>NC_139720.1:135702543-136170043 GCF_964211835.1 Anser anser | reverse complement strand
GACTCAAAGTGCCTATTGGTGTTGACAGATGAGCATTTTAAGCAAGGAACAATGCCCTTGAAAATTAAGATATTAAAATAGAACAAATTGTGAAAAAGGCCACAGGAACGATAAGTAAATTTTAATGCAAACATATAGGCCCAATTAAAACTCAGACTTCAATATAATTGTGAAGGCAAGGGTTACAGCTTCTCTGGCATGCTAGATATGTGACTCAATTATTTGCTAGGAAGATGGAGACAACATTTCTAAAGTAAAACCAGGAAATCATTATCATTTAAAGATTGTTTGGTATCAGAGGGCCTTGTATGCAAAAATTTAGTCATTATTAATAGGAATATAAATAATGATTAAAATATAAATATTTAATTATTTTAAATATAAATGTGAATATACGAGAAAGAAGTGGGCATGGACATGGGCGTGGGCGTGGGAATGGGAATGGGAATGGGAATGCGAAAGGGAAAGGGAAAGGGAAAGGGAAAGGTGAGGGGTAGGGGTAGGGGCAGGGGTAAGGCTGTTTTTTGTTCTCACAGTTCCAGACTTTGCCTTCTGGGTCTTGGTCTATGTGGCTAGAGCTCTTTCTCGTGAAGACTGAGGTGAAGAAGTCTTTGAGGACCTCCGCCTCCTCCATAACCTGGCTAACCATGTGTCCTGTTTCCTTCCAGAGAGGACCCATAATTTCCCTACTCTTCCTTTTATACCCAATGTACCTATAGAAGCCTTTATTTTGCCCTTGACATTCCTGGTCAAATTTAATTCTAGTAGGGCTTTAGCTTTCCTATCCTGATCCTGGCTGCTTGGATGATTTCTCTGTGTTCTTCCCAGGCTATCTGTTCTCGTTTCTACTCTCTGTAGGTCTCCTTTTTGTGTTTGAGTTTGGTCAGGAGCTCCTCGTTCATCCATGCAGACCCTGTGGTATCTTTGCCTTTCTCTTTGCTTGGATGCATTACTCTTAAGTTTGGCAGACTCCAACTGCAATGTCACCTGTCCCTGCCTTCTTCCCCATAAGTTCTCTGTCAGCTCCTCATCCATCCCCAGGAAGAGTTCCATGCAATCCAGCTGCTCATTGACATAGAGGAAGATGCCCTCTCCTTGTCTCCCCTGCCTGTCCTTTCTAAAGAGCCTGTATCCTTCCATTCCAACACGCCAGTCATGGGAGACATCCCACCACATCTTCATAATGCCAATGAAGTCATAGACCTGCAGGCATGTGTACATGCAAGCATCTCTAACTCCTCTTGTTTTATCCCCATGCTACATACATTAGTATAGATACATTTAAGTTGGGCCCCTGATGAAGTTGACTTACTGGCTGTACTGGCTGGAATTCCTTTGTGCTGCTCTTCAGATGCCCTCCTGCTGACCCACCCATGACCCTTCTCCAGCCTCTGATCACCTATCACTGACACTCACACCATATTGGGAGGAACAGGATGGATTGAGGTTCCCCTGCCCCAGCAGTTTTAGTTTAAAGCCCTCTTCACCAGCTTGGCAAGCCTATGACCGAAGATGCTCTTCCCCTTCTCTGACAGGTGGATCCCATCAGCTGCCAGCAGACCAGGTTTCTCACAGCAAGCCCCATGGTCTAAGTATCTGAAGCCATGTCTGTGGCATCAGTCCTGTTGCCATCTGTTGATTTGCCAGATTTGACTGGCCCTTTCAATCTCCTTTCCTTTTACCGTAAGGATGGATGAAAACACCTATATATATTATTATTTTTTACTTCCTATTTTCTGAGTTTAAATTATACTGAGCATACCTCAGGGAACCCTACCTTCTGTCTTAGCTCATTGCCCTTAATCACATTCTTTCTTATGATCCACACCTTTATCTCAATGTCCATAGTGGATCTTTAAGTAATGAGCATTCATCTCATTTATCATCTCCTACTCTCTATTTCTCATAAACCTACAGCAATCTTTTCTGGCAGCAAGCATTTTCCTAGCCTGCTGAATTTTTACTGAATAAAGGAGAAAAAAATCTAGCTCTTCAGTCTCTTTGTATCTTAGTAGTATACATAATTTTAGAATATTTTTGAGATTTTGCCATGCTCTTCTAGGTTTTACAGGACCTATGAACAGATCTTGCTGCTCAGTTACAACTGCTGCAAAGAGCAAGCCTATCCTGAAATCCAGCACAACCTCACTCTAATACAAATCTCTGTCTTTGCAGCTCAGACGCTTGTCAGAAGAAATTCTTTCAAACTCCCACCAGCACACCAGTCTGATTCTTCAGCAAGTATATATATATCCTGTGGCTAAAATGATTGCTTAGGCTAGAGGGAAGAAACCACTTACTGTCTTTGAAAATATAGTAGTTCCCGGTAGTCTTACTCATCACCAATCTGACATCAGTTAGGCTCAGTGTCCTCATTTTATTTTACAGTATTTCTTGAATCAGCAATAAATCTTACTTTTCATCCTCTTCTTTCCTAAATCCTAAATGTATGTCAACATTGTCTCTACTCTTAAATTGGGTCAAGTAAATCTATAAATTAGTAAAACTAATCCATTCATCCAAGTCAATAACAATTGTTATTTTTGTTCCCTGTAACTTGCAGGCTGCAGCCAAAAATACTCTCTGATACAGACCTTGAACATAAGCTATAATCCTAACACTGTTTTAAAAATATCTCAATCATTCTGCTTTTCATGCTCAGCATTTGTGTTCTTTCTCCATCACTTGGAGAAAATATGTTCTTAGCTATGTAGCCCATTGATTTTGGAGTAAAATAAATAAATAAATAAATAAATAAATAACAATGATTAAGCTGGCCAACCAATCCTTCGTTGACCTTAAGGTGTTAGGTTACCAAAGAAAGCTCATTTAAATAATTGTATAGTTAGCATAGTAGACTATCTCTTCATCTCTTTCTTCCAAATCTTAAAGCTAAATTTAGGTTGAGAGTAGCACACTGATTTGGATTACACTCTTCTAAACAATAAAGTTTGATGTTTTTCAGCATCAGGCATCACCTTCATTATATGAGTCTTATTAGATTCACAAGGACATTTGAATGTTAAACTCATATCGTTACCATACATACCCATACCTTAAACATAACAGAGCTCTGAAACACAAGTAATATCTATCCTTTACAAGCCAAAGACATTAACAGCCCTGTCTAGAGACTGTTCTTGCCTAAGCCCTTCAGGTCTTGCAGGACCCAGTAAGAAACCTGCATAATATGGTAACAATCCTAATAATTCAGTTTTCTATTTTTCTAATAATTTACCTAATTACCCAAATTTGCATTTGTATCTGTATTGATAAAGCTACAGAGTGGATCCAACAACTTTTTATTATCATCATTATGTTTTCTTTATTGTTTTAGTTATTTTTAATGTATTTTGGGTAGGTATCTCTCACATGATATTTTATTTAATAGAATATGGTGAGAAGAGAATAATATTAATCAAAGTAGAATCTAAATTAGTATAAGCTGAGGGAGTACCAAAAGAATTGTTCAGGGCTGCTTACTGGAAAAGTATCTCCTATTCCCACTGGACTTTGTATAACTGTGTATCAGTTCAAAACAAAACAAAAGCACCACCAAATACACACACACACAAAACGTTCATATGGTCATGTAACATTTTAAAAATAATTGTTCAGGACCTTTTTTTCCTTGTGCTCTTGTATCACTTTTTTTTTTTTTTTCCAGATTTCACCCTTACTTGCATTTCTGTGCAGGGTCTCTGAACACACCTTCACAGACTGTTATTCTGTCCAGGTACATCAGCAGAATGAACACTAGGTAGCAGATCTATAATTATGAACTTCAAGAAGCACACAAAAAAAGTCTGATTTTTCGTTTTTCTTGTCCTTTGTAGTAGTCACTTTACATGTATAACACACAACACTAGCTGGCAAGGCATGACTGTATGATCACTGTGATGTGCCATTGTCAGCATTATCCACAGTGGTGGTTTTTTCACGTGGAATAGCAACCAGTCAAGATGAATAAAACCTTCCCAAGTTTTATAATTTTCTCCAATTAAAAGATCCCATAACCCAGTGTGATGATGTCCAGACTGAAAATAAAGGAAAGAACCATTGATTTTCTGACTAGGTAAGAGATAGGGTTTTCTTGAAAGGTATTCCTTATGTGTTTGAAGACTGTTATTTTTAATTTATGCAATGTTTTGCTTCTTAGACAAAAATTGGGCTGAATGACAAGCTAGCATTAAATTATGACTAACTTAATTGTAGCTACTCAAAATAGTAACTAGAAAGGTTTGCAAGTTTAAATTATTACAGTCTTTATTTACAATTGATCCCATGCAGATTTTACCTCCAGGACTCTAGCCTTATCAGTGCACAACATAGGCACTATTAATATACTGATGAGCTATTTGATGTTTCGTTTTCTTTTTATTGTTTGTTGTATGAGAGAGTCTTTATGCTATGGAGATAAAATTAATTACTTTTTGCATTTTTCTATGGTATTCTTAACTTCCAGCAGTTGAATTCTTCAGAAGCAATCTATTAAAAGATTGCTTTTACACCAATTCTTTTAAGGAGTGTATCAGTCCAATTTTATACAGAGAACTGAAGCTCAAAATTATTGAGAGTAAGACCAGCTATTGTTTTTTTGGAAGTTCACTTTTAATGTATTTGGTATTAAATAGCATTTTATTCTCAAGCCACTGCTTTCCTTAACTTCAGATGTAGTTTGCAATGCTCTGTAAACAGACCTCAGATTTTGAATCAGAAAATAAGGTACGCAGTTTTTAAGCGTGTGATAACTTCTGTTCAAGTGACTTACCTGATATAATTTAAGAACTGAAGAGCGGTTTTCCAAAGATACATACACATACAAATTCATATACATAAACATAAGCATATGCATACACATATACACATAAATATACATATATATTCATCAGATTTTCAGGCCTTAAGGCAGATGCTTTAGCAACAGAAACCTCTTTCAGAACTTCACTTACCTTATCATAACATAATAACTTCTGCTACAAATGAATCTCTACAGACAGTAATTTGTTGATCCACTCCCAAAGACATTGGTCATGAACTCTAGAGTGCAATAGTAAATGTGAAGAAGAAAGAATAAATAAGTAGAAAAGACTGTGAACGGAATCACCACTGCTAATCACCACTGTTTGGGGTTTGACCTTTACCTAATACTCCTAATACTCTGGGACTAATAAGAAAACTGAAAAGAAAAAAAAAAAAAGGAAAAAAGAAAAAAAAAGAGAAAAGAGAAGAGAGAAGAGAGATAAGAGAAAAAAGAGAAAAGTGAAAAGAGAAAAAAGAAGAAAGGAAAAAAGAAAAAAGCAAAAGCGTCTCAAGCCCTTGACATACAAGTATTCTCAGTCTGAATATGTGGTGAGGTTAGACAGTCAGATGATATAAACTTCTACAGCTCCATTTACTTATTGAAGTTTTGATGATTTATTCCAGCTGAAGATGACATGAAATAACGTTGACAGGTATGTATTATCTTACAAACTTCATAGAAATGATTTTGCACAGTTAAGGTTGTCAATGAATGCTTAACTACTTGGATTGCATAAATAAGGGTACAGGCAGACATACAATAAAAAGCAAAAAGGTATTTATTTTAAAGAAAAGACCTACACATTACATTTCTTACACTTGTAAAATTGATACAATCAATGTATATTATATATATATCTTATTTCTGTAGTGGTTTTCATGAGATAGCTGATTCAGTAGTATACAATAACAGTGTATGAAGACACTTTTATTTTCCTTTTCCACTCACTTTCTTGCCCTATTTTTTAACTCAATCTCTTTTATATTCAGCTTGAATGTCTGATTCTAATACTGTTCTAGAGTACAACAATTTACAGAGAATTGAAAAAGCAATTTTCTTTGGACAGCTAGCTATTCTCCCTAATTTTCACCTGCCAAACTCTTTTCTATGAATGTTGATTCAATCAGATAAAATTCAGGCTTTAAAGATGTTTGATTAGCTGCCTAGATTACCTTTAGCTACTCACTTTGCATGCGCCACTTTGCATGTACCGCTCTTCCCTTTCCACTTATGAACCACAACACAAGGTGAACGGTTAAGCCACACGTTTCCATAGACCTTAACTGAGTAATGTAGGCGTTACCTCAGACAGTAAGCATGTTTCAGTTATAAGCTACTTAAAACTTAGTTCTCTTTCACCAACTGAAGTAGGAATGCACCAACAGTAAAACCAAAACTACTTACACTACTTATACTACTTATACTACTTATAATGTACATGTATAATTTCTTTTATTTTAATTCAGTTACTTATTGCAGCTAATTTGAAATCACTGCAACAATGACTGAAGAAAGGACTTTACATATTTTGTACCCCACCACAAAATACTTTACAAGAAATAAAAACCCAGCGATATGCCATCAGTGCATACATTTTTGTTTTTATAGTGTTCAGGCAGGGTTTTGCCACTTTTAGGTACTCTGAAGAGTCTCTTGTTAGGTAACTAATTCGCATGATTTTAGTGGAATGACTCATAAAATAATCAAGTATTCTTCATCAAATATTAGAATCAATGACTCAATAATTTTTACATGAAATATAAAGGGAAACTGAAAAACTTAATACCTCACTAAATTCTCATGGCACAAGGTGGAAAAAAGAAATGCTACCTGCTTTAACTCTTAGCTGGAAGCAACTAGAAAGTTCTGAAAAAGTTTTTAGGTTTTCAGAATATGTGCAAGCTTCTAACACAATAATGGTGTATTTGAACTTGTTTTGTGTATATATGAAAAATTGGACATGTTTTAGACTTTGAAAGCTGCTATCAGACTAAAGCAGACTTAAAATGAACTAGATAATGTAAGGACTTGATAACATAATAAACAAAAATTGAACTAAATAACATTGTTGAGGCCCATATTAAGGTCAAAGTTAATTGTGCTCTCTCAGTCTAGGAGCTGCTTCAAGCCTCAGGAATACTAGATAAGTATACATTTTCAAATTAGTTTTGTAAAACTATTACCCACCAGTTCAATGCACTGACTTACTGCTAGCATATATTTTGTGAACAACTCATTGCATATGTGATACCTCCCCCAGTGTCTAGCCACAGTTTTTATCCTTAGAACTAACTGAAAGAAAAATAAACAGTATCATGTGACTGCCTGACTGCCAGTAGAGACCAACAGGGAAAAAAAAATAAAAATCAACAGTAACAAATTAAGTCTCCCTAAGGGGATCCAGAGACTCTATGGAGCTGTAATATCTTTCTTAATGAATAAATGATTCTTATCTTCTGTGTAGTATTCTATAGTGTAATAGAGAATAAGATTTCATCAAAAAACTTGTTATAAAACAAAACAAAACAAAAAAAAAACAACAAAGCACACAATATGCTAACTATAAATATAAATGTTAAGGACCAATATTTCTTGGCAAAGGAAGTGCAAATACCACAAATACATCAAAATGTCAAATCAGGTTCAGGTGATTCAATTTTTACTGATGATTTTTTAGTAATATGCGTTTTTTTTATCAAACACATTTGTTTTTAAATGCTTGATCATTCTATTTAAAACATGTTCCACAAGCTCTTGTGTTCATCAGTTTGCATACAGTATCCTTCCAGGTTTTAGTAAGCAGTTAAAAGAAGTCACTGTGTTTCTGATTCTGTGAAGAAGTAACCAAGAACTTGGGAAGAAGGAGAGTAGCTCAGGAGACTAGTAGAGGTATTCTAGTGTGATACCAGGCTTCTGAGTCATCACTTCTGTACATTAAAAAGTAAAAACCCTGAAATGGAACAAAAATAAACAAGCAAACAAAAGAAAACTACAAGAAGAAAATCCAGCACACAGATAAAGGAAAATAGTTTCAATAGAACTTCAAACATGGGATTATAAAGGACTCATTAAATCACTTGTTCTTTTATTTCAGGGACCTTGTTTGATGAAATTGCTGCCATGAACTCATTTTAAACTCTGGCTATCTGGCTGAAGTTTGCATCTACGAAAAATTGAAGAAATTCACTTATCTGAAGATTAGAATTCCTCTAATTTCAAACTTAAATTTGTCGTTTGCTAGATCTTCTTCTGCTCATTCCTAAATCCTGAATTAGTCTTTCCCATATATTCTAATTTTATTTCAGTTAATTTATCTTTACTTATTTGTGGTATTTCAGATGAGAGTAAACCTGACTCTTCCTTGCCATTTCTTTAATGGGAAAATAGAAGTTATTATTTCAGATTCCACCCCCCCCCAAGCCCCTCCCCCCAACACACACACACACACTTCCATTGGGTTATCTTTTCTGTTATCCTACCATATGGACCTCAGGTTTTAGAGAAATATCTGTTTGGCTGGTCCTTATTTTGTGTTCTCATTTCCAATTCCGCAGACCTCATGGTCATCCCCTTCTTCTTCTAAGGATATGCAGCTCCTCCTTCAGATTTATGACTTCTAGTCTCATGTAATCAACAGATTTTATTTAAAAATTTCCCTTTGCTGTTTTTGTACATCACTGAAAATGTTAAATAACATGCTCCATAAAACTTGTGCTTGAAAAACGTTCTGATAGCTTTCATCTCAACCTATAATTTTTCTCTTTTTACTTCTTCTTTACCTCTTATTCTAGATCATTTCTTACCTAATTCCTAGTTTCTTAAATATAGCTATTTGATTGATGTGTTAGCAGGTTTCATGAAAACCAGATGTGTTAAATTTAGTTCAACACCATGATTAATGCACATTATTTGGCTTGGTTCATTCCAGCTATTTATCTGTATAATGCTGTTAACTGCTCAGATTGGAAGGAACATGAAACAAAATAGTTTTTTTATCTTAATCTAAAACACATCTGTCTTCTCTCTTCAAATTTAACTTTCAGCTTTTAATTGCTCTAAAATAAATATGAGAAATTGTGAATAACTTAAAAGCGGGTACTGATGTCAAATCCACCTGATGAGCAACCTGATCTCGTGAAAGTTGTCTAAGCCCATGGCAGGGGGTGTGGATCTTTAAAGTCCCTTCCAACCCAAACCATTCCACAATTCTATTCCGTGATTCTAAAACAAAAAGAATATTTTTAGTATAAGTTTCTTCTTGTTCCTATGTGGAATATTTTCTCCAGCACCAAGAAAATATTAGATTTATCTGATCAAATAGAGACTTTTCTACTATATAGTTTCACCATATATATGCATGAAACTGGATTGGTTAGTTTATTTTCCTTGATGGGAAAAGGGAAAAGGATTCGATTTATCATAAACAAATGTGTTATTTTTTTTTCCCCTCCTCAATATTTCAGACTCCTAGTTCCCTATTCTTTTCATTTTTACATTTCACAGGATAATCTTGTTTGGTATATGAAAGTCTGATGCTTGTTGTTTAAGTATTAGTATTATTCCTAGTATTAGTATTATTCCTATTATTATTCCTACAATGTAGGAAAGTTATCCAAAGTCTGTTGAGATCAATAAAATGCAATAACATCAATAAAAACTCAGGCTAAGACTCTAAAACCAGGATTTAAAATAACAATTTTTTTTTTTAAATCATGAATTTTCAGAGCCACTTGCCGAGGCGACCGGCTCTGGGGCAGACGTGTGCTGCAGCGGAGTGTGGGATCGGGACAGGCAGGGCTATTTTTCGGGCATCGAGCCTATGTGAGGGAGCCACCAGGCACCGGCAGCCCTCGTGAGGGAGGCTGACGAGGCGTAGGCGGAGCCAGCAGCGTCAGTGACAGCTCCTCCCCCCGGCCGTTCAAAGGCAGCCCTTAGGGAGCGCGAGCGACCAGGAGCGCGGTGAACAGGGCAGGCAAACAGGGAGTGACGCGGGGGGAGTGACGCAGCAGTTAGCGAGGCAGTGAGCACGGGCAGGAAGGGCGGGGACCCATCGTCACTCTGTTGCAGCTGCCTCTCCCTTCGGTGCTTGTAACCTGCTTGCGTAGAACCTGACCATGGTATCAACCAGGCAGAAAACCGTGGCCTCCGCATCTCGTGCGGCATCTCCAGCCACGGTCACCAGGGTGGCTACTCAGACGGAGGGCTCCGGGAAACACGCAGCCGTCCAGGTCCTGGGCTGCAGAGTGTGCCCCAGCCTTCTGTCGGTCTCCGACAGCAATGGTGGGTATGCCTGTGGGAGGTGTGCCCAGGTTGAAGAACTGCTCAGCCAGGTAGCGGTGCTCCGGGAGGAGGTGAACAGGCTCAGGAGCATCAGGGAATCGGAGATGGAAATTGACTGGTGGAGGTGCACTCTACCCTCTCTGAGGCAGGCTCACGAGCCTGCCACAGCACAGGCGTCTCCTGTTATGCAGAAGACGGAGGTTCCCTCCTCCTGCCAGGCAGCGGGAGGAGACCTAGATCAAGGGGGGGAATGGAGGCAGGTGCCTATTCGGGGTGGTAGGCGAGCCCTCTCTCTGCCCACCTCACCTTCTCATCTACCCTTAAATAATCGATATGAAGGACTAGAACAAGACAATCTGAATGACAAAGTAGATAAAAACCCGTCCCAGTTGGAGGGGGCGCCTAAGACAAGGCGACCTACACATCGCATTGCCACATCCTGCTTCAAAAAAGAAAGAAGGGCTATTGTTATGGGGGGGCTCCCTTCTGAAAGGGACAGAGGGACCGATATGCCGACCGGACCCAACCCGCAGAGAAGTCTGTTGCCTCCCTGGGGCTCGGGTGAGAGACTTCGCCAAGAAAGTCAAGCGCCTGGTACGGCCCACTGACTACTACCCGCTACTGGTCTTTCAGGCTGGTAGCGATGAAGTAGCAACGAGAAGTCCGAAGGCGATCAAAAGAGACTTTAGGGATTTGGGGCGACTACTTAGAGGATCAGGGGCGCAGGTTGTGTTTGCCTCTGTCCTTTCGATAGGGGGGATCGAAGCTGAAAGGCGTGCTGTTCACATAAACTCGTGGCTTCGAGACTGGTGTGACCGGCAGAACTTTGGGTTCTTTGATCACGGGAAGGTCTATGCTACACAGGGCCTGATGGCACCGGATGGGATGTGCCTCTCTCGGAGAGGGGTAAGGATCTTTGGTCAGGAGTTGGCAGGGCTGATAGATAGGGCTTTAAACTAGAGTCGAAGGGGGAAGGGGCTAAAACCAGGCACGCCGGTGAAGACCTAAGGGAAGGTACGCTAGAATCAGAGGGGCTGTGTGCCAGTGAGGTCCTTCGGGCAGATCCACAAGGTGCTGAGTGTAAGGAGACGCACCTGAAGTGCTTCTACACGAACGCACGCAGTATGAGGAATAAAATGGATGAGCTAGAAGTCCTGGCCCAGTCCCGCAACTACGACATCATCGGCATAAGCGAAACCTGGTGGGATGAGTCCTGTGACTGGGGTGTTGCGATAGATGGTTACAGGCTCTTCAGGAGGGACAGGCAGGGTAGGCGAGGTGGTGGGGTGGCGATGTATGTGAAGCAGGGGCTGGACTGTGTGGAACTTCAGGTCGGCGATGGCAAAGTTGAGAGCCTCTGGGTAAGGATCAAGGGACGAACGAATAAAGGGGATGTCGTTGTTGGAGTCTATTACAGACCGCCTGGCCAGGACGATAGCGCCGATAAATTATTCTTTACAGAACTAAGAGAGGCCTCGAGATTAACTCCCCTTGTCCTTATGGGGGACTTCAACTTGCCAGACGTTAACTGGGAGTGCCACACGGCTGACACGTGCAAGTCCAGGAGGTTCATGAAGCACCTAGATGATAACTTCTTGGTGCAGGTGCTAACGGAGACAACTAGGAAAGGTGCCCTCCTAGACCTGTTGCTAGAAAACAGAGAGGGTCTGGTGGGAGATGTGGTGATTGGTGGCCGCCTTGGTCATAGCGACCATGAAGTGGTTGAGTTCAAAATTTACGGTGACAGAAGGAAAAGTGCCACCAAAACCTCATCCCTAGATATGGGGAAAGCGGACTTCAGGCTGCTCAGGGAACTAGTCAGCAAGGTCCCCTGGGAAACTGCTCTTGAAGGCCTCGATGTCCACCAGTGCTGGTCATTCTTTAAGCGATGCCTCCTAGAAGCACAAGATCAGGCAATTCCTAAATATCGCAAGTCAGGCAGGCGGGGCAGGAGGCCGGCATGGCTGACCAGGAACATTCTAATGGAGATTAGGCGGAAACAGAGAGTGTTTCGCTACTGGAAGGAGGGCCAGGTGTCATGGAAAGAATACAGGGATGCTGTTCGTGTTTGTAGGGAGAAAATTCGTGTGGCCAAAGCACACCTAGAGTTGAAGCTGGCTGTGTCTGTGAGAGAAAATAAAAAGGGCTTTTTCAGATATGTGAATGGAAAAAGGAGAACTAAAGAATACATAGGGCCGCTCCTTGATAGGGAAGGTCTCCTCACAGACAATGACATAGGCAAAGCAGAGACGCTTAACGCCTTCTTTGCCTCTGTCTTCAATGCCGATTATGGGCTTCGGGACCCAGGGTGCCCTGAGCTGGAGGACCGGGACGGTGGGGATGACAAACTCCCAACCGACCCTGAACGTGTGCGGGATTTGCTACTCCACCTGGATCCCTACAAGTCCATAGGTCCGGATGGGATTCATCCCCGGGTGCTGAAAGAGCTGGCGGACGTCATCGCGGAACCTCTCTCAATTATTTTTCAACGATCCTGGGAATTTGGAGAGGTCCCGGTAGACTGGAAGCTGGCAAATGTTGTGCCGATTTACAAGAAGGGTCAGAAAGAAGACCCTAGCAATTACAGGCCTGTCAGTCTCACGTCAGTGCCTGGTAAAATCATGGAGAAGATGGTTCTCGAACTTATTGAGGCGCACCTGGGGGACAAAGCAGTCATTGGTCCCAGCCAGCATGGGTTTGTGAAGGGTAGGTCCTGCCTAACTAACCTGATTTCCTTTTATGATAAGATCACCCGTATGATGGACCAAGGGAAACCAGCTGATGTGATTTTTTTGGACTTCAGCAAGGCTTTTGACATGGTTTCCCATAGGATCCTACTGGACAAAATGTCCACCATACAGCTAAATAAAAACATCATACGATGGGTGAGCAATTGGCTAACGGGCAGGGCCCAAAGGGTTATGGTAAATGGGGCTGCGTCAGGCTGGCGGGCGGTCACCAGTGGGGTCCCTCAAGGCTCCATTTTAGGGCCGGTACTTTTCAATATTTTTATAAACGATCTGGATGTAGGAATAGAAGGTATTTTGAGCAAGTTTGCTGATGACACCAAACTTGGAGGAGTTGTGGACTCGAATGAGGGTGGAAAGGCCTTGCAGAGGGATCTGGATAGGTTGGAGAGCTGGGCGATCACCAACCGCATGAAGTTCAATAAGAGCAAGTGCCGGGTCCTGCACCTGGGACGGGGAAACCCTGGCTGCACGTACAGACTGGGCGATGAGACGTTGGAGAGCAGCCTAGAAGAGAGGGATCTGGGGGTCGTGGTAGACAGCAAGTTGAATATGAGCCAGCAGTGTGCCCTGGCGGCCAGGAGGGCCAACCGTGTCCTGAGGTGCATCAGGCACGGCATCGCTAGTAGGTCAAGGGAGGTGATTGTCCCGCTCTACTCTGCGCTGGTGCGGCCTCACCTCAAGTACTGTGTGCAGTTCTGGGCACCACAGTATAAAAAGGACATGAAACTGTTGGAGAGTGTACAGAGGAGGGCTACGAAGATGGTGAAAGGCCTGGAGGGGAAGACGTACGAGGAACGGCTGAGGTCACTGGGCCTGTTCAGCCTGGAGAAGAGGAGGCTGAGGGGAGACCTCATCACAGTCTACAACTTCCTCGTAAGTGGGTGTCGAGAGGCAGGAGACCTTTTCTCCATTAACACCAGTGACAGGACCCGCGGGAACGGGGTTAAGCTGAGGCAGGGGAAATTTAGGCTTGACATCAGGAGGGGGTTCTTCACAGAGAGGGTGGTTGCACACTGGAACAGGCTCCCCAGGGAAGTGGTCACTGCACCGAGCCTGTCTGAATTTAAGAAGAGATTGGACTGTGCACTTAGTCACATGGTCTGAACTTTTGGGTAGACCTGTGCGGTATCAAGAGTTGGACTTGATGATCCTTAAGGGTCCCTTCCAACTCAGGATATTCTATGATTCTATGATTCTATGAATATTCTAATTACTGAAAATTTGTTTTCCAGTACTTAACATAGTATTGTACTGTTTAAAAAATCTTGAAATGTGCCATTTTGCCAGAAAACCATTTTTTTTTTTCCTAAAACAACTAATAAAATATATAAGTGATAGAAATTTAAATGAAGTTGCATTTGTCATCTTTATTCAATTGTGTATTCAAAGGCTATATTGGACAGTAAATTATGCCATCAGACAGCAGCTCAAAATGAGTCTGGATAATGGAGTACAAGATGTTATTTCTCACCAGCCATTTCTTGCTGAGTGAAATCTCTGGGTTCTTCCTTCTGTTGTGTATTTCTCTTGCAATCTTATTTATTTTTCAGCAGGGGTCTCTTGCCATTGCAGACACTGAACAGATTGCTACTTCTCATTAGCAGAAGACAGCAAGAAGTTAGGAGGCTACTCCTGATAAGAGTCCTGCAGGTAGTACTGGTTAACACCATAGACTACTTAGAAGAAACAGAGAAATAAAGTACCTAAAGCGTAATGTGTTATGCAGGGAAATACAATTTTTCCAGCATTCCCATCCTGGGATATTGAATGAACTTTTGTCTTTATTGAACTGTTTTAACTTAAACAGTAAAATAAAAGTATTCTATTTTCCATTTCTGTCTCAGCTAAATAGAGTAGTACTAATAATAGTAGAATTCCTTTAGTGATCATATCTTTCTGTTTAAGAGCTTGATGGAAGCAGCCATAAATTGACCTAGTTATAATGTGAAAATGCTGTGAAACAATAAGTAGCACAGGTTTTGATTTGTCCCACCTGAAAATTTAATTGATATGCCTGCATTATGAAGTTGGTTTTAGGGTTTTTAGCACACAACAGAAGTGTGAGAAGGAAGCTTTAGATTATAAACTATATGTTAACTTTTTTTTTTTTGACAAGATTGCCTTATTGCTTATTGACTATTGAGAGTTTAATTTCATCCTAAGGTAAATGTTCAACATAAATCAGATGAATTCTGCCTTTGGAGTTCATGCTTCTGTTCTTTAATCATAAAGGGAACCTCCTAGTGAATCACTGAGATATAAGTATCTACATCAGAAAATCCTAGTTATTTGAAGCAAATCCTCAAAGCCTAAAGTTATTTTTTTTAAAGACCCGTACCCCAAACAGTGTGAAAAACTTGCTATGTCAATTTTTGAAATTGTTTTAAATTTTTGAAATTCCTTCAAACTGACAGAAGAATGCAGAAAATATGTATACTTCTTAAAATTTAAATTCTCACTATGTTTAAAACATCTTTAATGATGATGATAGTGCATTTTTCAGGGCCTTTTTTTTTTTTTTTTAATTTTTCCAGAGAAGTGTTGTAGTATGTTTAGGAAATTAACAATTTATAGTTATGTGATCTTTCTGTTACCAAACAAAGATTAAGACATAACCGCTGATGACATGTAAGTGCTATGCTAAAGAGACTTTTGTATATTTTGGATTTATTCTGAATTATGACTTGGTACAAGGACAAAAATAAGAAATATCAAGGGTAAAAAGGTGACAATTTCAGCTATTCAATTATTACAATCTAGTTGATAGTGGATGTTGTTTTGTCATGTTTTCTTCATATAGACAGTTTTGTTTTTTTTTCTCATACCCTCTCTCTCCTTATACACACTTGCACATCCTTAGCAAACCTTGTTTATTAAGGATACCATAATGAAATTATTTTTTTTTCCAGTTTATGAGCTTAGAGATTGTGCTTCAAATGTTTGATAATTTTAAGATGGTCCTAGGTGTATGTATCTAGCCTTTTTGGCTGCCAGGGCAACAGATAGAAACCTTGAAGGTGGCAGCATGATTGAACCAGCTCATATCAAAAACCTGTTATATCAAAAGCGAGTAAACATGCTTGTTTTCTGCCTTGTATGTGGGGAATAACTATATTAAATCAATCTTGACTGTCCATGAAAGTTAAATTTATTAAAGCACAACATTGCAACTGAACAGTTTTTGAAATCAATATGACTGATGGTTAACAGCATGAGGTTTGCACCTACATTTACATTTTAAAAGACTGATATTTTCAACCATCTTTGATTTTTCTTTAATGGCCCCCTTTCCAAAACCTAGAAAGTAAGAATGAATAGCTTCTTATCATTATAGAAGCAATACAAACACTATACTGTTTCTTCTAGAATGATATAACCTGCAAATGAAAGATGAAACAGAAAACAGCAGAAATAAACCCACCATTTCTCAAACTGTCAGCTATACAAAAAAGACCCATTAAAGTAGAGTAAGTGGCACACAGAAAGGCAGCTGCTGCTCCAGGAAAATCTCATTGCAAATACTCAGCAAGCCAGAGACATTTCATTTTTATTCATTTAAAAATGCATCCACAAAGCACACCAGATCAATCAAAATGACCCTTAAAGTCAGGACTTCCAAGGAACAGTACCTTGTTGGGTCCAAATTCCTGTAAGATTATTGTTCTTAGTTAGCTTTCCTTCATCACTGGAATATTGATGAAAGGGTATTTTCAAGACTAGGAAAATAATAACATTAATAACAATAACAACAACAACAACAAATCAACAACAATAATAATAATAATAATAAAATAATAATAATAATAATAACAACATCAATAACAATAAATCTATAGATTCTATTTTGGAGACCTGAGGAAAGGAATGATCTGATGTCACTTATGCCTTTCCATTAAGAATGGTGAAAAGGGAGGTAGGAACAACTCACCCATATCACAGAATCACAGAATTGTAGGGATTGGAAGGGACCTCAAGAGATCATCAGTTCCAGCCCCCCTGCCAAAGCAGGTTCCCTAGAGCAGGCATAGGAGACAGAAAGTTAAAATCTCCCATGACTAAGAAAGATTCAAGTCTGATCTTGTAAGAATATAGCCATACATTATACTTTATTTAGCTGTGTAATCAGGTTCATCAATTTCTGCCCCACACCATTTGTTCCTGCTTCTACACTACACTTGACAACCCCTTCTATTGGGATATGGTAGCTGTTAAAAATACATCTAATTGAATTGCTTCAGGTACAGAAAACAAATGTATAAAATAATTTAGAATAAATAAATTGCTACAGTATCACTGAGGAAATTATTTAAGATATGCAATAAGCATAAGCATTTGAGTTTTGTAAACTCGAAAGTAATTTTGCTTACTGTGATCTTGAAATGTATTTTCCTTTTAAAAACAAGTTATCAATATTCACAGAGGTCATTGACAAAACATTTATTTCAGGCATTCATTTGTTTAACTAGGAATCCAGCTTACATGAAATAAAGAGTAGTTTGCTTCATGTTTAAAAAATATGATGTTCTAGCTTTGAAGTAACTAAACTAGGGAGTGAGTAAAAAGAGAAACATAAAAAAATCCCATGTTTATTAAATGGCAATGGAAATCTTGTAAGCATAATTACAATTGTAATCAAAAGACATTTGTTCTTTATGTTACTTTACAGTCTTTTGCTGTTGTTTAATAAAAAACAAACAAACAAACAAACAACAAAACTTACTAGTAAGTATAAATTTTAAAAGTTTAGGCCAGGAATATAATCAGGAAAAAAAAAAAAGTAGTTTTGGCAGTATTTTCATTCAGAAAATCCTACTGTAAATAATTAATACTAAGGGAACGAAGAATTAGCTGAACCTAGGCTATTAGACTAAAAAGTACTATTTTAGTGAACATTTTCACTATTGCAAATGTGGCTAAGCTAGATCTGGGGTCTGGACCACATGACCTCCATAGGTGCCTTCCAGTTTCAAACATTCTGTGATTCTGTCATTCATGGTTGTGGTAAATCTGGCTATCTTCTTCCTCCTTTAGAGGAAATAACTTTTTAAACACACTATGATTATCCACTACAGCAAAAGACAGAGAACCATCAGATCTGAGTAAGTATTGCATCATGCACCAAAGAATACTCAAAGATTTTACACGGACAATTTAGGAGCAGCCAATGAGTCAAGATACAGTTGAACAACTCTGCATATGGAACAAAATTCAAATGCTGCTCAAAACTAATTTGCAAATAAAAGAAAACCAAAAGAAAATAAAACAAAACAACAAACTATATATGCCAAGTATATTAGCCACTATGAACGGTTTGCCCAGCTCCTGCCACGAGCGAGCCTCAGCTGCTTTAGTTAAAATGTTTTAAGGGGATTATAATATGAGTCCTGAGCAATATCTATAAGAAAAATAGCATCTAAGCTAAAATAAAGCTTTTACATTTCAAATGTGGCAACTGCAATTCTTTTCTTGGAGGAAGGAAAAATACATCTAAATATGGAATACACACATGATGAATGTTACATTTGGGGTATATCCTCTTTAATATATTTATTGATGGTTTGGATGAGGGAATTGAGTGCACCCCCAGTAAGTTTGCAGATGACACCAAATTGGGGTTTTTGATCTGCTAGAGGGTGTGAAGGCCCTGCAGAGTGACCAGGAGAGGTTGGATCGATGGGAACAGGCCAATGGGATGAGGTTCAACATGGCTAAGTGCCAGGTCCTGCACTTTGGCCACAACAATCCCATGCAATGCCACAAGCTTGTGGGAAAGTGGCTGAAAAGCTGTGCAGAGGAAAAGGATCTGGGGGTGCTGATTGATGCTTGCCTGAACATGAGCTGGAATTGTGCCCAGGTGCCCAAGAAGGCCAACAGCATCCTGGCTTGTATCAGAAGTAGTGTAGCCAGCAGGACCAGGGAGGTGACTGTCCCCCTGTACTCTGCTCTGGTGAGGCCACACCTCAAATACTGTGTTCAGTTTTGGGCCCCTCGGTACAAGAAAGATATCAAGGCCCTGGAGAGTGTCCAGAGAAGGGCTATGAAGCTGGTGAGGGGTCTGGAGAACAAGTCTTAACGAGGAGCGGCTGAGGGAGCTGGGGTTGTTTAGTCTGGAGAAGAGAAGGCTCAGGGGAGGCCTTATTGCTCTCTACAACTGACTGAAAGGAAGTTGTAGGGAGCTGGCTGTCAGCCTCTTCTCACAGATAACTAGCAATAGGACTAGAGGGAATGGCCTCAAGTTGGGGAGGTTCAGGATGGAAATTAGGATACATTTCTTCTCAGAAGGAGTAGTCAGGCATTGGAACAGGTTGCCCAGGGAGGTGGTGGAGTCCCTGTCCCAGGGGTGTTCAAGGAAAGGTTGGATGTGGTATTTAGGGATATGGTTTAGTGGGTGACATTGATAATAGGGTGATGGTTGGACCAGATGATCTTGGAGGTCTTTTCCAACCTTAATGATTCTATGATTCTATGATTTTTGGATATGACTGAATAGGAAAAAACACAGAATAGCAAATAACAATTCATTCTTATCCAACTGAGGAAAGTAATTTATCACGTCTATTCTTATTATTGTTATTATTTCATAATACTCAGCTGCTTCACACAAAATACGAAAGATGTGATATTGCTCTTCAAACGTTATAGGCAATGAACTTTCATTCAACACATAGTAAAATTTGACTCCTTCCTATTCATATTGTGAAACATGCTTAGAGCAGTTTACATATACCTGATCCATAATGTCCCCTCTAGCTTTCTTCTGCTCTACAGAAGGATTTGAATTGTTCCAAATCTCTGTCTGTTGCTGTGTTCTTTTAACTCTGCATTGGCTGTCACAGGGCTTGCAAAGTCAACATAGTCCTACATACAAGAGGAAGGTGGAATGTAGCCAGTTACAGAACCTGTCATGTACATGATGAGGAATGTCCATGTCTATAATGAGTACAACACACTAAGAAAACAGTAAAGGGCAGCTACTGTTCTCTCGTCCCCTTTTCCTGCCATGGCTTTTCACTTTGTAGTGGGTTTTTGTGGCAAGGTTTTGGTAGCAGGGTGCAGCAGGGGTGGCCTCTGTGAGAAGGATCCAGAAGGCACACCATATTACATTAGGGTCAGTTTCAGCCAGCTCTAAAGGGACCCGCCTCTGGATGGGCTGAGCCAATAAGCAATGTTTGAGCCTGTATGAGAACAGATTTAAGAAAGGCAAAAACAAACAAACCTGCTGTGCAACAGCAGCTGGGAGAGTAAGGAGTAGTGAGAAACAGACCTGCAAACACCAAGGTGAGTGCAGTAGGAGGGCAGGAGGTGCTCCAAGCACGCAGGAGAAGTTTCCCTGCGGCCTGTGGAGAGGCCCCTGGTGGAGCAGGCTGTCCCCCTGCAGCCCATGGGTCCCACACGGAGCAGATCTCCACGCTGCAGCCCGTGGAGGAGCCCCCGGTGGAGCAGGTGGATGTGGCCTGGAGGAGGCTGCGGCCCATGGAGAGCCCCCGCAGGAGCAGGCCCCGGGCCGGAGCTGCAGCCCGTGGAGAGGAGCCCCCGCAGGAGCAGGGGCTCTGGGGGGAGCTGCTGCCCATGGGGGACCCGTGCTGGAGCAGTTTGCTCCTGGGGGATGGACCCCGTGGTACGGAGCCGTGTGGGAGCAGTTCTTGAAGAGCTGCTGCCTGTGGGAAGCCCCCGTAGGATCATTTCAGGAAGGACGGCATCCCGTGGGAGGGACCCCATGTGGAGCAGGGGCAGAGTGACTGTAAAGGAGCAGCTGAGATGATGCGTTAGGGAGTGATCGCAGACCCCATTCCCTGCACCCCTGCTCCAGTTTGAGGGAAGGAGGTGGAAGAGAGTGGATGGGACAAAAGTGTTTTTAGTTTGTTTTCTTTGTTTCTCACTTCTCTAGCTTGTTAGTAATAGGTAATAAATTTCTTTAATCTTCCTATGCCGAGTTTGTTTTGCCCATGGCGATAATTGTTGAGTGACCTCCCTGTACTTATCTCAGCCTTTGAGCCCTTTTCATCATATTATCTCCCCCTTTCACTTTGAGGAGGAGAAGTTGGAGAACAGTTGTGGTGGAAGCTCAGCTGCACACTTGAGTAAAACCACACACACCTCTTTCCTGGATGATAGTGGTCCTTAAATGATAATGGGAATGATAACAGTTTGCACCAGCATCAAACAGTAGAGATGCAGGTAAATGGCTAGTCACTTCAGTCGTAAATTTAAATGAATAATCAACCACTCAATTGCTGCTTTCGCAATATGGAGTTCCAGTGTAATTTTGCTATTTTTCACCATGTATGTTAGGGTTATTGTGGGCAGGTGATGATGACTGAGCATTTGGGAGTGCTCTGGAACAATCACAGTTCAACAAAAAGGAGTGCTGTTCAAAAGCAGGAGTGCGGATAAAGCATCTGAATTATAGTGGGCAAATGGAAGTGGAGGACAAAACAGATATTGGAGAATGCCTTTCAGTGCCGTGGAAAGAGAATGTTGGAAAAGGGAATGGAAATACGTTCTGTACAAGATTGAAAGCCAAAGAGAAACTTTCTTTATATACTTTTATTTTTATTTTTTAATTTGTCAGTGAACATTTCAGTGTCCTACTTGGTCTTTATGATCCTAGATTTCTGTTTTACAAGGCTTTTTCTCACGTTTCTGTGGATACAGCTTTAGCAGAAAAATTCCTGAATGCTTTGACCCATTGGTCAGTTCAGGTGTATTGCTAGGTAAGTCCTTCTAAAGTATTTAGACACCTATTTCATTCATTTTGATAACAGTAGGCATTTAAGGCTTAAAGTTTCTTGTTTAGACAAATACTGTTTCAAGCATGTTTTTACTAGGATAAATGCCACTATACAAGGATTTTTGTTACTGTAGTTGTAATAGAAAGTTTTAAAAGAAATGCGCTAGCTTACATAGTTATATAAGTAAAATTTTGTAAGTGCAGACCAAGCCCATGACAAACTAAGGTGAAGGATTATGTATCCCTTGAAATCCTTGAAACAATTATGTATCCCTTGAAAATGTGCAAATTCACAACAGTAGACAAATGGCCATTGGAAAAGTATTTTTTATGGATTACTCTGAGAGTAATGCAAGTTGGCTGTGAAAGGAGTATTTTTAGAGGGTTAGAAGCTCTTAAAGGAATGTAGTGGAGCTATAGGCCACTAATATGAGCAGCAAGCCTCCAGTACAGTGTGATACAAATGAGTTATGTGTGACCTAGTAAGGCTTTATTCAGGATGATGTAATAGCATAGATTTTGTGTGAAAGGAAAATGTTTTTGGACTTACTATTTCCAATTCTTATTTATTTTTATATCTTTCCAATTGATTTACCTTTCTGTGAAAAAGAATTAAAGCAAGGAAATGAATAAACAAATATAATGTCTCAGTATCTTAGGACTTTAGTCCAAACAATGAACTCAACAAAGAATATACTTTGAGAATTGTCTTCTGGGAGGATTCAAGGACATTAGAAAAGAATGCTCAGAAAGGGTGTTGCTCTAGCATATTGCTGATCCATGGAGAAAAGAAAAAAATGAAGGGTAATTTGAAGACAACCGACCACCACTTATCAGAGAAAGTGTTAGATGAACTGCTAGTTTTGACATTCTGCCTTGGAGAAAACCCTTCGGCATTACAGCATTCTTAATACCTTATTGGCCTTAGTAAGAAAAGAATTGAGAGACATGTGAATGCCCAGTTAGGGAATGATATATTATTTAAATGAAACGAAATGCTCACCAATATTAACTGTCTGCAGATCTGGATGGTTAAACAAAAAGATAAATATATTGTCCATTTTACTGTTTAGGCTTCACTGGTGATCCTGCCCCGATAATTCTGATAAAATTTGTGCAGAACTATTCCATAAAGAAAAGAAACTACTTGACTTTGGCTTCAACACTGGCTGAGATATAAGCTCAGCCATATTTTCTATATAATTTCATAGATTTGCTTTAAGAGTACTTTTTATTAATATTATTTTTCTTTATTTATATATGAATGTCTACTATTAAGTCCTCAATATGTTTTTGCACTATCAAAAAAAAGGAGGGAGACAGGGTTCTGTGTTGATTTCTCACAGCTGTGGGAGTACTCCATAAAGAAAAGATGACTCTTTATTACTGTATGTATAAGAGATACTTTGCCAAGCACCATGTGGTATTTAAGAAAATGCATCTCTGCACTGCATGGCATTTCAGTGTAATTATTGGGTTTTGCAGCTGTAAGAAAAAAATCTTCCTATGAACAGCAAGTAAATTCTCATGTGTAACTTCTACATTCAGATCTTAGTATGGATGATTATAGTTAAAAAGTGAAGCATTTTGAATGTTTGAATGTATATCATATAAAAAACGCAAACCTATTAGAGGTGAAAATGCATGAATTTGTTTGTGCTGGGGGCTTAGGGACAGAGTCCCACATATTCTCTGGTCACTCTTTATCTTCTTGATCCCGTTTTTCTAGACAAGGTCTTTTTGATTCGCAACCTATGTATAAGGTCACAACTGCTTTTTAGCCAAGTGAAACAGTCAACCTGAAACTTGTGGTTACATATTTAAGGCCTTCATTCACAGACTAGATGCATATATGAAAGAAATCAAATCCTTTGATTTACACAAAGTGAAGGCATTCATATGATGACTGAAGGTTTTCTGTCAGTGACCAGCAGATGCAAAAAAAACAGTCAAATGGCTTTCTTTAGAGGCTGTTTGCCAGGATCTGACTATCAGAATATAAAATGAGACTGTGTGGGGCTTATGAGGCAAGCTTTTGTAGGGGAGGGGAAGGGGCTGCAGGGGTGGCCTCTGTGAGAAGGGTCTGCAAGATACCCCATGTCAGATAAGAGTCACTTCCAGCAAGCTCCAAAAGGGACCCGCTGTTGGCCAAAGCTAAGTGAATGACACTGCTTGCACCTCTGGGAGAGCAGTTTTAATAAAGGGAAAAAACTGTGCAACAGCAGCTGGAAGAGAAGACTGAGAAAAATGTAGAGAGATACAACCCTGCAAACGTCGATGTCAGTGAAGAAAGAGGGCAGGAGGTGCCCCAGGTGCTGGAGCACAAGTTCCCCTGCAGCCTGTGGAGAGGACCTTGGTGGGCAGAGCAGATATCCATCCTGCATCCCATAGGGGAGCCCACAGTGGTGTAGGTGGATGTGGCCTGGAGGAGGCTGTGGACCATGGAGATCCACAGCAGGAGCAGGCTCCAAGCTGGAGCTGCACTCTTTGGAGAGGAGCCCATGGTGGAGCAGGGGGTCTGGGGGGCGCTGCCACCCGTGGGGGACCTGTGCTGGCACAGTCTGTTCCTGAAGGATGGACCCTGTGGTATGAACACATATTGGAGCGGTTCTTGAAGAGCTGCTGCCTGCCTTTGGGAAGCCCACATAGGATCAGTTTGGGAAGGACTACATCCCATGGGACGGACCTCACACTGGAGCAGGGAAAGAGAGTGAGGGTGAAGGAGCGGCAGAGATCACAGAATCACAGAATGGACGAGGTTGGAAGGGACCTCTGAAGATCATCTAATCCAACCCCCCTGCCGAGCAGGATCAGCTAAAGCATATTGCGCAGGATGACATCTAGGTGGATTTTGACTATCTCCTTTGTGAAAAGGATGTGTTTTTATTTCCACTTCTTTTAAATCCAATGTCTGATAATTTCCAAGTTAACTTTCATTGGCTTGTTATTTTTTTTTCTCCATAACTCAGTATTACACGATCAGTTTCCAAACCTTCAGTTAGTTTTAGATTTGAACATCTTTACAATTTTACTTTTCACAGCTTCCTAACTGTATATTTTGCCCATTTTTCAGATCAAACTAATGTCTCACACAGGACCTCTCCTTCTCCCTGTGTATATCACTCTCTGCTGTGATAGGGATAGCTTCCTTTTCACAGTGAAAGAGGATCATTAATGCTACTCCTTAGTCAGGGAAGATCTTCTTGTGGCTAACAGTGGCTAACTGGTATCAATCAGTCCTTATTTCATGACAACTTGGATCTGGAGAAGAAATAATGCTCAGAGAGTTCTTACAAAATCTTCGTGAAATCCTACAGCACTGAAGTTGTCCAGTAAAGTCTTTATTCATCTAAACAAACCAATATTTATTTAACTGGATAATGAATGAGCATTGAAGCTGGTCTAATAAAAATGTTCATTGTACTAGACAGTACAAATTTTAATTAGGCTTACAGTAAATTCTGGGCTTTTTATATGCACTGCAGTTCCTTTTGCCCATTAAAAAAAAAACATCATTTTGACAACACAAGTTGATATGTAAGTATTCATACACTTGTAAACATTGTATTGAGAAAATGCAGCTGCTAGAATATATATATATATATATATACATTTTTTTTTTCTAGGAAGTGGCATATGTTGTTGTTGTTATTATTTAATAAACCTGTAACATAAATAGCTGTAGTTTTGGAACTGAGGTTGAAAAAGATCTCTGTTAAGTCTTATATATTTTAAACATAACTACTTTTTCATATCTCCCTTCAAGAAGACTGACACTTTTAATGTGGTTCAGTACCGAAATCTTGGTTAGAAAATTCTTCATTTCAATGTGGGAGAATTTTTTCAGGACATCTCTGGTGTTTATGATAATTCTGTGATGATTTTGCAACACTGAATGGATAGAGGTGCAGTTTTGTCAGTTTACATCAGAAAGCTTTTTTATATCCTTAAAGGCAAGAAAAAATATTGTGCAAAATAACGTACAATATTGTACATTCTGCTTCTTTAGCAGAAATACACACATTCTGATGATGAACATACAAAACACAAAATATATCTGTAGCTTAATTGTTTCAAGTTGCAATATATCATATTACTTTGAAGGAACTTGTTGCACAAATACAAAATAAAATACGGAGAAACTGCATACTTGAATTTGAGAAGACAGAAACATTTGAAAAATTCTTAATGTGATTTAAGCATGGTTTTCAGAATTGCAGTTGGCATTAGTGTGTCACTTCTTAATAGCTCATGTTGACTTATATGTCCTCTGTGTGCCACAAAACTGTAATTAATTATTCCAGTTTTGAAAGGTAACTTGTTTCAAATAGAAGTATGTGAAGTTCTGCACCCAGTGATACTTAGAAATATTTTATTCTGAAACTAAGAATGAAATAATCAATGGAAATTTTACTGTCTGCCAAAAATTAATTATCAAAATAGTTTGTTTTAAAGAGTCTCATATAAAACTGATAAACCTCAGATCACCTTACATCAGTTAATTTTTAATTAAGACAGTACAACAGATTTTGGTTGGATGACTCTTCTGTTCTTACTAACAGAAAGTGTCCAACACCAAAGATTTCCCATCAGTTATTTTGTATTCAATTCTTTTGTTCTGTTTTATAACATATTTTTCTCAGTATTTCACTTCAGATACCATATCTGCAAGATTACGCACTAAATTTTCATTTATATATGCTTTAGCATACTTTAATAAAAATTCTAATTGAACTTTTCTGTATCTAGATATTCAACACACAACAGAAAGAAGAATGGTTTGGAATCAAAGGCAAAAATGGTCTCAAATGGTCTCTCCATCATAGTACTTGATGACGAATGGCTTTTGCTGACATTTCAAATATTTTTCCTCAGTCCTTCTTTAAGACTCACACTTGATATCTGCTGCTGCCTTTTATAAGGTGGAATAATAAATAAATAAAATAATAAAAACAGTAAAATGGAAAAAAGGAAGAAAAAAAAGATGACAAAGGAAAGAAGAAATGAAAATGAAAAAAAAAAAAGATAATCCTTTTATTTGTTTAATTCTGCTCCATATTTCTTATAGCCCTTGCCTGCTTTCTGAAACCAGAGCTTAAGATCTACCTGTGGAATAGCTGGAAATCCAGTAACACCTGAAGAGTTATGAAGTTTTGTTGCAGGCTATTGTTGGCAAGAGAAACTTAAGTTTGAATGTTCTCCATTCTGCGAAAATAGAAGACGACATTGTAGATGTGTTTTAAAAATTCTTACATTCAAACTTAAATTTTAGGAGCAAGATCAAGGTATAGTAAAGGTTTATTAAAATAAGAAGTATCATTTTTTCCTTTATCTGGTATGTGTCAAAGAAAGGATAATCAATATAGTATCATAAGTTTTCTCAGTATTTAGCTACTGAATATATGACAATATTATAAATGCAATTTCAGGCATCAAACATCAAGAATGTTCTAATCTTTCATCTAAGGTCTCTGAAAAGGAAAATCATATTGCATCATCAGGTGGACTGTCTATAGTCAAGTGGGCTATCAGGTGGACAGTCCAGTTCACCATGGACTACATTATTTCTGATGTGACACAAGATTAAATCATGATACGAATAGGCAGTGATTTCAGCACATGTTCAAAGACTTAAAGGAATTTCTGTCCCATTTGAAAAAGAAATATGGTTAGTATGTTTTATTGAAAATTATATAACTAGTGTTCAAACACCATAGACTTGTTTTTCATTAAAACATTCTTTTTGTCTTTTTCCTCAGTACAATAATGTTCTTTTTATTTGCTGACATTACCAGGATGCTTCATGTAATCTGCATTTAATACTTCCTTAATATCTAATCTGTACTGCTTCTGAGCCAAATCAACTGCTCTTGTACCATCCTGAAAGTTTCTATAAGGTCAATATATTACACTTTCTCATGGGAAGGTCAATTAGACCTAAAAATAAGAATTTCATTTACATTTATATAGTTCTATTCAAATCACGTTACTTCTAATGAAAAACTCAGAATTCAATGAATAACAGGGAGAATAGGGATGAATATAGGAGAAAATAGGAGAGACTTCTAATTGTCTTTGATTCTTTTTAACTAGGACGATATAACTCAACACCTCTTTTCACTGCTCTATTGGTCTGTACTAACTTCTTTCATTCTGATTGATTAAGATTTTACTGGGTCTAGAAAAGAGTCTAAATAGTCTTTAACTACACGTGCTGGCTTTGGTGATTCATCCTGAATTTAAAGAGTATCTGGAGATGTCTCCCCCATATTGCAGCTAGTACCTTTATGAGAAAGTATCAATGTCCTCATAAAATTTCCCTCCTAAAATACATGGAAACATGAAACCCTCAGGCAGAGTTTGGTAGGGTTGTATTTAGCCCAGAGGAGCTATGAATTTAACTCAGGCATTATAAGACTTAAAAGCTAGTCTTTGGGCTCAAAATGCCCTAGAAAGATCATTAGGCTCCCTGTAAAGCCAATCAAAAGGTGCTAGCACCTGGGTGGCTTACAGTGTGTGGATACAAAATACATGTTTTAATCATCTCTTTCCTTTTCACCTTTGCAGAAAATACTTTCTCACAGAATATTTTATTAGGTAACCATCCTTACCTGTAGTGTAATTAAATCTTGCTCTATTAGCCATGTTTTTATGATTTCTTATTATTATGATCTGAATGTGTAATGAAAATTAAGAAAAAAAAAAAACACCTCAAATATTATTCGTGACATTAGCCTGTTTTTGTTTTGTTTTGGTTGGTTGGTTGTTTTTTGTTTGCTTGTTTGTTTATTTGTTTGTTGTTTTGTTTTTTTTGAGTATAAGTAGAAATGGTTCTTACTAGCATGTAAATAACATGTAAATATAAAGATTAAAATCTACTGCGAGAATCTATTGGTAGAAGTGTGTAATAAGATATACTGAAACTCTTTTGTCTTTTCAAAAAACCTTTTCTAGATTCTGAAGCCAGGCTTTGGAATATCAGAACTGAACACACACTGAATTACAAAACTGAATAATAATGTAAATTATATGACTATTATTATTATTATTAACGTTATTATTATTATTAACAATAATACAACAACAACAAAAAACAGCAATTCACTTAAAGTGATACATATAGAATAATGAAAATGTTACTGCTGTTTTGAGTACTTTTTTGGAACAAGCACCCACTTAAAACAGAATGTTCCTTGTATAGTCGTGAGCCCAGTTGTTTGTGAATTGACATAATGCATCTACAATGACTACAGAAGTATCTAATTCCCTTCAAGAACAAGATCACGTTGCACTGACAGATTCTAATATGCAAAGTGATTGATGAAATACGGCAACTTTTACTTGAAGGTCATGTCATTCTTTGTACCTAGAGCATATTAGGCAACGTATGTAGACATTTTCGTCTTTCAGCTATACTATATGAAATGGATCCACATATAGTGGTCTCTTAGGTAGAACTTATGATCTAACTAGCAAAGGAAAAGGTAAAGGTTTTGAAATAATATAATCAAAAAATTTCCTTCCTTTTGGGGATCAATATAAACTCATGTCACTATAAGACATTCTGCTTGAGTTAAGGACTCTTCAACAACAACAACAAAACACACACAAAACAAGAACATCATCAACAAAAACAGTTTATTAAAAAGAAGCTCTAATAAGCTAACACCTTAGGAGACACAGCTGAGCAAAATTATAAAAAAAATATACCATTAGAACAACACAATATTTCAGTATTTACGCATCAAGCCCTGATTTTGTCTTTTCTTTTATTTTGCTGCAATATGATCAATAATTTGTCTTCACCCAAGTATATTCTTAAGAGTATAGCAGAGTAGAAAAAAATATATTTGTAGAATGTTACCAATTTAATAACTGTTCTTTTTTAAAAGCTTAGTGTTTTATATTGCCTCATTCAAAATGTTACTAATTTTAACCGTTTAATTAATACAGAGCTGTAGAAATTAAAAATAATATAATTGCTTTCAACAAATATACACAATAAACTGAAAAGCAGGGTAATATGGTGATGGTAACATGGGAAAAATGTATCATCTTCACAGTGTTACAGCAATTCTGACAAAGATGGAAAAAATATGATTACAAAACAATTAATTATATTTAAACAAATGGCTCATTGAAGAAGCATTTCCCAAGAGCATTCATATGTCTGTACTCAGAAACTGCATACTTAACCCCTTTTTTGAAGATCAAATTTGTAGACTATTTATATATTTGAAAGGTAAATCAAATATATGAATAACTTGACTCAAAATTTCTCCAAGTTTTGGAATTAGCTTAAGTATGCTTAGTACCAACCTTTCAGTTGTGCTTTTTCAGTATATTAGGCCCACTCCACAGGAATATATGCATAGTTAGATCTTACCAGTGGTTAGCTAGATCTAGGTTAATGGTGAATCAATGTGGTTGAAAAGAAAAAAAAAAAAAGTTTGGGGACTAGTATGTTTCAGCCCTTCACCTTGCTGTCTAAATAATCACCTAAATAAATAAATGCCATGACTTAAATAATATTCTTCCTACACGTTTCAATGCATTTATTCTACTCAGTCCAAATGCTTCTTCTAAGGAAAATCTAAATCTATCAATTAGCAAATAAGACTTAAAGCACATACAATCATTCAGACATTTGAACATTGACAGAGGACTAAAAATAATATTTATATTTATAACCCCAAATTCTGATATATGAGGCAAAAGGCACAGATATTTATACTTTATCTTTCTAAACTTTGCTTTGACTTGAAGTGCATGCTTCATTCAGCAGCAGTTGGACAAAGAGCTGTATAGAAGCCAAGATAAATCAATAATGATGAGAAGTAGTTCATGCTTACAAATCATTCTGTATCTTTAGTGGTGCTAAAATATATATAAATCCAAAGCTGGATATTTCAAGAAACAAAGTGCTCAGAAAAAAAAAAGGTCAAAAAAATAATATTATACTTGGAAAACAACAACAACAAAAACCCATAACTTCCATGCCTGTAACTGGTTAGGAAGGATATAAATAAAACAACAGGTACCTCAAGCATGAACTAAATTACCAGAGAAATAAAAGAAAAGTAAATGGAAATAAATCAAGCATATTACTAAACGGAAAAGCAACAGATGGCAGAAGAATTCAAGATAGGTACAGGATAAATGCCAGCAAATTGAACACTCAATAACAGTAGCCTGTATATCCAAAAGGAAAGAAAGAAGAAATCTAACATTAGGAAAGAAAGAAGAAATCTAACATTATTAGTTCTAACAGACGCAGCATATTGTGGGGGAGAAGAAGAATCATGGATACAAGTGTGGTCTTTTTCTAATCAGAGGAACACAAATTCTGATATTGATTCCAAGGGTAACAATATGTTAGAATGTCCTATGAATCCTGTAAATCTGGAAAAAAATCCGCAAATATATCCGAAGTTAAATAATAACTGACCATAAAGGAGATGAGATACCGTGAAGCGATCATATAGTTGTACTCATCATGGTTCCACTATAATGCAAATGTGTCTTTTGTTAAACACAGAAGAAAAAAAAAAAAAATCTAGTGATAACTTTATAGCAGCAGTTATTTCAGATATATACTTTATAGCAATCAGAAAGAAAAATTAAACCACTTTTATATATATTTATATTAATTGTTCCTATCTATTCATTTTAGCTGTGGTTCTTAAACCTGTGAGAGAAACACCAGTTACCATGATTCAAATAATATTTTATATGAAACTTCATCTGTTTACCCTGCTTTCTGACTGCTAACCCGTTCATTTTAACTATTACATCTCCCCAAATTTCTTTTGAAAGAAATTTTCATGGATAAATCACATCTTTTGGTCACCCTGATAAACTTCTATGTGTCACCAAGAAAATTTGTATCTCCACAGCATTTTTCCTAATAATTCCCTAACAAAAAATGGATGTAAGGGTAAAAACGATAATTATAATGAGATGAAGAGTAGACCAAATACCCAGACTCATACTTAATGCAATTTCAACAATGTTTTCCTGAAATGATTTATCTGACACCATTATGTCTTAACTGTCCATCTTGGGTAGACAATGTGGACAGAGATGGTGGAATGCTCAGGGAGTATAAAATATTTAATTTTCTGTGTGCTGATTTCAGAAAAGGGCTTCTCCTGGCCACAGTACCAAACTTGAGTCAAGAACAGCTTCTGTGGCCCCTTGTTCAAAGTAGGGTGATCTCAGGAAGAGGGTCAGTGCTTTGAAGTTGCTTGCTTGCAGGTCTGTGAGACTTCCCTTGGAAGGAATCTAACTGATATGTTTTCTTCTTACTTTTGATGTTTTGATACAGTGGTTTGTAAGATATATATAAAAAAAATTGTTATTACTTATATGAATCCAATTTGAATTTTATTTCTCTCTCTAATAGACTCAATTCTAAAAGCACTTTAATGTCATTTAAATAATTTCATTTTTAGTATAAATCTGTTTTTCTGGTGAAATAGTGGATAATTTGGAGTCCATTGGAAGGACACATTAATATATACATATATATTAGTCTTTCATTTCAGCAGTATTCTAGTGAGTATACCTGTCTTGAACCCCAATCACCAGGAAACTGGAGACATTTATTTTTCACATTACCGCTAACAATTTTAAATGTTAGATGTCTTTCATAATGGGAAAGGAGAGAATGTTTTCCCAGTCTAAGCCTAAGGTTAATAGAACAAGCACACACACTCTGATTTCCTTTATGTCGGGCTTTGTGTCTGTTCTTCTATAAAATACCACTAGGGCTGAGATTACGTTCTTATAAACGTTCTTATAAATTTAAAGAAACCAAGAGGGAGAACAGCATGTCAGTATAGGAAAATATACTGAAATTCAGTGCACGAAAGAAAATATATCAGTATATAGAAAGATCTTTTTCCTCTCTTGAAATGAAAACATTGTTAAGTTCATTAATAGTTAAAATATTTTTTACACAAATAGCTTACCATATATGTTGAAAATCTTCCTAAGCAAAAATCACTGTTGATGTTTTGTTTTTGTGTGAGTGGCATGTGGCGCAGAAGTAATTCAATGTGCAAGTATTGTCATCAGTAATTCATTTTTGACATGACATTTATTATGTCAGAAAACGTCAACAGGAAAAAAAATAAGGAAATTATTGTGCTTAAAATAGTTTCTGTTGTTATTTTGACTAATCACCCATGGTACATTTGTTACCCATAAAAGAGGTGAAGACCTTTGAATAGATTTAAAGAACAGTGAAGAGCAGCCTTTAATGAAAAAGATTATACAAATAATTAATAGAATGATGCATATTTCACTCTAGAGAACTCATGTTTTCTCTTGGATATTTTTACAGCTTTGAAACAAATATTTTGTCACCTTCGATTTTGTGGGATACAAGAAATTGTAGTTCTAGCAAAATCTCAGCTACAGGTATTTTTTTCAATTAGAAGTCTATATCTTCATTGTAATGCCACATCACTTTTTGGTTGATCAGGAAGATTTATTTATTTATTTTTCATAGAAGTAAACTGAACTAATGCCTGTGAAAACCACATGCATGCAGGCATTAATGTGCAGGATGGCACACATGTTTAGGGAAACACAAACATTTTATACATTTTTTACAGTTTTTATTAATTTCAAAATATGGATAAATATTTGAACTAAAATTATGATCTTTATATATGATCTTGAAGCAGAGACACAGCAAAATGAAGTATAACTTTCTGAGAAGATGGCTGCAGGATGGCTCTGCCATTTCCTTCTGTGGGACTCCAAAACTGCAAAGCAGCACAGTGAAAGCTGTGTCTTAACATACAGAAATCTTATGGTGTGAGAAATGTTAGTAACAAAAGTACAATTCATGTACAACTGCGGCAACAGAGAGCATGGTTGCTGTTCCATTTGAGACATTCAGTGATAAGACTGTATGAATGATAAGACACTCAGCTAATGCTGAGCTATATTAGATCAGGGCTTTTAAAATGGCACCAGGTGATTATGTTTAAATGGAACCCCAGCTGTTCAATTGAGCTCTCGAAATGGTCAATAGAAATCTTGTCAATGTCATCAGTGGGTCTTTATTCAGCTTAAATTTAGGTATGCAGGGCTGTTTGAAATTTCATGTAGTCATGGAGTTAACTGCCTAACTCTGTAGGCAGAAAACCTACCAGAGACCTCTGACTGTTTGGAATGGCCTATTGTTTTTAAAATTAAAGTAGATGATGACATGAATTGATACAAGCTATCATGTACCAAATCTCCAACCTTTGAATTATCAAAATGGTGATCAAAGTACAGCTTAAGACTCACATTCTGTGGATGGAAAAGGCTCTGTATGGTAAAAAGAAATTTTGGTTTGTGTGCTCTGCAGACAAGAGACCTACCTGTAGTAAAAATGAAGTTCTGAAAATCCTGATATAATTACAATCCTTAGAGAGGCTAGGAAAAAGTTATATTTCTGTCTCTTGGAGAAGGAACATCTACCTTAGCTACTACATACAGTTACATTTATAAACTACATATCTATCTAGTAAAGTGCTAGAGTATTTTCCTCTCTCTCTCTTCTGTGGTTGCTTTTTGGTTCCAAAGCGTAACTTCTGTAGTTGCTGCTATTTGTCATTTTAATGACTGCATTGTGGAGCATTAAGACGAGAGGAAATACCTGTCCAAGACTGACATGCTTGTATTAAGAAGGGCTGGAATGTAGTTAGATTCTGACACTCAATACATCATAGAGGTAAATCTAAAATTTGTCCTATCTTAAAGAACAATTACAATTGCAAAAAGATATTGTAAAAAATAAAAATTATATATATATTTATTGTTACTATTATTCCTTTTTAGAGAAGATGAGGTTCTTAACAATGTGAAAATCTTCTCTGGAATCTTCAGGGTTTGACCGTTAAGCAATTTTAGTAATAACAACAATCACAAAGAATATACACTGGGATGACTGAAATAATATTTTAATTCCTGCACAGAATAATACAAAAAATAACAATTCACTTACAGAACAGAATTTTCAGCTCAGTCCTCTGCTAACCTGTATTTGCCTTCAGTCTATGTTACTTCATCAGAATTACAGTTCTGATTTCAACATACCATTCATTTGCCTTGTAGATCAAAATTCCAAGTTAACCAATTATCTCATAAATGTAATAGTCTCTGTCTCTGTCCTCTCTCCCTCTTTCACTTTCTCCCTCTGTCTCCCTCCCCACAGAATATTATGTATGTCTGGAGTCCTATAACTCTAGAAATTGTGGAAGATACCATGTGTCTGGACTTTCTCACATGTAGAATAAAGATCCTTTGAGGAAACCAAAACAGAATATTTTAAAAAGCCAAACAGAGCATACAAGTGGTAAAAAAAAAAGGTGTCTTGACCAGCATACGCTTGTTAAAAAAAGGTGTCTTGACCTTCCTCTTTGTCATCCATGCATCCATACAGAAAAAAGTAATTAGTTTAACAGTGGAATTATCTAATCAATAGTCCCCTAGGCCCTCTAGATAATTTGTTTGTACCTTCTTTTGAAATGTGAAAAAAAAAATAAAAAATCACCTTTTGGAAATTGGAAATTGCATTTATTTTTCAGCTTTCATTTTTCAAATGTAAATTTTCATATATATATATTTTTTTTCTTATAGGAAGTTCTCTTTTCTACTGCTTGTGTATTTGCCTTTATTGGGTGTATTTCTTTGGTGTTGATTTTAGTTTGTATTTTTGTTCTGTTCTAATTCTCATATTATAAATCAGTTTGAAAGTTATTTAGTAACATTCTGTCATTTAGTAACATTCTTCTATTCTACAAATTCGACCCTGAAACCAGAATCCTTATTTATCACGTTTTTTACAGAAGTTTTTATTTCTCTCTCTCACCTTTATATCAACTAATACATGGTTTGAATTCTCTTCCAAAGCTCTACTTCTGTCGCTAGTTAGTAAAATAAATAAATAAAAAGGTTTTGTTAATACTGAAAATTATTCTCAAGATCAAAAAGTCTTTGTCTCTTTTACCTTGAGAAGGTTAAAGCCAGATATAGTTTCAATTGGAGAAACACAATCCATCAAGCATGAAAACTGAACCCGATATAGAAAAAGTAATTTTTTACCTTGTCACAGTAAAAATATACCACAAGATAGTCACATGCCTACATAAATCTTCACTCATTGTACCAAGGTGAATAACATCACGAAGTAATTCATCAATACTGGAAGATGCATTCCACTTCCAAAAAAAAAAAAAAAGAAAAAAAAAAGTCTTAATTATATGTAGACAATTACTTAATGTTTCTTACAAACACCTGTCTAACCAAAAATATTAAATGTGTTAAGATATCATACTTTGTAGCTCAATACTTTTAAAAAGAAATTTCTTTGCAGTTGACTTAGTTTAGTTTAAACATAGAGTTTAAGAAGAACATAGAGTTTAAGAAGAACATCAGTTCTTCAGAATACAGGAATACTCAATACATTTTGCTCTCCAAAAGCTGGAACAATAGAGAAAAAAAAATTATATATATATATATATATATATATATAGTGTTTTGTTTTGTTTTGTTTTGTTTTAGTTCAGGAAATCATTATACTAAACCAAAGATGATATGTAGTTGAAAGAAAATCCTACATACTTCAGATTAATTCAAGTTAAGATAGCAAATTTGCATAGTTGTGTATTTAGATCTATGGGGACCTGCAGAGTGCCTAAGGTCCTAAGTGAGAAATCAGTGCTACTTTCTAAAACAGCTTTACTGTCACTTCACCTAGCAGACTTCTCCACTGCTGATAGCTAGCATTTGCAAAGCTGCTGGAGTGCTGACACAGGCTTACACCTAATGAAATCTAGCACAACATGAAGTCCCTGAGGCATCAAACTAGCAATTTCAAGTTTTAGAATAGTCATTGCAACTCTTTGCCTTGCTCGTGAAAAGCTTTAACTCAGTTTCACCCAGAAAAGAAGGTCAAAGTGAAGGTACTGATCAATGATATAAAATGTTTTTGCATACACAGAAATAACCAAAGAGAACATATGGATTATATTTACATTTATAAAACTTAAGAGATTTTAAAAATGAGGCTCAGATTTTGTGTTATTCCTAACTTGGAGCCCAGGCCTTAGGGCAGTGCTCTCATTGCTAACTACAAACATCCTAATTTCTCAGGAGAAAAAGATCTACCTAAAGCATTATCTATTTTTGATGCTTGTTTCACGAAACGTTTACATTTGGGAATTGCAAGGTAAAGAAAGCACTCACAACCTTTGAAGAAGTGCAGTAGCTTTATCTGAATGTACTGTGTACTTAGGTATAGGGTTTTCAAAAAAATCTAATTTTTGGAATAGAATCATAGAATCATAGAATGAGATTCATCCTTGGCTGTTTGAAAAACCTGATTGCAAAACATAGAGCATAAGGCTTTGGTTACTGAAGATGGATTATATTCTGCCTTTAGGCATAATAAATCCCAATAATTTTTAGGCCCCTATTGTCTCATGCCACTGTCTCAGGAAAAGTCTTAGTATGCACAAATGGTCGAAGTGCTAGATTAAAAAAGGATCTTCTATTTTACTTTATTTATTTATTTAAAGAGGCTTATATATGTGATTCCAAAAGTCTTCATAGTTACGTAACACAGAGTTTTGTTTACTTCGAGGCACATAAGAAATCCAATATTAAATCCTGAAAAATGTGATTATACCATATCTTTTCAAAGTCAGACACAATCTCTTAGGCTAATAGTTCATAGTTTGTTCTGAGCTGAGAGTGCAAATCTGAGAAATAAAAATACAAATCAGAGAAATTCAAAGCTATGAAACAAATCTGTTATTTTCTTAGTTTACATATATAATCACAAAATGCTTTTAGAAGTAAATGAACCTTTCTATGAAAAAAGTACACTTGAAAGCATGGTACTATGACATAGTCTGAATGCTGGAAATCAAATATTAAATAACAAAAAGAAGTTTAGAAATGTAGAAAAATGATCACAAAGGAAAGTAAGAGGCTGCATGAAGACTGGTAGTGGGAAGAACAGAAGTAGGTTTATAGATACAGATTAAAGCTATTTAGACCAGTTTTCAATCATTGGCTGTTTTTTTGTTGTTTATTTGTTTTGTTTATTTTTTTCCTAGCATAGAATATATAATTTCTTTTGGATGTAATGATTTATTTTTTCATCATTTTTCTTTTATTGTAATCACATTTCAAGATAAATAATAATAATAAATATTTAAAATACTAACAGATATGAACAGACCATAAGGAAGACAAAATGGAGGACTGTTCCCCTACATGGGTTTACTTCTTGTTTTGATTTTCAGTCTTCAATTCTGCTCACAAATCCTTCTAGAAGAGAAAAAACAAAAGCAACCCCCCCAAACAAATTACTGTTTGTTCGTTCTATGATCAGTTTTAATCTGGAATCACTTAATAGATTTTAAAGCACAATGTGTAGGGTTGCTTTCCAGACAAAAGTACATTCTTTTCTAAAAAAAAATATATCTAGAAACAACAAAAACAAAGAAACAAAACAATATTTGACATATTACTTAAAACATTTAATTTTTAATTATATATATATATAAATCTTCTGAACTAAACAAAGTGCTATTGATTTATTCATTTTAATCAGATGTAGTTCTAACTCAAGTAGGAAGCCTTATTTTTCTTTGTGATAATTGCATTTAAGATAGGATTCAGACCATGGAAATTTGTATATATGATACACTGATCGTAGAATCATAGAATCATTAAGGTTGGAAGAGACCTTCAAGATCATCTGGTCCAACCAACAATGTCACCCACTAAACCATGTCCCTAAGCACCATGTCCAACCTTTCCTTGGACACCCCCAAGGACGGTGACGCCACCACTTCCCCGGGCAACCCGTTCCAATGCCTGACTACTCTTTCTGAGAAGAAATGTCTCCTAATTTCCAACCTGAACCTCCCCTGGTGCAACTTGAGGCCATTCCCTCTAGTCTTATCACCTAGGAGAAGAGGCCAACCCCCAGCTACCCACACCTTCCTTTCAGGTAGTTGTAGAGAGCAATAAGGCTTCCCCTGAAGCCTCTTCTTCCCTAAACTAAACAACCCCAGTTCCCTCAGCCACTCCTCATAGGACTTGTGTTCCAGGTCCTTCACCATCTTTGTAGTCCTTCTATGGACACTCTCCAGGGCCTCAATGTCCTTCTTGTAGTGAGGGGCCCAAAACTGAACACAGTACTTGAGGTGCGGCCTCACCAGAGCTGAGTACAGGTGTACCATCACCTCCCTGGTCCTGCTGGCTACACTGTTCCTGGTACTAGCCAGGATGCTGTTGGCCTTCTTGGCCACCTGGGCACACTGCTGGCTTATGTTCAAGTGAGCATCAGTCCTTATCCACAGGGACTCTACCTTACCCTTCCCAACGCCGATCTCAACAGCATTGAAATACTCTCTAATGTAGAGAGCAACGCCATGGCCTGTCATTAGTTGCCTGTCCCTTCTGAAGAACTTGTAGCCATCCATTGCAGCACTCCAGTCATGAGAGTGGTCCCACCATGTTTCAGTGATGGCAACTAAGTCATAGCTTGCCTGACGCACAATGGCTTCCCGCTCCTATTTGTTGCCAATGCTGCGTACATTGGTGTAGATGCACTTGAGTCATGCCATTGCCCTCACCCCCAGCTCTGGGACTCCTCCCTCTATCGAGTCTCATTTTCCCCTGCCCTGTTTCCCTTCATATGTAGTTTAACACCCTCTCAAAGAGTCCTGCCAGCTCCCAGGCTAGAGTCTGTTTCCCTCTTTGAGACAGATGGGACCCTGTCCTGGTTTCAGTTAGGACAGAGTTAATTTTCCTCCTAGTAGCTGGTAAGGTGCTATGTTTTCGATTAGGATGAGAAGAGTGCTGATAACATGCTGATGTTTTAATTATTGCAGAGCAGTGCTTACACCAGGCCAAGGACTTTTCAGCTTCTCGCTCTGTCCTGCCAGCGGGCAGGCTGAGGGTGCAGCAAGAGCTGGGACAGACCCAGGACAGCTGACCCAAACTGGCCAAAGGGGTATTCCATACCATCTGACGTCATACTAAACAATATATAGGGGTGGCTGGCCGGGGTGGGGCGCCGGCTGCTCGGGGATAGGCTGGGCATCGGTCAGCATGTGGTGAGCAATTGCATTGTGCATCACTTGTTTCGTACACATTATTATTAGTAATACTATTATCATGACTATTATTATTATTGTTGTTATTATTATTTTCCTGTCTTAATAAACTGTCTTTATCTGAACTCACAGGCTTCACTTTCCCGTTTCTCTCCCCCATCCCAGAGAGGGAGGGGGGAGGGTGAGCGAACGGCTGTGTGGTGTTTAGCTGCCAGCCAGGTTAAACCACAACAGATCCATTGGCAGCCATCAGGCCAGGTGTTGAGTAAACCTCCTCATGATCAAAAAAAAAAAAACAAATTCCTGTGATGGCACCAGCCTCTCAGCCATGTATTGATCAGCTGGGCCTTGCAGGTCCACTCAGTATCCCTCCCCACCACTGAAGGGATAGAGGAAAATACCACCTGCACACCCACTCCATCCAGTAACCACCCCAGTCCCCTGAAGTCCCTTTTGATAGCCTCCAGGCTTCTCTCCACAATTTCATCACTGCCAGCCTGAATTATCACTAAGGGGTAATAATCAGAGGGGCAAACAACGTCAGGAAGTTTCCTTGTAATGTCCCTGACCTGGGCCCCAGCTAGGCAGCAGACTTCCCTATGGGTAGGGTCCGGCCAACATATGGCCCCTTCTGTTCCCCTCAGAAAGGAGCTGCCTATGACCATTACCCTTCTTTCCTTCTTGTTGGAGGAAGTCTTGAGGAGATGAGAAACTAAAACCTGATGGAAGTACAAGAAAGGCTCTAGCACTTGCAGCTCTTTACTTGGAAAATAAGATCAGGCCCCCTTAAATGGATGTGGTGCTATGAAGACTGAGCAATGAGTGTCAGTGACTGCTGACCCTTCTTGTGTGAGAAACAGCTGTCTATCTACCAGACGGGTTATACCAAAATATAATAATGACAAACTATGGCTTGAGAGGTTCAAATTGGACATTAGGAAAAAGTGTGCTTTTTGTTTTTTTTTCTTTTTTTTTGTTTCCTAACATACATTACTAGAGAAACTGTCTGCTCTGACCCAGTTTTGGCAATAGCTATGCTTTGAGGGCAATGATGGACTCAATGAACACTAGGGGTGCCTTCCAACCAACATTGCTATGAATCCATAAAATTCTACTAGGCCTTCAGCTGCCACTCCATAGTTGTACAAGTCACTTTGAGGTCCTGTGTCATAACTGCCAGGTCCACAGCATTCTTTAGATACCTTGTGACATCTCATACGGTGCTAGATAATTATGTTTTGTAGAAGAAATAGTCTTCAGAGTCCTAAATTATTAACAGGGGTACATCACATAAGCTAATTATCTGACTGTTTTTGATAATCTGAATGTCAAAATCCCCATGTATTTAAAATGAAGTAGTTTACCTTTATGTATCAGAAAGTGAGGGGAACCCTACTGCAGGGACAGCTGTACATTCTCAACCAATTTGTCACAGAAGCAGCTGCAGCAGTAGAACGTAAGGATCGACTTATGGCTCTTGAGACCTTTAATTCTTTCTGCCCACACATACTTTGAATTTTATCACAATATTTTGTGACAGTTGATCAATTAGTATAGCTGTAGAATGCTAACTCTATGTTAAGGAATTAGATGAGTCCTTGCTTAATGCAAAATCTTATTTTTTTTACTAAGATTAATAGCATGATAATATTAAAGAAAACAGTACTTAATATCACTTACAACTCATGTTTTCCTTACTCAAAAAAGTGACATTACAGTAGAATTCTATTTACAGCACATGCCATGGCTACACTGCAGAAGACAAACTCGCCTGTGCCTATCCTGACAGCACAGGTGATATTACCTCTAAGTTCATTCTACTGTATTTACTAGATCGCCACCAACAATGTGTAATACAGAAGCTCAGATATTTGGAGATCAGTTCATTTGCCTAAAAATAGGTGTTTAGTACAGATTGTATGGGTCCTCTTTAGATTTTGTCTTACCTGCCATCCAAAGAATATCTTTGACAAGCTAGCATATATGTAATTATAGACTGTCTTGAAGCAATATAATTGAATGAAGGGATTAAGTTAACTGCATTTAGCAATGTAGATGTATCCATCCTGTCTATTGTGAAGACCTTATGATACTTACACACTACATAAAGGAGGTCTGAAAGGTGTTATATATGCAGATGAAGAAGTATAATGATCTACAAATGTACTACCAAATAGAAGAACTTAATATTCCACCAGAAGATTAGAAATTAATTTATTTTCTGAATAAAAACAGAATCAGAATCACAGAAACACAGACAAAATTCAAAAGTCATGTTCGGATGGCTTTTGAAGATCTCTGCTACCTCTCTGAGCAACTTACTACAGTGCTCCATCACTTGTACAGTAGTGTTTCTGATGTTCAGAGGGGAAATTCCTGTGTTTCATTTCGTGCCCATTGCCTCTTGTCCTGCCACTAGGCACCGCTGTAAAGAGCCTGGCTCCATCTTCCTTGCACCCTCCCTTCAGGGATTTCTATCAATTGATAAGCTCTCTACTCACCACCACTCACGCTGCCCCAAGCTTTCTTTTCTCCATGCAGAACAATCCCAGCAATCTCAGATTTTCTTCATATGAGAGATGCTCCAGTCCCTCAATCATCTACATGGCCCTTCATGGCTGAACTATCTCTAGTATGTCCATGTCTCTCTTGTATTGGGGAGCTCAGAACTGGACACAGTACTCCAGGTGTGGCCTCACCACTACTGGATAGAGGGGAAGACCACCTCCATCAACCTGATGGCAATACTTTGCCCAATTCAGCCCAGTTTACCATCAGCCTTCTTTGGGGTAAGGGCACATTGCTGACTCATGTTCATCTTGGTGTACACCAAGACCCCCAAATGGACTAGGGGTGCATTCTGCCTTGTTGAACTTCATGAGATTCCTGTCTGGTCATTTCTCAACTTTTTGAGATTACTCTGTACCCTCTCATGTATCCACAATTTTCTTTCGTTCTCTCTTTCTCTTCTTTCTTTTTCTTTCTTTCTTTCTTTCTTTCTTTCTTTCTTTCTTTCTTTCTTTCTTTCTTTCTTTCTTTCTTTCTTTCTTTCTTTCTTTCTCTTTCTTTCTTTCTTTCTTTCTTTCTTTGTTTTTCTTTCTTTCTTTCTTTCTTTCTTTCTTTGTTTTTCTCTCTCTTTCTTTCTTTCTTTCTTTCTTTCTTTCTTTCTTTCCTTCTTTCTTTCTTTCCTTCTTTCTTTCTTTCTTTCTTTCTTTCTTTCTTTCTTTCTTTCTTTCTTTCTTTCTTTCTTTCTTTCTTTCTCATCTGCAAATTTGTGGAGGGTACTATTTGCTCCATCAACCAGATCATTAATGAAGATGTTAAACAGAACTGGACCCAGTATTGACCCTTGGGGTACGCCACTAGTTACTGGCATCCACCTAGACTTTTCTCCACTGATCTTGACCATTCAGATAGTTTTCAGTCCACCTCACTCACTATCTGTCCATCCAGCCCATACATCAAAAGGTTGTCTATGAAGATCTTATGGGGGACAGTGTCAAAAGCCAGGAGGGCAATATCCACTTCTCTCCCTTCATCTACCAGGCTTGTCATTCATTGTAGAAGCTCATCCAGTTGGTCAAGCATGACTTTTCTAACTTCATCCATGGATACTTGGGAAATGTCTCTGTATTCCTTTCAGAATACACATACTTGCTTCCACTCTCTGTATGCTTCCTTTTTGTGTTTGAGCTTGGTCAGGTTCCTGGGAAGGGTTAAGGAATCAAACACTACTTCTAATTATAAACTTCCATGCTTAACTGAACTAAAAGTATTGAATATTCAACGACATTTTTCTTATTCCATTTTTTTTTGTTTTGTTTTGCTTGTTCATTTGTTTGATTCCCCATTATCAGAGCAAAACCACCCAATTCTCTAAGCTGAAGTAGGCTGTTTGTCTAAAAATCAGAACTGTTTAATCTAAATATCAGAATGAAAAAAAATAGTAAGGAAGGCAAAGTATTTGTTCATGTCTATGACTAAAATGTAAAGAGAATGCCATCCACTAACAGAGATGGTGGTGAATAGTCTTACCTTGTTTCATATAATGATATTAAAGCGGTGTCAGATAGTGACAGCTTCTATTCAGTACCAATTTAAGCTACATTTGAGTGAGTAATCTGAAGCAGAAATACTGTAAAAAAGTTTTAGCAACTTAAGATAGGCAATCCTTCAAACAATGTGCCTTGTGGAAAACATAATTTAACAAAAATGGTAATGGACAATTCATGTGTTGATTACTTCCACTTTTCCACAGGAAAAAAAAAAAAGTTTTTTTTTTTTGTTTTTTACTCTCCAAAATGTATTTCCTTACTTCTTCCCAATAATGTTTTTAAATTAAAGTGCCATTAAGGATGTGTTTGTAGGCATAAACAACATGAGTTCATACACAATAAGGTATATTTTTCTTTCCACATTAAGTTTTATCAGTGAATGTTATATTCAGAATAAGCAAGTCACACCCTTTTGACGCTGAAGACTTATGTATGGATTATTTTGGTTAAAGCTTATATGTTACATTCCATGCTGAACTACAGTAAGGTACAGAACTGCATAATTTCTTAAAAGGATAATAAATATCACGATATCACTTTATGATGCAAACTAGGGAAACTTAATTTCATGCTTTTTTTTCTTTTTTTAGAAATTTGGGGTAATGAGACATACAGGGATTGTCTTTTAAAATTATGTTTCCTTGTAATTCCTTATATTTCTACAATGTTTTGGTATAATGATGTTAATCTTTTTGGTTTACTTTTCCTCTCTCTGGCAAACAGACAAACTCTTTGGATTGTCTGTTTTCAAAGTAACATTCTGCAAAATAGGTTGCTTTATCATCAGGAAAATAGCAGTAGAGACATAATAAATACAACAGTAAGATGTCTATAAAAACATTGTATTTAAGTAACAAAGTCCAGCATTTGAATATTATGCTATCTGAAGCGCACTATGTGAATGTATGAACTAAAACACTCTTTAATTACATCAACTAATTTTCAGCATCACTGTTTTAGTGAGTGCACAGGTTATGATTCAGAATTAACATTAATGCAATTCAATATTATCTGTGCAAAATCAGGCTTATGTTGCTGGTGTGACAAGCCTAAATGTAAGCATACTGTAGATGTCTTATCCTGGTCAGATGAATCCTACCATCTGCACTTGGTTTGGCATAATGTGGACTTTACACTAGGTAGAATTCTTCTCAAGATAGATATTTTTGAGTTACTCTTCAGATAATGCCAGAAAATTATTTCAGTGTGAGACAGGTAAGTAATTTCTAGATTTCTTTGGTTTTATTTGGACTTTTCCTTAACTGTCTGCTACATTCATACTTTAACTATAAACATAATTTTGTGAAAGTGTTTTGGAAACATTTCATTTTATTGTTTTTACAAATACTAGTTTTGCATAAAAATGTAGCAAAAGAGTAGTAATAAGCCCATTAAATTGTCATTTCTTGCCTTTGTAATGTGTCTGTTAGCATTCCAATTACCAGAACATTTGTATATAAATCAAAGCTGTCTCCTCTATTAAAAGATGAATCCTAGAGATAGTTTTTGCCACAAAGATAATTGTCTTTTTTTTCTTCTTTTCTTTTTTCTTTTTTTTTTTTTTTTTTCTCTATACATATTGGCTTGTACTGGCTCAATTAAAATGAAAATTATTAAAAGCTTTATTTCATTTTCTACAGCCCGTATTTACTTATCTGAATAGCATGTTGTTTACAAAACAGGTTGTCTAACACCTTCCTTGGCCATCACTTTGATACCTTAATGTATTTGAAATTATTTCAATGATCTCAATGTTGCCTGCAGTTCAAAATGTGTGCACACAGCATTTGACCAGACAGAGGTTGTGAATGTGCTCCAGGACAAAAGAGGAAAGAAACTAGATACGCCAGCAGCCCTAAGTATGGTTCCAAACATACGCAGACACAGTGGACAGGCAAGGTTCAAAGTTAGGGGTCTCTTCAGCTTTGGTCAATAACATTCATCCCTTGCAACTTTGAAGAAAGGTCACGTAGTAGTCAGGAGCTCAACAATACAGGCAGAACAGTGTTACAAGATATGTTTCTTAGAATCATTGAATCATATAGTGGTTTGGGTTGGAAGGGACCTTAAAGATCACCCACTTCCAACACTGCTGCCATGGACAGGGATGATTTCCTTCTGCTAGACAAAGTTGTTTCAAAGCCCTACCCTGGCCTTGAACACTTCTAGGGATGGGGCACCCACAACTTCCCTGGGCAACCTGTTCCAGTCACTCAACTACACCTCAGAGTGATGAATTTCTTCCTAATACCTAATCTAAATCTACCCTATTTTGGTTTTAAACCATTACTCCCCTTACAGCTAGCAGGGCAGTATGAGAAGCAGAAAAATCCATGGCTTAGTGTAAGCACTGCTCAGCAACAAAAATACTGGTGTGTTATCAACACCATTACCCCTTGTCCTATCACTACATTCTCTGATAGAGCCCCTCTTCAGCTTTCTTGTAGGCCCTCTTTAGGTCCTGGAACACCAGTATAAAGTCTCCCTGGAGCCTTCTCTTCTCCAGGCTGAACAACCCCAGCTCTCTCAGCCTGTCTTCATAGGAGAAATACTCTTCTGATCCTTGTGGCCCTCCTCTGGACTCGCGCTGATAGGTCCATGTCCTTCTTGTAGTGGGGGCCCCAGATGTGAACACAGTACTCCAGGTGGGGTCTCAGCAGAGGATAGGGGGAAGACTGTAGGCTGTACACTGCCTGTAGATAGATAGATGGATATACAAAAAGACAGACTTGTATAATGTACCTAGAATAAAAGGACCATATAAAGAAAATACATTGGAAGGTATGACATATTCTGTTTTTAGCAGCTCTTAAAGACATGCACAACCTAATTTTACAGCTATAGCCTATGAGGCTACTGAATATTTTATAATACTTTGAGATTCATATTCGAAATACAATTAAAAGATGGCAAAGGTATTGGTATGTTTAAGCCACATTGTGAACAGGTGCAAATTCCATCTATTTGTGCTTCAAAGCAGCCAAAAATCGTGTAAATATACTGATACCTTCTCAGAATCTACCAAATAATCCGTATTGGAAGAATGACGATATTAGTTGTGACTTAGCCCCAAAGTCACATACCTGGAGTTTAATTTGTGTACATACCTCTGGGTATGACCCAAACTTATTCATATCTGCTCACCATAAACTGTATAGACCTACATGTGTGGAATGTAGTTGAATTAAGTGCTGGAAGTTTTTGTTTTTTTTTGTATTTTTATTTTTTCACCTATTTTTGACTTCTTCATTTAGACATTTAATATTCTAGGTAGATAAACACACGTTTATTCCCTGAATTTAGGTTCTGTTCACAACCTAGCCCCAGCAGCATATAAAGTATGTACATTCTTCAAGCAGAAAAGCAAACTGACCTGTGCTGATGTCCATTCTACCTTCATTAACCTAAGGAACTAGCTTATAATTCAGTCCATTTAAAAGCACCTCCAGTGGTATTTCATTATACGGTAGTCTTTTGTTGTATTCATACACATGAGTACATAAGTTAGTTTGCATATGCCCATTACTCTAACTTTATTTTGTTTTCTAGGTATACAGGTATATATGTATTTGTATCCTTTATTTTTGTGGAATTGTCTAAACATATATCTTAATGTTGTAATGCCTTTAAAACAATGTTGTTCTTTAGATAATCTGTTCCATTTTACAATACCAAGATCAGATGATTACAGTATTAGGATGCACTACAATCAAATCTAAATACAAGTAAATACACTAACAAGGTGCAGCTAAAAATGTGTACTGTATTTGTGTTTCATGTTAAGATTTCCTCCAAAGGCTTCTGCAACATTTAAAAACAAACAAAAAACACTTAGTTGCTAATGACACCTGTTACTATGACTGGGTTGTTGAAGCACATGAAAGTTTGCAATCACTGAGTGTCCTGGTTCCAGTTAGGACAGAGTTAATTTTCCCTCATAGTAGCTGGTAGGGTGCTATGTTTTGGATTAGGATGAGAAGAGCACTGATAACATGCTGATGTTTTAATTGTTGCAGAACAGTGTTTACACCAGGCCAAGGACTTTTCGGCTTCTCGCTCTGTCCTGCCAGCGAGCAGGCTGGGGGTGCAGCAGGAGCTGGGAGGGGACAGACCCAGGACAGCTGACCCAAACTGGCCAAAGGGCTATTCCATACCATCTGACGTCATGCTAAACAATATATAGGGGTGGCTGGCCGGGGTGGGGGGCCGGCTGCTCAGGGATAGGCTGGGCATCGGTCAGCATGTGGTGAGCAATTGCATTGTGCATCACTTGTTTTCTTACACATTATTATTATTAATACTATTATCATTATCACTATTATTATTATTATTGTTATTATTATATTCCTGTCTTAATAAACTGTCTCTATCTCAACTCACCGGCTTCACTTTCCCGTTTCTCTCCCCCATCCCAGAGAGGGAGGGGGGAGGGTGAGCGAACGGCTGTGTGGTGTTTAGCTGCCAGCCGGGTTAAACCACAACAGCCCTTTTTTGGCGCCCAACGTGGGGCTCGAAGGGTTGAGATATCGATAAATTTGACCAGAGTGTGTTAAACTAAAATTGGTATAAGTATTGGACCTGCTTAATAGTTGCTAGTCACGATGTTGATTGCCTTAATCTCCAGTCTGCTGTACCTGTATTCCAAATTGAGTTTTATAGTGCGTTACTTTCTGTATGTGCTCCCTGTTGCACTGTTTATCCTTTCCGGACCCTGGTTTAAGATTGTTATGGTACTGTGCGGTGTAGCAATGGCTTATGAAATGATGAAATATCTGGTCACGACTTTAACCTGGTATTTGTACTCAGCACTGACGTCGACTCTATACTTTGGAACCCATATCTCAGAAACTATTAGCAATTACACCTATTGCCTGTTTTCGTTAGGGAGCCAATCTGTGAAGGGGACAGGGGAAGACATGTTTCCCTACCTGTTCACTCTCCCTTTCTCCTTCACCACCACCCTCTTATCCCCCGAGCTAGTTACGGTGGCTCTCCGAGATGTTGAATATCCTTGGGATACTCAGACCAGCCTGCTCTTGTTGTTATGTCTCCTGAATGCGCTTCAGGTTTTGTTGAGGGTTAAACAACTACTTAGGAATCTCATCCGGAGATCTGTCTTGAGGCGGGATAGTTGCGAGTGGCAGGGAGTGTGGGAGGATATGGGCAGGTTTCTAGAGCAGTGGTCACCTCCAGTGTTTTGGACATTCACCCCTGAACAACTGCAAAATCCTAAAAAGCTGGCAGAATGCTTGAAAAAAAGGTGTCATGACTCTGGCAGTTCCAAAGTGACACAAATCACTGTAGCGTGCTGGGGTCTGGCTTGTGCCTATCGAGCTGCAATTGATGCTACTAGCAACCTAGCTCCCGCTCCTGCAGCCGTTCCAGCTCCAGCTCCTGCAGCCGCTCCAGCTGCAGCTCCTGCAGCCGCTCCAGCTCCTGCAGCCGCTCCAGCTCCAGCTCCTGCAGCCGCTCCAGTTCCAGCTCCTGCAGCCGCTCCAGCTCCTGCAGCTGCTCCCACTCCTGTGTCTGGGTCAGAGAAACGAGCTGTAGCAGTGCAAGTTGACCCCGCAGAGGGTATTCCAACCCCTGTGGCAGACCCTGTGTCTGGGTTAGAGAAACGAGCTGTAGCAGTGCAAGTTGCCCCTGTAGACAAGGTGAAAAAATGGCATAGAGGCTCAGGTCGTTTAGAACGCAGACAGTCTTCTGCTAAGTCTGGGCATAGTGAAGACGAGGCTGGGCCATCAAAGGTGCAGGAGACTGAAGATGAGGATGAGGATGTCGAAAAATCAACAGTAACTACCCGGACTCTATACCAGCGTGAGCTACGAGTTGTGCGAAAAGATTTTGGTCACTGTATAGGTGAGCAGCTTGTCACCTGGCTGCTCCGGTGCTGGGACACGGGAGCCAATTATGTGGAATTAGAGGGCAAGGAAGCCAGGCGGCTGGGATCCCTTGCTAGGGACGCATGCATTGACAAAGCAATTGGAGATGGAGCACGACCTCGCAGCCTCTGGAGGCGTCTCCTGTCAGCTGTGCAGGAAAGGTATCCCTTCAAGGAAGAACTTGTATGTCTACCAGGCAAATGGACCACCATGGAGAAGGGAATTCAGTACCTGAGGGAATTGGCCGTACGGGAAGTCATTTATAAGGACCTAGACGACGCACAAACATCCGCAGATCCAGATGCAGTCCGGTGTACACCACCCATGTGGCGGAAGTTTGTACGGAGTGCACCATCATCATATGCCAGCTCATTGGCAATACTAGCCTGGAAAGTGGAGGAGAATCCCCCAGTGAATGAAGTGGCTAAATTACTCCGGCAGTACGAAGCAAATCTCTCCTCTTCCCTACAGGCCTGTGTCTCGGCTGTGGAGAAACTCTCTGAAGAGGTCCACCAACTTAAAGAGAATTTATCTTCCCCTCCACCTGAACGAACCAGTGTCCACCAGCTAAAAGAGAATACTTTGGAGAAACTTTCTGAAAAGATCCACCAACTTGAAGAGAGATTATTTTCCTCCCCACCTGTACAAACCAGTGTCTCAGCTATTAGGGGTAAACGTTCATCTATGCAAGGAAGACAATATGGTGGGCACACACACCGCGCCACCCTGTGGTTTTACCTACGTGACCATGGAGAGGACATGAGAAAATGGGATGGAAAATCTACTGCGACCCTAGAGGCATGGGTACGTGAATTGCAAAGGAAAACAATTGGGAAAAAGGAGTTCTCTGAAAAGTTTGCTGCTCCAAGTTCCAGCAGGCAGTCCTTTAAACACAGAAACGAAGATTCTGACCAGGACTAGAGGGGCCCTGCCTCCAGCCAGGGGGAGGAAAGGGACAATCGAGTTTATTGGACTGTGTGGATTCGATGGCCTGGCACGTCAGACGCACAGAAGTATAAGGCTTTGGTAGACACCGGTGCACAATGTACTCTAATGCCATCAAGCTATAAAGGGCCAGAGCCCATCTGTATTTATGGTGTGACGGGGGGATCTCAGCAGTTAACTGTATTGGAGGCTGAAGTGAGTCTAACCGGTAATGAGTGGCAAAAGCACCGTATGTGACTGGCCCAGATGCTCCGTGCATCCTTGGCATAGACTATCTTAGAAGAGGATATTTCAAGGACCCAAAAGGGTTCCGCTGGGCTTTTGGCATAGCTGCTTTGGAGACAGAGGACATTAAACAGTTGTCTACCTTGCCTGGTCTCTCAGAGGACCCTTCTGTTGTGGGGTTGCTGAGGGTTGAAGAACAGCAAGTGCCGATCGCTACCACAACTGTGCACCGGCGGCAATATCGCACCAACCGAGACTCCCTGAGTCCCATCCATAAGCTAATTCGTCAACTGGAGAGCCAAGGAGTGATCAGCAAGACTCATTCACCTTTTAATAGTCCTATATGGCCAGTGCGAAAGTCTAATGGTGAGTGGAGACTAACAGTGGACTATCGTGGCCTGAACGAAGTCACGCCACCACTGAGTGCTGCAGTGCCGGACATGCTAGAACTCCAGTATGAACTGGAATCAAAGGCAGCCAAGTGGTATGCCACAATTGATATCGCTAATGCATTTTTCTCCATCCCTCTAGCAGCACAGTGCAGGCCACAGTTTGCTTTCACTTGGAGGGGAGTCCAATATACTTGGAATCGGCTGCCCCAGGGGTGGAAACACAGCCCTACCGTTTGCCATGGACTGATCCAGTCTGCGCTGGAGCAGGGGGAAGCTCCTGAACACCTGCAGTACATCGATGACATCATTGTGTGGGGTGACACTGCAGAGGAAGTTTTCGAGAAAGGGAAGAAAATAGTCCAAATCCTTCTGAAGGCCGGTTTTGCCATAAAACAGAATAAAGTTAAAGGACCTGCACGAGAGATCCAGTTTTTAGGAATAAAATGGCAAGATGGACGTCGTCAAATCCCAATGGATGTGATCAACAAAATATCAGCTATGTCTCCACCAACTAGCAAAAAAGAAACACAAACTTTCCTAGGTGTCGTGGGGTTTTGGAGAATGCATATTCCAAATTACAGTCTGATTGTAAACCCGCTCTACCAAGTAACCCGTAAGAAGAATGCTTTTGAATGGGGCCCTGAGCAACGACAAGCCTTTGAACAAATTAAGCAGGAAATAGTTCATGCAGTAGCCCTCGGGCCAGTCCGAACAGGACCAGATGTAAAGAATGTGCTCTACACTGCAGCCGGGGAGAATGGTCCCACCTGGAGCCTCTGGCAGAAAGAACCTGGGGAAACTCGAGGTCGACCCCTGGGGTTTTGGAGTCGGGGATACAGAGGATCTGAAGCCCGCTATACTCCAACTGAAAAGGAGATATTGGCAGCATATGAAGGAGTTCGATCTGCTTCGGAAGTAGTCGGTACTGAAGCGCAGCTCCTCCTGGCACCCCGACTGCCGGTACTAGGCTGGATGTTCAAAGGAAGGGTCCCCTCTACACATCATGCAACTGATGCTACATGGAGCAAGTGGGTTGCACTGATTACTCAGCGGGCTCGAATAGGAAACTCCAGTCGCCCAGGAATCTTGGAAGTGATTATGGACTGCCCAGAAGGCAAATACTTTGGGATATCATCAGAGGAGGAGGTGGTTCGTGCTGAAGAAGCCCCACTGTACAACAAGCTACCGGAAAGTGAGAAGAAATATGCCTTGTTCACTGACGGGTCCTGTCGTATTGTGGGAAAGCATCGGAGATGGAAAGCTGCTGTATGGAGTCCTACACGACGAGTTGCAGAAGCTGCTGAGGGAGAAGGTGAATCGAGTCAGTTTGCAGAAGTGAAAGCCATTCAGCTGGCTTTAGATATTGCTGAACGAGAAAAGTGGCCAGTTCTCTATCTCTATACTGATTCATGGATGGTAGCAAATGCCCTGTGGGAGTGGTTACAGCAATGGAAGCAGAACAACTGGCAGCGCAGGGGCAAGCCCATCTGGGCTGCGGCATTGTGGCAAGATATTGCTGCCCGGGTAGAGAACCTGGTTGTAAAGATACGCCATGTAGATGCTCATGTGCCCAAGAATCGGGCTACTGAAGAACATCAAAACAACCAGCAGGTGGATCAGGCTGCTAAGATTGAAGTGGCTCAGGTGGACCTGGACTGGCAACATAAAGGTGAATTATTTATAGCCCGATGGGCCCATGACACCTCAGGCCATCAAGGTAGAGATGCAACCTACAGATGGGCTCGTGATCGAGGGGTGGACCTGACCATGGACACTATAGCACAGGTTATTCATGACTGTGAAACATGTGCTGCAATCAAGCAAGCCAAACGGTCAAAACCTCTTTGGTATGGAGGACGATGGCTGAAATATAAATATGGAGAGGCCTGGCAGATTGATTACATCACACTCCCTCAAACCCGCAACGGCAAGCGCCACGTACTTACAATGGTGGAAGCAACCACCGGATGGCTGGAAACATATCCTGTGCCCCATGCCACCGCCCGGAACACTATCCTGGGCCTTGAAAAGCAAGTCCTATGGCGACATGGCACCCCAGAGAGAATTGAGTCAGACAACGGGACTCATTTCCGAAACAACCTTATAGACACTTGGGCCAAAGAACATGGTATTGAGTGGGTGTATCACATCCCCTATCATGCACCAGCCTCTGGAAAAGTTGAACGATACAATGGACTGTTGAAGACTACACTGAAAGCAATGGGTGCTGGGACATTCAAAAATTGGGATACACATTTGGCAAAGGCCACCTGGTTAGTCAATACCAGGGGATCTGCCAACCGAGCTGGACCTGCCCAATCAAACCTGTTACGCACTGTAGAAGGGGATAAAGTTCCTGTAGTGCACGTAAGAAACATGCTGGGTAAAACAGTCTGGGCTACTCCTGCCTCAGGAAAAGGCAAACCCATTCGTGGAATTGCTTTTGCTCAGGGACCTGGATGCACTTGGTGGGTAATGCAAAAGAATGGGGAGGAATGGAAGAGAGAATATAAATTTATGAAGTCTTAGATCCTGAGATCACCTCTTTCAGATAAAATGGTATATAAATCAGAAGTCAGAAAAGGAAGAAACAGACATAATCTCCAGCTGCAGAGACTGTTTGGATCTCAGTTTTCTCAATAGATTAACAAAAAACAACATCCAAGAGACCAAGAAAATTAAACATGAATGATCAGAGAAAGTAGTTCATACTTTTTCTTAATTTACAGTTTTATGGTGATATTGTGTTGTAAAGCTTACCTGAGAGCTTTCTTAGGCAAATGACACCATGACCTTGCCTAAACCATTAAATGATTCTGGCATGTGCTGGGCAAACAAACAAAACGTAGATAACTGGGGTTACCCACAAATTTGTAGCACATGTAGCAGGTAACAACTGCTTATTAGCTTTAAAATATCAAAAAGATTACCCTGGCATGATGTGACCAATGAAGCCTCAGGTGGCTTTTGCTGACCATCTCATTTTGAAAGAAATAATGAAAATTATAGCATCTTGTGGGGAGCATCCATGCAAAGGACTAAGGCTGTGCTCCAAGTGGAGCCTACAGAGGAGCTGCTCTGCATCAGCAGCTGGGCACCATCTGGGAACCTGTACGGTGATTGGTCAGAAGACTTGCCTTTTCTGTGGTGTCCATCTGTACTGGACTGAGGGGCTGGGGCCTGGGCTGGTGTGAGTGTGTGTATGTGCTCTGCAAAGAGCGTGCAGTCAAGCAGAAACCCTAGAATAGAATTTGCTAGTGAGCTGCTGTACCCATACTGCTTAAAAAATAAATGCTATGTCACTGAGGGTTGTGGTTCTGTCATTGCAACTAAATTACGATATTTTTTTCCCTGACATTTTTTTCCTGAGCTATACAAATCACAGCAGCTGTATCTACATTTTATTCTTAGAGAATCAGAAAAAGCACTTACTCATTTGTGAATTCAGATATCTCAGGAATCTGTACTTTTAATCCTTACTGGTACTAATAGGGGATATAGCTGTCACTCAAGTCCTTAACTGACGATGATGTGAAACAAGGAAAATATATTTCTTTAAAATAGCTGTATATAGAGTCATAGTATCATAGAATCACCTAGGTTGGAAAAGCCCTCCAAGGTTATCAAGTTCAACCGTTAACCTAGCACTGGCAAGTCTATCACTATGTCCTAATCACCACATCTACATGTCTTTTGAATACATCCAAGGATGGTGACTGAACTGCTTCCCTGGGCAGCCTGTTCCATTACTTCACAACCCTTTCAGTGAAGAAATTTTTCCTAATATTCAACCTAAACCTGCCCTGGTTCAACTTGTGGCCATTCCCTCTTGTCCTATCACTAAAGTCATAGAATCAGAATCATAAAGGTTGGAAAAGACCTCCAAGATCATATGGTCCAACCATCCCTCTACCACCAATATTAGCCGCTAAACCATATCCCTAAGCACCATGTCCAACCTTTCCTTAAGCACCCCCAGGGACAGTGACTCCACTTGAGGCCATTGACTTGGCCACTGATTTAGCCATTGAGGCTGTTCCCTCTAGTCCTAATACTAGTTATCTGTGAGAAGAGGCCAACCCCCAGCTCCCCACAACTTCCTTTCAGGTGGTTGTAGAGATCAATAAGGTCTCCCATAAGACTCCTCTTCTCCAGACTAAACAACCCCAGTTCCCTCTGCCACTCCTCATAAGACTTGTGTTCCAGGCCCTCCACCAGCTTCACAGCCCTTTTCTGGACACACTCCAGCACCTCAATGTCGTTCTTGTAGTGAGGATCGCCAAAATGAATACAGTGTTCAAGGTGCAGCCTCAACAGAGCTGAGTACAGAGGGACAGTCACTTCCCCAGTCCTGTTGTCTACACTGTTTCTGATACAAGGCAGGATGCCATTGGCTTTCTTGGCCACCTGAGGACAATGCCCTTTTATATTCAGATGGATATTCACTAATACCTCCAGGTCCCTTTCTGCTGGGTAGATTTCCAGCCACTCTTCCCCCGGCCTGTAGCATTGCATGGTGCTGTTGTGCCCCAAGTGCAGGACCCAACAATTAGCTTTGTTGAACTTCATACTGCTGGCTTCAGCCCATCGACCAAGCCTATCCGGATCTCTCTGTAAATCTTTCCTACCCTCAAACACATCAACACTCCTACCCAACTTGGTGTCATCTGCAAACTTACTGAGGGTGCACTTGATCCCCTTGTCCAGATCACTGATAAAGATATTGAAGAGAACTGGCCGTAGTACTGAGCCCTGGGGGACTCCACTAGTGACCAGCATCCAACTGCATTTAACTCCATTCACCGTGACTCTTTGGGCCTGGCCACCCAACCATTGAAGCATACACCCATCCAAGCCATGTGCAGTCAGTTTCTCCAGAAGAATACTGTGGGAAATGGTATCAAAAGCTTTACTAAAGCATAGGTAGACCACCTCTACAGCCTTTTCCTCGTCCACTATGTGCATCACCTTGTCATAGAAGATCAAATTAGTCAAACAGGACCTGCCTTTCATAAACGCATGCTGACTGGGCCTGGTCATTTGGTTATCTTGTATGTGCAACCTTATGGCACTCAATATGATCTGCTCCATAACCTTCTCTGGCACCGAGGTCAGACTGACAGGACTGTAGTTCTCTGGGTCCTCCTTCTGGCCATTCTTGTAGAGGGGCATCTAATTTCACAGAATCACAGAATCACAGAATCGAAGGGGTTGGAAGGGACCTCGGAAGATCATCGGGTCCAACCCCCCTGGCAAAGCAGGCTCCTTAGAGCAGGCTGCCCAGGTAGGCGTCCAGACGGGCCTTGAATATCTCCAGAGAAGGAGACTCCACAACCTCCCTGGGCAGCCTGTTCCAGTGCTCCGTCACCCTCACCGTTCTTTTGCATGCTGGTACGGAACTTCCTGTGCTCTATCTTGTGGCCATTGCCCCTTGTCCTATCCCCACAAACCACTGAGAAGAGGTTGGCCAAATCCCTCTGTCTCCCACACTTAAGATGCTTGTAAATACTAATAAGATTCGCTCTCAGTCTTCTCTTCTCAAGGCTGAACAGGCCCAGGTCTCTCAGCCTTTCCTCATAGGGAAGATGCTCCAGGCCCCGTATCATCTTTGTGGCCCTCCGCTGGGCTCTTTCCAGGAGTTCCCTGTCTTTTTTGTACCGGGGAGCCCAGACCTGGACACAGTACTCCAGGTGAAGCCTGACCAGGGCAGAGTAAAGGGGGAGGATCACCTCCCTTGACCTGCTGGCCACGTTCCTTTTAATGCACGCCAGGATCCCATTGGCCTTTTTGGCCACGAGGGCACACTGCTGGCTCATGGTCAACCTGTCATCCACCAGGACCCTCAGGTCCTTCTCTGCAGAGCTCCTCTCCAGCAGGTCATCCCCCAGCCTGTACTGATATGTGTGGTTGTTCCTTCCCAGGTGCAGGACTCTACACTTGCTCTTATTAAACCTCATTTGGTTTATTCCTGCCCATCTCTAATTTGCTCTAATTTGCTCACGGCCAATCAACTGAGACCTCCCCAGATAGCCAGGACTGATGATAAATGATGGAAAGTGTTTAGGTAAGCACTTCCACCAGCTCCCTCAATACCCTCAGGTGGATCCCATAGGCTTGTGTATGTCTGAGTTGTTTAGCAGGTGTCTAACTATTTCCTCATGGATAGCTGTTTCCTCAGTGATGGCTTCACACTGTTCCTCATCCCTATCTACCAGCTCAGGGGGCTGGGTAAACATGTATGTGTATATGTATGTGTGCATTTATGCACGTGTGGTTTATGAAAACAAGCCTTTTATTTTTCTCAAGTTGGTCAGTTCCTTTGTTTCATCTCTTAATTTTTTTCCCCATCTGCTCTTTACACCACTTGAGCATCAGTAATTTATGTGGAGATATAAAATCTCAAGCTATTAAAAATTATGTTAGGAACACAAAAGAAAAATCAGCACATGGTTCAATAATCTGTAAATTAACACTGAATAGTATTCTAAAATGATTTTTTGCTTTCTTCATCATGAGGAAACAAGTTTAATAATTTACAGAGTGTACACAAGCTGTTATTAATCAATAAAGCACTCAGAAATATATTGCAACACAAACCATCCTCTTTTAGATATTCAGATCCATCTAGTTCCAGATTGCTTCAGTTAAAACTGAGAAAGCACAGAGAATTACTATACAAGGATTTTTATTTCATGATAGAATGTTTAAACTCAACATTCTGATATAAAACATGGCTAAAACTCAGTCTTACTATATATTAGTATAAATTGCAGTTATTCTATACTGTGGCACCTGCAAATATACATGGTCTTTGGTCTGTATGTGCTGATGTATACAATAATGTAACCCTAATCCGGTTGTGTACAGTAAGTAATCCAGTACTTTAAAAAAAGGTATACTGCCATTGTCAGAAAATGGACACAAGACCCCTGAGAATACTAGGATTTTAAATTTACTGTCACTAGAACCATAGAATGGCTAAGATTGGAAGTAACCTTAAACATCATCTAGTTCCAACCACCCTGACATGGTCAGGAATGAGATCCACCCAGTAGATCAGGTTGCCCAGGACCTTGTCCAACCTGGTATTGAACAACTCCAGGGATGGGGCATCCACAGATTCTCTGGGCAACCTGTTCCAGTTCCTCACCACCCTCTGAGTGAAGAATTTGCTCCTAACATTCAATCTAAATCTCCCCTCTTTTAGTTTAAAACAATTTCCCCTTGCCCTGTCACTGTCTGCCTGAGCAAAAAGTTTCTCTCCATCGGTTTTATAATCCCCCTTTCAAGTATTGACAAGCTGCACTACAGTCTCCCCAGAGCCTTCTCTTCTTCAGGCTGAACAGCCCCAGCTCTCTCAGCCTTCTGTCCTAGGAGAGGTGCTCCAGCCCTCTGATCAGCTTTCTAGCCCTCCTCTGGCCCCTTTCTAACAGATCAACATCCTTCTTGTGCTGGGGGCCCTAGACCTGGATGCAGCACTCCAAATGGGGGACTCCAAAGAGGACTCCCCCTGCAGAGGGGAACAATCACCTCCCTCAGTCTTCTGGCCACTCCTGATGCAGCTCAGGATGCAGTTGGCCTTCTGGGCTGCAAGTGTGCACTGATGGCTGATGTCAAGCTTTTCATCCACTAGAACTCCCAAGTCTTTCTCTACAGAGCTGCTCTCAGTGTGTTCTCCCAGTCTGTACTCATGTCCGGGATTGCCCCAACCCAGGTGCAGCACCTTGCACTTTGACTTGTTGAACCTCATTAGGTTCATTTGGGCCCACTTCTCAAGCCTGTCCAGGACCCTTTGGATGGCATCCCTTCCTTCTGTTGTATTGACTGCACCACTCAGCTTGGGGTCATCTGCAAACTTGCTGAGGGTGCACTCGATCCCACTGCTGATATCATTGATAAAGAATTAAACAGTACCAGTTCCAGGACAGACCCCTTAGGGACACCACTTGTCACTGGCCTCCACCTGGACATAGAGTAACTGACCACCACTCTCTGGATGTGACCTTCAAGCCAATTCCTTATCCACTGAATGGTCCACCCATCGAATCCATCTCTCTCCAGTTTAGTGATCAGGATGTCATGTGGGACCATGTCTAAGGCCTTACAGAAGTCCAGATAGATGACATTGGTCACTCTTCCATTGTTGACTGATGCAGTGACTCCATCATAGAAGGCCACCAGATTGGTCAGGCATGATTTGCCCTTGGTGAAACCATGCTGGCTGTCCTTGTCTTTCACACACCCTGACATTGCTTCCAGAAGGATCTTTTATGTGATCTTCCCAGGCACAGAGGTGAGGCTCACCAGTCTGTATTTCCCCAGGTCCTCTTTTCTACCTTTTTTAAAGATTGGAGTGATGTTTCCCTTTTTCCAGTCACCAAGAACTTCACCTCACTGCTAGGACTTTTCAAATATGCTGGAGAGGCTTGGCGACTACATCAGCCAATTCCTTCAGGACCCTGGGTATTACATGTCATTGGGCCCTACAGAAGAGTACCTGTTCAGTTTCATCAGGTGGTCTGGAATCTGCTCTCTGCTTACAGTGGGAGGGACTTTGCTGCCCCAGCCCTCATCTTCTTGTTCAGGGAAACAAGAGACGTGGGAAGCCTGACTGAAGACTGGGGCAAAGAAGTTGTTGCATACCTCAGTCTTCTCCAAGTCTGTTGTTACCAGTTCACTCTTCTTATCCATCAGAGAAGGACACTCTCCTTGGCCTTTCTTTTTTGAGCAATGTACCTATAGAATCACTTTATATTTTTTGCATCCCTTATGAAGATCAGTTCCATCTGTACCATGGTTTTCTTGCATGCACTACCTATACATGATTACATTAATAATTTCGAAACCACCTTTCTGTAAATATTTATTTTACATTTGCATAGCATATGGTATGTTTTAATGATAGTTAACAGGTAGATCATAAACAGTTACTTGGAAGCAAACCATACAACAACATCACAAGACAAATGATGCAATTTTCCCAGTATTTTTCTTGGTTTTGTCCGTCCGTCCGTCCGTCCTTCCTTCCTTTGTTGCAATTTTACAGTCAACATGTAGAAAGCTCTTTGAGCTGTCCACTCACAATGTCAATAATTACATAACATCTAGGAGGCTTAATGTTTGTTAATTCTTATCAGAATCATGAAAAATAATAATAATAATAATAATAATCAAATGCTTTCCTAAATCTTGGGAAGGACCACCATCAGCTTGTAAGATCATGTGCGAATTTCTGCCTTTTATTCCTGTTAATGCATGTCCTAAAGAATCACAATACAATCTGCACAATAATGGATGAAGTGTCTCCTCACTTTTCCATTTACTTTCCCAATGTCTTCAGTATTGACATAAATGAATATCTAGAGAGAGAATAAAGAGTCACAACCAGTTCCATTATGTGGGAGTGGGTGCAATAGGGCATGGAAATGATGAAACATTATCTGCCAGCATAGATAAATGAAAAGTATAAAAACTGGTATTTCAGAAAAAAATAAAAAATAAAAATTATAATACTAAGATTAGCAAAACAATCTTTCTTAAGAAACATGGGGAAAAACACCTGTCTTCTCCAAATCCACAGAAGCACTATATATACAGTCAGGTTTTTGTTTTTCCTTTCATGGCCTACAATAGTTATTCATGATTCCTTATCCTATTTAATTTACAAAAGTCTAGTCTTATGGGAATAATAATAGACACAAGAGTACATGTAAAATATTGAAAGGACACAAACATATAAAGGAATGTAATTTTCTTTGTTAAAACAGTGTACAGAAGGTGCATATAGGTGTTTATATGACATAAACATTGCTAACCGTCTTACTAGCAGAGCAAGAATGATTTTATCATAATGCAAATACTAGGCTTCCAAAACAAAAATGTTAGTGCCAAACGAGGAAAAAAGAACTATTAAAAAATACTACTAATAATGGTGTCTGTTTAGGACAATCAAAATGGTTTCATTTAATTAAGTATTTCTATCTCAAATTTTGTATTATAATTACCTTAGAATTATCTTTGAACAACAATTTATTTGAAACTGTTTTGTTTGCGGAAATGTAATCTTTTGATGGTACTATAAGGTTTTTCAATCATATTCTACAATCTGATACCAAAAGACATCACAAATACTTTCTCTAGAAATCAATGTTTTGCAAACCAGATTTTTTCAGCAAAGTCCATCATGTTTCCCATCAGTTTTACTACATGCAAGTACTGCAACATATAGCATTTGTTTAATTGAATCAAAAAAAAGTAGGGTTTGGTATTTTTTATTCCTTTGTGTGATATAACCATTGTATAATCCCTCCAGTGAATAATTTTGTAGTGAAATAAAACAGCAATTCACACTCAGTTTACAGTCTAGAGCTATTGGGAGCTCCACTGCCTTAGCTCAGTGAAGGAGCTTCTCATTTCCACTAGCTGCTTGTTTCCAGATCTTGAGACTCTGATATAACTACCGTCACTATATTTTTAACCCTGTGTTACACAAAAGTGACTCAGGACTTCTATGGCTGAAAAGGAAACAAAGTTTTTTACTAAAGTTTAGTCACTATCATGAGAACCCTACTCCATTAAGGGAATGGGAGGGAGAGAGTACCCCAATTAAAATTTGCAGTAGCTCATACGCAATTTCCAACAAAATGCTACGCAAACACATTCAGTTATATTAATACATCAGTCCTAATTCTGAAAATTACCTTCTCTCATTTCCATGCACAGCAGAGCTCCTGGTGTGGGACAGGTGCAGGCTTTAGTTTGGCTCTAGTCTTGTGTTTGTATCTCCAAGACTTTGCTCTTCTCCAAATCTGAAGTTATCTCAGAACAGGATTTTTGGTGTTTTTGTCACATAGTGGTTTGTTGCTCCTAGTATATCTTGGGAAGCACTTATACACTACAGCTCTGGGCAAAGACAAATAAAGCAGTACCTAACTTCTAGGAAGAACAGTTAACCCTTTCCTCATATGCTGGCTGGGGACTGAACCATGTAGAAGGTGAACATGCAAACGTGTTTTTGTTTGTTTGTTTGCTTGTTTGTTTGTTTAGTTCTCCAAACTTCCAAACTGAGAACAGGAAATAAAATAGAAAGCAAGTAATGACATTAAAATGTACATGCAAACACACGGGCTGAGGCTTGATAATTGAAAGAGAACCTTGAATTAGTTGATTTGCGTGTGTGTAGGCAGAATCATAAAGATATATAAAAGTTGAGTCTTTCAGCAAGGGGATTTTTACAACAATAGCCTGAAAAAAAATGGAATAAATTTCTCTTTGGAGGACAGACTTACCCTTCTCAAGGCTTATTTCACAGGCTTTTCATATGTCTGCAACTTTTAACTGCCTATTCACATACTGAATTTAAGATCTAAAGAATGGTTTATACATCTTTACATCCAGCTAAAACAACTGTGGATTTATTATTATAATCATATTGAATTACAAAAATTTTGATGGGGAAAAAGTATGACTTTTAAAAGTTCAAGATATTTGCACTGGCATAAAATAAATGGGAAATTCATGAATATTTATAAATGCATGTTTTGACAGAAAATGACAGCTGAAACCCTTGCAGAAGGACCATATCTTTTTCACACTTCAAGCAGAATTTGTTTTTAAACTCATTTTTTTCCTTTTTTTTTTTTTAAACATATATGCAAAATCATCTGTATGCATAAAATAGGAAGAAATGTAAATTCAAACTGAAACTCAAAATCACTTTTACCAATTCAAATCTGTCAAACTGTAGATTTTTCAAAGTTTTAAGTATTCTTACCAGGCTCATGAGAACATTGTGGAATTTAAGTCAAAATACTATTAAGTTTCTTTAGAGGACTCTACAGTTATGCATTTCTAAACTCTACCTGTCATTTCTCCCATTATGCTACTGATGCTACTGATATAGTGCATAAAATAAACATTTGCTCATATTGTTTAAGTTCTTCTGTTGCATCCATGGTCTTTCAGCTGTAGTTTGGTCTTGTAGTTTGTAGTTGTTGTGGTCTATCTTCACAAGATGAAGCTGGTTTGCAGAGCTTGACACTGCCCAAAGAGAAGGGCCCCACTCTCTCATCATCGTTCTCTTCCTTGATTTTGGTTTCACTGTATTCCTAGAGTCACTTTTGGCTCTTGTGGGGTACTGGTGTGTGTTGATTTGATTGCAGTCCTTGCAGAAATCTACCCTAGCCAAAAATAGAAACAAAAATGTATAGAAAAAAAATAGACAAATAGAAAAAAATATAAAACCAGTTTTCATGGGTTAGTGGGGTGCATTTACTCATACAGTGAGACAGCACAAGGGAGACCACAGATGGAAAACAAACAAACAAACAAAAGAAAACAAACAAACAACAACCACAGAACTGTAAAGAAAAACAAACAAACAAACAAACAAACAAACAAAACTGTAAAGTTAGAAAGAAAAGCAAGGAGAGTTAATATAATTTCTTATTTGGGAAGCACAAAACCATTAGATTGGTTGAGTTCTTCATGGAACTGCACCCTCTTCACTATTCCTCCAAGACTTAGCATCTGCGAAAGATCTTGTACCTTATATTCTGAGCTCATGGTTTTCAGAAGTTTGTCAAACAATTATTCATCTCTTACAGAGTAGAAAACCATGTGATAACAGCGTTTCACAAGTCTTTTTCTAATGGATAGTAGTGACTCAGCTCTTCCTAACTCTTTTCTTAGGGAGACTTTTATGAATAAAGAACATCTGATAAGATCAAGTGAATAGGGAGATACTGAACTGAAGTGCTGGTACAAATTCTGTGCTACCAAGATGGAGTGAGTATGAGGCATAACTGTAACTGATGTGTCCATTGAGTTACTCTTAATCTTTTATGACAAGCATTAAAACACTCACTTGATCAAATACCTGATTTATGTAAAGACATTCCATATTTTAAATTTTGGCAAAACATTTAAATCTACAAAATAGCTTTTGTAAAAACAAAACAAACAAAAAACAAACAAACAAACAAACAAAAACCATAGCAAACTTTTTATATTGGGTTTATGTGACAAGGTTTTGGCAGCAGGGGGGGTGCAGGGGTGGCCTCTATGACAAGAGTCTAGGAGCTGCCCCAAGATAGAGAAGAGCTGGTTCCAGTCTGCTTCAAAAACGACTTGCTTCTGGCCAAAGCTGAACCAGTGAGTGACACTGGTCGAGCCTTTGGGAGACCATTTTTAAGAAAGGAAAAATCTGCTTTGCAACAGCAGCTGGGTTGAGAAAATGTAGAGTGAAACAACCCTGCAGATACCAAGATCAGTGAAGAAGGAATAGCAGGAGGTGCTCCAGGTGCTGGAGCAGAAGTTCCCCTAAAGCCAGTGAAGAGGATCATCATGGAGCAGGATGTCCTCTTGCAGCCCATGGTGTAACACACTGGAGCAGATATCCACAGTTTCACAGAAAATAAAATAAATGTTCCAATGATTTTTTATGGGGAAACTGCTGTAGAAAGTGCTGCTTACCTGAGAGAGTAGGAAGTGAATTGTCACAACTATGTTCACTACACATTTCAGTTAAGTTATCCATTCTTTTAATTTTATCTGTATCTCATATAAATATGAGCTAGTAGTTCACAGGAATGGGAGCACAGCGTTTGATTTATTTTGGACGTCTCTGTATTGACTAAAGAAGTATAAGATATCTGGATCACATGTACATAGCTGCAGTACAGATATGTACATTTGGCTGCATAAATCTAGCCCATTGTTTTCCTGTGCTCACAGAGCTGAAGGCCTGAAGGCAATTAGGTTACCTAGGCTGACGTGTCTATATGTACTTGTGTTCTTCATATTTCCACCACAACAAACACTACTAGGGTTACATACGAATCATTGCTGGTCTCCCTGTGCTCTGTTGTGTGTGTGTGTCTGTGTAGTTCTTGTGTGTGTGTGTGGTTTTTTTTGTTTGTTTTGTTTTGTTTTTTTTTTTTGTTTTGATTTGGTTTGGTTTTTGTTTTTTAGCTTTTGGCTTTTGGTTTTTGTTTAGTTTTAGTTGTTGCTTTTTGCTTCTCTCTTCCTTCCTTCCTTCCTTCCTTCCTTCCTTCCTTCCTTCCTTCCTTCCTTCCTTCCTTCCTTCCTTCCTTCCTTCCTTCCTTCCTTCCTTCCGTCCTTCCTTCCTTCCTTCCTTCCTTTTCCTTCCTTCCTTCCTTCCTTCCTTCCTTCCTTTTCCTTCCTTCCTTCCTTCCTTCCTTCCTTCCTTCCTTCCTTCCTTCCTTCCTTCCTTCCTTCCTTCCTTCCTTCCTTCCTTCCTTCCTTCTTTTTCCTTCCTTCCTTCCTTCCTTCCTTCCTTCCTTCCTTCCTTCCTTCCTTCCTTCCTTCCTTCCTTCCTTCCTTCCTTCCTTCCTTCCTTCCTTCCTTCCTTCCTTCCTTCCTTCCCTCCCTCCCTCCCTCTCTCCCTCCCTCCCACCTTCCCTCCTTCCCTCCTTCCCTCCTTCCCTCCTTCCCTCCTTCAAGATGAACTTGAAGTTCATCTTTTCCATGAGGAGGATTTAGTTTGTGTTTGGAGAAAAGTAGCTGAGGCAACAGAAAAACTCCTTTGCTTCATTTCTACTTTAGCTGCATATCAGGTAAAATACAAAGCCTCAAAGGCATTATATTTCCTATTTCCCACTTTTAAAACTTTTTTTTTCTGCTTGTATTTTTCACACAATGAAAGAAAACATTATTTTTCTTATCATTCTGTTAAGCAGGTGGCAGCAAGATAATTATTTTCTCTCTATAGGTACTGACATTTCATCAGCAAGAAAATTTCATATAAGGAAAGAAATAGGTAGCATATGATTTAGTGTTTGTGAGAATCAGTGGATTTTTGAATCAGGTACGTAGTTCATTCCAGAAATCTTTTAAAGATGTGAAGTGATGCAGGTGCAGAATACTGGCTATTTTTAGAATCTGCTAGTGTGAAAGAATATTTGAAATGTTGAATTTACATAGAGACACCGGGAATCAAATAAACAACTAGTTATTAGCCCTGATTTTTGAAGAAAAAAAAAAAAAAAAAGATTGCACATACAGTAGACTTATAGCATTTGTCAGCTTCAAGATCCTAAAACCATTTTTCCAACCATTATTGTTAGCTTTCATGGTATTTAAATATAGTGAAATGTGTTTATGTATTTACCACATAATGAAATTTCAGTTGATGATAAAAATAAAAACCTTACAAATAAATGCAGTCTTTAATGCTAAGAAGTGAACATTAGAATAGCAATTTTCCATAAGTATTTGAGAAAAATATGCATAAACCCAATGTCATTAATGAACTGCCTTATATTGTTTTTTGTTTTTTTTTGTTTTGTTTTGTTTGTTTTGTTTTGTTATATATATATATATTTAAGTGCTTCTAATAATAAAAGCATATACAATGGAAATGGTACAAAAAAAAAAAAAAAAAAAAGGACACTGGAAAACATTGAACTATTTTATCCTACTTCCTGCTTTTTAGCTTGCCAAACTTTGGCTGTTAAGGGTTTAGACTGAGCTCCTGATCTAAGTGCTGTCTGTAAACAAGAGCGAGGAACCTTCCATAGGCAAATTATTCCACCTGAGCATGGATAGCTAAGGTAGACAGTATGTAATACTCGCAGATAAGAACAAGTTCACTTTGAAGGAATCTATCTACATTTTCTGACTGCTCTGAAAGGCTGGACCTCCACCCTAGACTTTTACTCAAATGGAACTCAGTCAGATGAGTTAAATATCTCATTTTTTTATTGCAGTTAAGATCAGGCAACAGCTTAATCTAGAACATGCTTACACGACAATGATTCTGCTTGTGTGTCCTAACCTGTTGCCTTTCTGCTCTTTGTCAAGATACTGTTGTCAGAACTGAAGCTCTTTATTTTAGTCTTACCAAGACCTCCTTTTTCCTATAATTCATTGCTAGATCTTTTGATAAGATATTCTTTCAGGTAATAAATCCAGTTTTGTACTGCAGAGTCTATATTGCACATATTATATTGCATTAGGAGCTACTGAAAGAGTAATTGTTCTCTATGTCTAAATGAATCAGGTCTTTGTAAAAAACAAATCTGTATTAAGTTATATAGCCAGAAGCAAAAATAAAGATTAATACAGCTCATAAACACCTCTAACTATTTTTCACAACTCTCTAGGCCTAAAGTGATTAAGAATTGATCATATAGCAAACAGAATGGAGACAGCTTCAAGGCCTGCCATAGAACTGGAATGTAGTAAATGAAAATGGTGACAAATATGCAGTTAGATTAAAACTACTGTATCCATGTGAAAATGTCACATACTCTAATAGTTAGAGTTAAATCTTAAAAAGCTCCCTCAAAATATTGGAAGCCAAGAAATAAAACAGAAAGGGAAATATCTTCAGCTCTTCTCTGAAACTCTTTTACTGGATTCAATCAACATTCCTTCTTAATCAAGTAATTGATTTTACAGCATTTATTAAAGTTATGAAACCCAAGACATTTTCAATAAAAGGCCTGTGTACATGTAAGTAGCTATGAGATATTCAAATCTATAGGATTTGAAGAGGCACTAAGATTTAAGTGCTGCTATTGGTAGAAACATGATAGCAAAAACAATTGAAGACTATATGTTTTATACAAGATATCATTATACAAACTTGTCTCCTCTGAAAATCCAAACCTGATGTTGAGATGCATACAAGAGGTAATTCCTGCTTGTATGGCATTGATCACATTGTATTTAATCAATTTGATTGTAAAATTTTGAATATTAATGCACAAAATGTTAGTAGAAGGAAGAAAATATAGAGGGAACCAAAGTAACATTCCTAAAGAGGTTAATCTATGATGAGAAATATGAATTGTCTCCAACAGTTTGGTCAGAAGTGATGAAGAGATAAAGAATTTCCCACATATTCTACAGAATTATATACCCGATGTTTATCATAGGGTTTAGATAAAGGATAATGGAAGACCATTACATAAAAGAAAAATTGATGGAACGGAAGAAAATATGAAAGTTGCTACAGTTTTTCAAGTTAAACAGCAGAATTAATTTCACTGATTAAAACTGATCTAAGCATTATACCATTGGTTTTGTGGATAATTACTTGTGTGTTCATTTTTTATTTTCTAACTCTGGCTAACAAGAATAAAATTATCAGGAGAATATCCCGAACATTAAAGGAATACATTTCCTCCCTGAATATCTCCTTCTTGTTTTAATATTTGAATGTTCATCTTAAGTTGCAGGCTCATCCATTGTATTTAATAGTCTGATGACAGCTAAGAAAACTAGGAAAGAAAAATTTAAATAGCATAAAACCAGCATGCGACGGATCATAAACAGCATATTACAGTTTACATAAGGTAAACTTCCTAAATGTTGCTCCTCTAATTAACCTAAACTAATTTATACAGATCTATCCACTATACCAAACTAATGTATTTATCAAAACAGCTATCTAAGTCATAGAACTATAAAATCATAAAATGGTTTGGGTTGGAAGGGACCTTAAAGATCATCAAGTCCCAACACCCGTGCATTGGGCAGGGACAAATTCCATCCACTAGACAAGGTTGCTCAAAGCCCCGTGCAACCTGGCTTTGAACACTTCTAGATTGAGTCATCCACAACTTCTCTGACCAACCTGTTCCAATGTCTCACCACCCAGTACACCCTCTTAGCAAATAATTTATTCTGAATATGTAATCTAATATTTCCCTCTTTTAATTTAAAACCCTTACTTTTTATCCTATCACTACACTCCGTGATAAAGACTCCCCCTCCAGCTTTCTTGTAGGCCCCCTTTAGGTACTGGAACACCACTATAAGGTCTCCCTGGAGTCTTGTCTTCTCCAGGCTGAACAATTCCAATTCCCTCAGCTGCTCTTTGTAGGACAGGTGCTCCGCTGATCATTGTGACCCTCTTCTGGACTCATCCTAATACTTCCATGTCCTTCTTGTGCTGGGGGCCATAGAGCTGAACATAGTATTCCAGGTGGAGTCTCACAAGAGCAGAGGGGGAGAATCACCTCCCTCGACCTGCTGGCCACACTTCTTTTGATGCAGCCCAGGATACAATTGGCTTTCTGGATTGCAAGCACACATTGCCGGCTCACTGAGTATCTTATCAACAAACATCCCCAAGTCCTTTTCATCTGGGATGCTTTCAATCCACTCTCCACCCAGCCTGTATTTCTTCTTAGGATTGCTCTGACCCAGGTGCAGGACCTTGCACTTCATAGGATGGTTTGGATTGGAAGTGACCTCAAAGATCATCTAATTCTACATCCCCTGCCATGGGCAGAAACACCTCCCACTAGACCAGGCACTTGGCCTTGTTGAACTTCCTGAGGTTTGCACAGGCCCACCTCTCAAGCCTTTTACATTCCTCTGGATGGCATCCCTTCCCTCCAGCGTGTTGATCAGACTATTAAATCCACACAGCTTGGTGTCATCTGCAAACTTGCTGAGGGTGCATTCAATCCCATTGCCCACGTCACCAACAAAGATGTTAAACAGCACTGGTACCAACCCCTGAGGAATGTCACTTGCTACTGAGGATGTCTCTACTTGGACATTGAGCTGTTGATCTCAACTCTTTATTAAAGTCTTAACCGTGCAGCCAATTCCTTATCCACCAATAGATCCATTCATCAAATCCACGTCTCTCCACTTTAGAGACAAGGATATAATGGAACACAGGGTCAAATGCTTTGCACAAGTCCAGGTAGATGATGTCAGTTGCTCTTCCCCTGGCTATTGTTCCCCATCATAGAAGGCCACCAGATTTGCCCTTCATGAAGCCATGTTGGATGTCACCAATCATCTTATTTTCCATATGCCTTATCATAGTTTCCAGGAGGATCTGCTCACAGTGAATAGGAACTTCACCGGACTGCCACAATTTCTCAATATGTTGGATGGTGGCTTAGAAACTTCATCTACTAGTTCCCTCAGGACCTGTGGATGAATCTCATCAGTTCCCATGGACTTGTGCACTTTCACAGCCCTTAGATGGTCTCATACCTGATCTTCTCCTACATTAAGCAGTCCTTCATTCTCCTAGTCTCTGACTTCGCCTCCTGGGACTTGGGCAGAGTGGCTAGAGCTCTTGCCAGTGACGACTGAGGCAAAGAAGTCGTTGAGTAGCTCAGCCTTCTCCATATCCCAGTTAACAAGGTCTCCCTCTCCTTATGGAGAGGGCCCACCATTTCCCAAGTGTTGCTTTTGTCACCAACATTCCTATGGAATTCTTTTTTTGTTGCTCTATTTGTGTTTAAAGAAAAACATATGCAAAATAATTTATATGTTCTTGATCTGTTTCTTAATAAGGTATAGCTTATGCTCAAATGTCAATTTAATTCAAAAGCAAGCTACTATTTTTTATCCATACAGACTTTTTATTCCCCTTGTGAATCCAACTGATATGGAATGATTTAAGTAACTTGAAATACTGTCTTTATAAAAACAATCCCTTGCATTACTTTTATCAATGAAAATCTCTAAGCAGAAAAAAAAACTTTGATACAACAGACTGTTTGTCAGACAGTTGTCACAATCGTAAACCTATTTCTAATAAATATATAGTTATCTGCATGACCTAATAGCCGAACGTCTCTTTACAAAAAAGTCAGTAACACAGAATAACATCCTCTGTCATGTAGTCAAATTGCTCTTGCCATTGTGCATGGGTATCTAAAAACAAATAGATGAAATTATTGTATCCATAACTGCTGGGTACTACCCAAGTTTTTATGGATAGGGGAGGCTGAAGTATAAGGATTTGCAACTGTTCAAAACACCTATTATTTAAACAGAAGGTAATTTTACATATTGCCCGGTTTTCCTGAAAAACAAACAAACAATACCCCATACTATGCTGGAAGTATTTTGAAAACACTCTTTGAAGAAAAACAAATGAAAAGGAAATATGATGGACTGGCTTTTCACTGCTTATTTGAAAAGCATTCACATTTCCTAATATTTCTAACAACTGTCATTTAAGTATCATTACAAAAAGGCAAAGACACAGGAAAATTTGTTACTCTCTGTATAAGACTTTCTGATGTTATTCCTCCAGAGCAGCTCTGTGAATGAGTGATGGATAGATCAGTGGCTTTGCCTTGGTTGGCAATTGATGCAGCAGATGGAAAGGTCTGCACTGTCTTGTACAGTGGTTTGTCCCAATGAGGTTTTTCTACCTTTTATGACAAAAATACTCTTTGCTTTGACACTAAAGGCCAGCAATGTTTCTTTTGAAAATACTCCTATTAACGATAGTGACACATTTTTAAAGTGTAAATTGTCCTCCTATGCTAGTATAGTATTTTTTACATAATTTAGACCACACTAAGAATATGAAACATTAATCTCTAGTAGTATATAGCACTATATGGAAAATATATAGTACTATAGAAAGAAAATGAAAACTGTATAAATATGCAATCTAAAAAAAATGTACTTGCTTGAAAAAATTGTCTCTTCAGTGATGCATTATTTCAGATTAAATCATTGGAAAGATTACAATTTTGCACAACAACAAAAAAAGATCAACGTGCATTAAGATTGGTAATCTAATAATGCATTATCTCATTGTGCAAAAAATGATACTTGGGAATGCAAGAATAGGAAAGCACTGAAACAGAGACAAGGAAGAATATTGTTTTACATTCTCTTTGTCCCATATCTTTGTAACATTGCTCACATTTAATTGCTTACCATTTTAAAAAGTAATTATTAGTCAATTTGTCCTTAAACTCCATAGTGAATTCCTACTAATACGAAGTCAGATAAAAACCGTAACATTTACAATAGCCAGCTCTCTTGCTTCCTTGCAGTTGCTGCAAAGAAACACGGGAAAACAACAGAAAATTCAAATAATATAAAACTATTTTTGTCCCCCATGACAGAAAAAAATATATATATTAAAATTGCCAATAGACATTGACTAGAAATCTCAGTAACTGAAGAAGTAACACTGCCTAAAAGAAGAGGGGAAAGCAGTGGGACACCCAACAGCAGTGCCTCCTACCAGCTGTTAGGAAAGGGAATGAAGAGCATTGCTCTATAGGAGATAAGCACCCGAGTTTGCATGTGACACTTAGAAATTAGATTAAGAAATTAAAATAGATCAGTTGAAAGAAATCAATAATGAAGTCCAACTACTTGAATACTTCAGGGCTAACCAAAAGTTAAAGCGTATTATTGAGGGCACTGTCCATTATCCTTTTGAACACAGACAGTCATGGGGTATAAATCACCTCTTTACACATCTTGCTTGACCACCCTCACGGTAAAGAAATTTTACTAATGCCCCATCTGAACCTCCCTTGGTGCAGCTTTGTGCCATTTCCATGTATCCTATTATACAGTGCCTCCCTTTTCACCTCTTCTCCTCAGGAATTTGTAGAGAGCAATGAGATTGCCTCTTAGCCCCCTTTTCTTCAGACTAGACAACCCAAGTGTCCTCAGCCACTCCTCACAGGACATGTCTTCCTGCCCTTTTACCAGCTTTGTTGCTCTCCTCTGAATGCATTCAGATATCTTTAAGTCCTTTTTACATTGTGGATCTCAGAACTCCACAGAATATGCAAGGTGAGGCCACACCAACACTATTTGGAGAATATCCTCTTTTGACTGGTTAGCTATTCTGTGCTGACTCTTGATTCTTGACTGCATGCCTTTTCCTTTAGACAAGTGTGTCGTAAGAAGGAACATAATTACCAATGAAATTGTTTGAAAATATTATATTGAGTGTTTAATTATATATTATGTAAATAACAGTGAACAGAGGGACACATGCCTCAGAAGAGAGAGAAACTGTGAGAAACAATACAGAAACTATGTAAATGTGGTTGAAGGTGAAGTAAGAAAAGGAAATAATACATGACAAAAATAACAAGGGGTGCTAGTAATGTTTAACTGAACATGAAATTGCTTTAAACCCTTCAGACAAGGTCTCAAACAAAAATTCTAGAGGCCTGATGAAAAGAATTCCTTTGATTTTGAGGAGTTTTAGATTAGGCCCATAGAGAGTCTATGTGAATCTTTTCCCACCTATTTAACTTGCTCAGTTAATATATAACATAAGACAATTTAGAACTGAATTTATTAGGAAGATAGGTTGAAGAAAATTAAGCTATTTTTTCAGTTATTGCAACCCCCTACAAATTGCAGGTAGAGAAATAAAATAAGCTGAATTTTCATTATTATTTGGGATGAGTAACATTTCAGTTTGTTTGTGGAATAAGGTTTCACCAGAAAGTGGTGGAAAGCATGTTAATCACAGCAGGTACACAAGAATCTGGCCCTGTATAGATAACAGAGAGCGCCATAAATTTTCCTGGGAAAGGGTTTGCCAGGGGCTATGGAACATAAAGCTGTATTTATTCCAACTAGAAATTAGCACAGAGAACAGATTAAATTAAAGCAACTGTTCTGACTTAGTTGAATTTGAAGTTGGCTTAGAGTGTAAATGCCAGAAAAACTGCAACTGCAACTGAAACTCCAATCTTAGCCTAAACTACATATTAAGTTACAATAGATGATATATAAATACAGCACTTTGATAGTATCTTGAGTGCATTTTAAGGTTTGAATGTCTTAATTCAAGGAAGCATTCAGTGGATAATTACATGGAAGTTCAAGAATTAAATGAAGAAATGATAATCCTACACAACAGTGGGTCTCCATAGAGATCTACTGTCTGTACTGAGATCCGCTAGTGACCTCAAATTCCACCCCTCTCATAAGACCAGCAGTGACTTGAAGATTAGATTATCACATGGTTTCTACTAACTGTGTATAATATCTCTCTGGTAGTATACAAATGGAATAATGACATTCTTAGGCAGTTGCCACTATTTTATGCAATTTAGCCATCACTATGAAAGAAATTATAGAAGGAAGTAAAGCTTTGGCTCTGACAGATAAACTGGATGCTCAGGAGGCTGAATTATAGTTCAATGCCCTTCAGAAGTGACAAAATTAAAAAAAAAAAAGGGTGTGTGGGGGGTGTGCAACACCTAAATTTTGTTATATAGAGACTAACATCAATTAATACCTTTCAGTAGAGAACAGATTTGCTAGACAACTGTGAGAGTTTGCAAAATATTCCTTTGAAAGAAACATCATATTAAATAATCATGCCCCGAAACACCTAGTACTGAGATATGTTTTATTACATTAGATTGTGCTACATCTTTTTACTGCCCAATAAAGGTTTCAGCTGTTTTTAAAATCAAGCTCCATCTACATGGAAACTAAAGCCGTGAGATATATTTGGCTATATACATCATACACATATATACACACAAATATATCTCACATTAAAAAAAAAAAAAAGATAAACTTCAGTTTTTTACTGAACTATTCATACTAAATCAAAATAACCCCATTTGATTTATATATATATAGAAGTTTTGTATTTAACATTTACATGTGATAGAAATTACATATTGGGAAAAAAATATTGTCTGAAACCAAAGCTTTAACATGTTGATAAATATATTCATTGTATTTATTTTGACCATTGCTTGAGATTAGGTTATCAATCCATCAGAAAAGAAAGACTTTCATTGTGTCATGTATATCTTTTATTTTTCATTTCTATTATCTATATTAATTTCATTGTTTAGACTTTGTCTGTAAAGTAATTGAATATTCAAAGTTATTCTCATACTTATTGATACTTTTCCCTATATAGTGCATCTGAGAAAAAACAATTTATGTGTTGTATAGATTCCTCTCTCCTCCTCTCCTCCAGGGATTGCATTAAACACCTTATATAATTTTGTGGTCAGCAAATACGCTAACAACTTGCAGCATGCTATTGCCAGTGTCTATTTAAAGCAATCTTGCCTCACCAAGTCATTTACCAGCAATTTACTTGAGACAGGCAAACATAATCATTAACACTCTGAAGCCACTTTGACCTAGGTCAGACCTGGTAAAAACAGCTGCTTCTTAATGATATCCAATTTCCTTGTAAATCGTGTTCAGATAAATTCATAAATCACAGGTTGCTATCAGGCCATGGCAAAACTCCCTTTCAAATGATAGTCCCATGGAGATTATTTGAAAACATATTATACAACTGTCCGAAGGGTCAGGTGTTGCCAACTGGAGCATTAAAAGCTCATTTATACCTGTTTACAGCTAGCTGCTGTCAAAGGCCCACGATTTGGGAAGCAGAAATATAATACACCCATCATTTTTATAAGTCACCTTTGACTCACACTTTTCAAACAAACAAACAAAAAAAAAGAAGCTACTGGCTCTAAGCCACAGACAAACATTTTGTGGAATTCAGATGTCTATGTATTTAGTGACAGTTAAGCTACTCTGAAAGTATCCTGTTTGGCCTTGAGATGCAACTCTAGAAAGGTACAGGTGCTATATGCTTCATCCACCAGACCCTAGCATGTCTTGGATGCCTTTCACCATCTAAAATCTCACTAGTCGACTATGTTTAGGCATCTCCATTACTCTTCCATTGTACCCTGAGGGCAAAAAACATTTTCCGCAATTTACTTCTAATCCACAGATATGGTGCATATATAGAACATTATTCATGAGCAAAATACCTATCTTCCCCTCTGTACAGTGAATGCACAGATAACAATTATAGAATGCCAAAAAAAAAAAAAAAGTTTATCAGAATAATACTAGATGTAAAATAGCATAGCACCTAGCATAAAATTGGCTGCTGTCTTAGATACCTGAGGAAAGGTTCGGAAACACCAATAATGTCAAAATATTATATAACTTGTGAATTCCCCTGTATGCTTATCCCCAAGCAAACTTATATATGCAAGAGCTCCCAAAAAGAACGCCCTATAACTATGCATTATTCCTAGATTTACCAACTAAAGTAAAAAGAAACCTAAAAATTGCCTGCTGTTAGTGTTGTTAACTCAATGGGACAAAGCATGTAAAAAATAATAAAAAAAATATAGCTCTATGAATTTATTTGAAATTTCTAATCTTTTAAACATATGCAAAACTGTTAAACTGTTTACGATTCAGCAGTAAAGATTTAAATGAGACTACAATGACTGATATTGATACTGATGGTATTAAACTATATGTGGAGTCATACTTTTGGGTGCATCACCACTTGTATATACTGCTGTGAAAAATCCTTGAAATACGTGACATTTCAGTATTATACTTGCAATTTTTATGTACTTTTGTCTTCTGGTCTTAACCAAGAAACCTTATTAACCTCAATGTCAGCAGACTTTTAAAAAGCCAGATATTAGTCCTCACCTTTATTTCTGTGTACAACTGACACCTTACAAATATTTAAACATAAATCTGTATTTCTATCCGACATTAAATTTTCTTCTTTCAGAATACCAATCAGCGAAGAAAAAAAAAAAAAAGTATAAAAAGTTGTTTGGGCTATTAGAAATCTTCTTACTAGTATTCCATGTAATCTATTAAGAACTCATTGGAGATAACAGATTTTATAGGAGTAGAGGGAGTTTGTTTGACAAGTGTAGTGGTGCAGGTCATTATAAAAATTACAGTAAATTGTAGCAAGGCTAATTTCATGTTAGTAACTGACGTATTTACTGTTAATGATGAGGGCTGTGTCTTCTGCTTTTTTTTCATAAATGAAAAGATAGGTGGTTTAGATTATTATTATTATTTTAACATTAAATCCTACTATTAGAAGTTTCTTCCTTTTTTGAATTAAGAAACTGAGAATATTACTAAGAATATAAATTAAAAATGTGAGTATCTGATTACGAAATTTATATGAATGGCTAGGTAGATATATCTCAGTGCTTTATCATGCTATTCACAAAATTAGACCCACAATAGCTGATCAGCAGATAAGGGGAGCTAAATGAAAAATATATATATATACAAATACCTGTTATCTGTGGATAAGTATATTTTATTACTAGAATATATTATATAGCATTTGTAAAAGCATAAATTTAAATAGACTTCAGAAAAGAAAATGTTATAGGACTGATAAGAATATGGTGCCCAATTAATTCAGAACTTACTGTTAAAATTTTGCTGAACTTTAGAGAAATAAAAAATTTGGGGCAGACTATAATGTTTTTCGATTAACTAAGTGACTAAAATGTTTAAAGTGTTTCATTATGTTTCTCCACATCACTGAGGCCATTTAATCCCTAGCAAAACAAATAAATAAAATTGGTTTCCATCCAATTCACCTCTTCATTACTTGTTCATATATGGTCATAGATAAAATAAGGCATCTAAATTAATATCTTATCTCTACGTATAATCATAGGTAGATTCAGTATGCTGATATTAATCAATATCCAAAGGACAAAAATATATAACAAATTAATTATAAAATATGTTGACTGGAATTGCAATTACACTTGTTTTAATTGTTTTCCCATATGCATTGAACCCTAATGCATTAACAGTTTCTGTTTTATTACCCATATAACAGATAAATAACATCAAAACAGTCACCCCACTAATTTATTTCTGAAACTTTAAGCGAATCTTGACAATGGCAGTCAGACACCAGTCCAATAAAAAACCTTTCTTTTTCAGGGAAATTAGTGGTTTCTTTTCCTTATTCTGCTGAGACAAGGATTTAAAAACCCAGTTTCTATTTTCATTCAGTTAGTGGATATTCTACAATAGTGATGCTATTTTTCACCTTGTTCAATTACTCTTTTATTACTTCAGTGCAATTTGTACGGTAGCTTTTGAAACTTATCTTCTTCATTAATCATTTTGGTAGGTTCAGTTTTTGTGATTACAGTCTTTACAGAATTTCTAAGTTTAGAAGCATTGTTTTGATCCGCAAAGAAATTTAAGTGATACTAAAGGACTTAGTAATCCTTTAGGTACTTATATTCAAAATCTGGATTCTCAAAAATAATGTTAAAATCCAGGAATTCTGGTATTTATCTAAGTTTAAGTTCCTGAAGTTTTACGTTTGAAGATCTTTAGGATCATCTGTGCTGTGGTTTTACTCGGCTGGGCAGCTGAGCTCCACCACAGCTGCTCTCTCACTCTCCCTCCTCAAAGAAATGGGGGAGAAAATACAATGAAAAGGGCTCAAGGGTTGAGATAAGGACAGGAAGATCACTCAAGAATTATCGTCACAGGCAAAACAGACTCAGAGTAAGGAGATTAATAAAATCTATTACCTATTACTTAAAAGCTAGAGCAGTGAGAAACTAAAAAACATACTAAAAACACCTTCCTCCCAACCACCCTCTTCTGCAGAGCACTGCAGGGGAATGGGGAACAGGGGCTGTGGTCAGTCCCTAGCACTCCCTCTCCACCACTCCTTCACGGTCACCGTCTGCCCCTGCTCCATGTGGGGTCCCTCCCATGGGATGCTGTCCTTCCCGAACTGGTCCAGCAGGGGCTGCCCACAGGCAGCAGCTTTTCAAGAACTGTTTCACATATGGTTTCATACCAGGGGGTCCATCTGTCTGGAGCAAACATGGGTCTCCTGCAGGCAGCAGCTCCTGCTAGATCACCTACTCCTGCATGGGCTCCTCTCCACGAGCTACAGGTCTGGCCTGGAGTCTGCTCTAGTAGGGGTTCTGCATGGGCCGCAGCCTCCTTCAGGAAGTCAAATCCCCCTGCTTCACTGTGGTCTCCTCCACAGGCCACAGGGTGGAAATATGGTCCGCCATGGTACACCATGGGCTCCAGGGGCGGAGGACAGCCTGCTCCACCAGGGGCGAGGAACTTCATCTCTGGCATCTGGAGCACCTCCTGCCCTTCTTCTGCACTGACCTTGGTGTCTGCAGGTCTGTTTCTTGCTACTCACTCTTCCAGCTGCTGTTGCACAAAAGTTTTTTTTTTTTTTTTGGGGTGGTGGGTGGTGGTGGTTGGTTCCTTTCTTAAATATGCTCTCACAGAGGCGAGGCGCAAACAACATCTCATATTGGCTCAGGTCTGGGCAGTGGCAGGGCCCTCTGGGGCCAGCTGAAATTTGCCCTTATCTTACATGGTGCATCTTCTGGATTCTTCTCACAGAAGCCACACATGCAGCCCGCTGCTACCAAAACCTTGTCCATGTAAACACAATACAACCTGCTATATTATGAACATGTTAAACAGCTAAAATTGTCTGGGAATTATGTCTCTAAATTTACAATCTAAATAATTCTTTTTTCCAGGTTGCCTCAGATTTGATCACGTTGGTACATACCCTACTTCAACTGAAGTATCGCTAGATATTCATCTTTGCCAAATGAATTGAGCCCTAAATGTCTATTTTTGGAAAACATGAACTGTTTTCCAGACTCAGTTGACTTTGTGGACTATATAGTCGTCTTCTACAGTAAAAGAGTAAGCAACTGTTTGACATACAGTATTTACATTTTAGGCACGTATATGGTGATGCCTTAGTCTATCAGATGACTTTTGTTCATGATTTATGCTTTTCATGTTTTCCATATTTTGTAATAAAAAGTGTTTTTTGTTTTGTTTTGTTTTGTTTTGGTCCATTATTTCTTAGTAAAAGTGAGAGTTAAGTAACAGAGGTAATTATTAATTCAGCTAATGAAATTGGCAGATATCCAAAGTAAGTCCTAAACTAAAGAACCCTGAAAGACATTTATCTCTTAAGTGACCTTCACCAGAGTAAATGAGTAAATCCTACATTTCATGGTATTTAAGATATTAAACAACAAAACAAAAACTAAAACCCACTATCGTTATATAGTATTCCTTCTGTTTTCTCAGTTTCTTACTGTTATCAATCATCTGCTGACTGGCAAGTTGTCCTCCTTGTTGTGTTTGTAGAATACTTTGTGAAGGGATGATACAAAACAAATCAAAATAACTTTTTGTTTTTCTTTTTTTCCTTCCCATTTCCCTGATTTAGACTCCAGTACTGCTGCATAACAAAGAATTGCACCAACAAAACTGAATGATTGGAACAATAAACAGAAGTGGATTGGGCACAGTGGCTGTTTCTAAAAAGTGATTCTAAAAGTGATTCTAAAGGAGCATTAAGAAGGAAAACAAACAAACAAACACAACAGAAACAAAAACAAACAAACAAAACAAAAAAAGAAACAACAACAACCAATTACACTCCCATACAGAACATAAACTGATGTGTAGAGCACCACCTCACAACATTAATCTGTAGGGGCAAAACACTTCACTATTATCTGTTTCTTCAAGGTCAAGGATCATCTCCAATTAGAAACTCTGCACAACCTTTATTGGTAATGCCTGCAGGACAAACATAAGGTGCTACACTTTAATGGAAATATAAAACAATTAAAGAATATACATAAAACGATTAAAGAATATACATAATGTCATGGTGGATGATAACTTTTTGCACCACATAGGTGACAGGAAAAGGATAACACAATGTAAAAAAAAAATAAAAATATGAGAGCAGTTCAGTTCAAGCACATGCAATGAGATGGAATGGGCTTTCATGAAAAGAATAATAGGCTTTCATGATGGTCCTGTTGAGTAAGAATATGGTTTAAAGATACTGAAATCACTTAGGAAAGAAAAGATTATGTACCTCACAGTCTGGCATTTCTGAAGATCTCTTACCAAATCCTGATTCCCTTAGAGTGAAAGATTTGGAAGTTGTCACATCTTTAATACCCCAAGAAGCATTAGTGGGAACTCACATCAATCTCCAGCCATGGCTGTAGAGTTTGTGGAGTGGAGGGAAATGAATCAGAAAACCTAAAATACAGTTTTCAGTTCTAACTTTAACTATAGGTCAGTAGAAAAGTATTATCTCAGCATGATGTCTTCCAAAGCAGCACAGAATCTTCTTTAAGAGTACTATTACCACTGATGATCATTTTAGGAGAGCTGAACTGTAAAAGGCTACTGTAAATTAAAAAGTGTAGTTGTCACAATTACTGCATAAAGAAAAATCAATATAAAATTAATATATGAGAATAAAAAGGTTTACATATCTATCATGAATAATCTGAAAAACAAATTAGATTTTTAAAACTTATCTCCCTTTAGATATAGGTAGAAACACTACCCATAAGAGGCATTCTGAGCTTTTTCTTGTTTACATATGTATTTAATATATATATATATATCGCAATTTTGCAAATTTTCAAAATCTGCAATTTTAAGATGTATTTCAAGTTCACCAGTTTCAGGACTTTAACATTTCTTTTGAAAGGTCTTTCCTTACTACACTGTCTGGTAAATGTAAATAGTGAGATGAAATTAACTGTCTTGAGTAAGGCAGAGATCCACATCAGGCCATTGTGCTCTTGCTGAATGACTCCTGTAGCATTCAGCTACCTTTGTGTTTGAAAGAGATTGTTTCAATCTGGAGGGTGGAACCAGACAACAGATGAGACAATTTGTTTTAGTGATAATGGTGCCAAGGAAAGAAAGTCAATGAATGACAGTAAAAATGTCCATGGATTTGCATACAAGGTTTTGTAAACCCCAAGCTGAAACACCAAATTGACAGCTGAGCTTTTGTATAAGGATTCTTACCGAGACAGGATTTGAGGCTTAGCAGTAGAGATCAGCCACTGCCTAGAGGAAATAAGCTTGAAAAAATCCACAGCATCTTCTTGATTTTGTATTATCCAGCACACATCAGGTATGCCTTGAGCACTGTCATTCTATGAAGTGAACATTCTGAGTAAGGAAAATGACCCTTAATAAATAACTTTTATGAGCTTTAATTTTAATGACCTATAAAGAAATTCATTGTGTCAGAAAGATGACATAAATATTAAATATTTATGGGAAAAAAAAGTCAATATACAAATGTATACAGCTAATTTTTTCTAGTTTAAATTATAGTAAAATTTGTGATTACCTAAATGTATGACAGGTAAATCTTAAGAAGTGTAGAAATAGCTGCGGCCCATCAACTCACACTAACATTTTCTCAGTGGTATTGAGGGATTTTTTTAAGTTCCTTGGGGCTCTACGAGACAATACTGGAGTGTCTTTGGTAGCAGACTTTGATGGTGTGTCAAAAGCAATGTAGGTCTTTAGACTGGCAAAAGACACTGAATTTGTGTTTGCAATGGGCTGATGTTTGAGCTATGTTGTACACTTCGTTCTTGACAGAAAAAAGAACAAGTAAAACTGGCAAAAAAAAAAAAAAAAAAAAAAACAACCAACCAAACAAACAAAAACAAATTGTTTTTCCTGGCTTCTAGAAGTAGTTCTGATGTTTACAGTTTGTGGGTTCTTGGGATCAGACTAGATTAGATAACTGTCCTTATTGAACACTGACAGCATATTTACTACTGCTTGCGGGCCAGGGTACTGGCTTCTTGGCTAGAATTCTTCCTAGAAGAGAAAAGCTACGGAGGTGAGGGGGAGAGAGAGAGGGCATTTTGTCCCCTCTCCAACTTACCTCAATTTCTTCAGTTACTTCAATTCAACAAAATGGAGGGATGTTCAGATTCATTATTTTTAAATTAAAAATAAAGTAAAATCAAACAAATGAAACTTTTTATTCAAACCCCCATTCTGTCAAGACAAGACTAGTTTCTACTGTTTAAAAATAAAATAGCTACACTGAAATTTTCCCTTGATTATCTAGAAAATAAATAAGTATAGTATACTCAATTTCAGCTGCATTTATATTTATGTATATAGGTGTACACAGAAGGATCAAAATTTCAAGGTAAATAGAGTAAAGCTCACAGAAGTAATTCAAGCAACTAATAACATTATGGACTTCCTATAGTTTGTATGTGGTCTGCCTTTAACTGTCCATTGTGGCATTATAACTAATTTCATAGCATTCAAGTGTCTTGAGATTCTGTTCTCACAAGAGTACAATGCATTTTTTTTCCCCAGGGTAGCGGATGGGGTTTGGGTCCTATTTTCATACATACCCTTCCCTTCCCTTCCCTTCCCTTCCCTTCCCTTCCCTTCCCTTCCTTCCTTCCCTTCCCTTCCCTTCCCTTCCCTTCCCTTCCTCCCTTCCCTTCCCTTCCTTCCCTTCCCTTCCCTTCCCTTCCCTTCCCTTCCCTTCCCCTTCCCTTCCCTTCCCTTCCCTTCCCTTCCCTTCCCTTCCCTTCCCTTCCCTTCCCTTCCCTTCCCTTCCCTTCCCTTCCCTTCCCTTCCCTTCCCTTCCCTTCCCTTCCCTTCCCTTCCCTTCCCTTCCCTTCCCTTCCCTCCCCTCCCCTCCCCTCCCCTCCCCTCCCCTCCCCTCCCCTCCCCTCCCCTCCCCTCCCCTCCCCTCCCCTCCCCTCCCCTCCCCTCCCCTCCCCTCCCCTCCCCTCCCCTCCCCTTCCCTCCCCTTCCCTTCCCTTCCCTTCCCTTCCCTTCCCTTCCCTTCCCTTCCCTTCCCTTCCCTTCCCTTCCCTTCCCTTCCCTTCCCTTCCCTTCCCTTCCCTTCCCTTCCCTTCCCTTCCCTTCCCTTCCCTTCCCTTCCCTTCCCTTCCCTTCCCTTCCCTTCCCTTCCCTTCCCTTCCCTTCTCTTCCCTTCCCTTCCCTTCCCCTCCCTTCCCTTGGATCTAAAGGATCTGATAGCTGGTGGAAGGATCTTGGAATCCTAAAAGAAGGACATTGAAATCATTTTTTCTCCTTTTAAATGAAGATTGAATATCATTGTCTTCCTTTTCAGATTTTGTATTTTAGTCATCCTTTGTCATTTGGCTTGTCACTCTCCCCTGGTGCTTTCTTTTCTTCCTATAGTCCTTAGTAATTTTGCCTAGTAATTTTCCTGTGCAGCTCCATGGACTTTCCCTTTGTGAGGCTTAGTATATTCAACATCACTTTAATCCTTCAAAAGGTTGAGAAACGCATTCAAAGGGCAGCCTTAGGAACTGAAAAGAAAGAAGGAAAAGGTGAAAATAAAGCACAGGGGGAATATATATATATATATAAATATATATATATATAAATAAAAGTTTACTCTCTTTCTGGTGTTGTTACTTCTGGAGGAAATGATGGAGATGAAGGACTGATAATGGCTTTTGTGTCTGTTGTTAGTAAATTCTTTATGCCCTCTGCTCCTCCTGATGCTTCATATTCAGGATCATGAGGATGGGAAGAATAAAGTAACATCTAACAGGTCTGCCACTAAAATAGTCAGTGGGATAGAAAGTAACTGCTGCTTGCTTCCTGCTGCTTTCACTCTATTCACTCTTTAATATTAGGACCAAATTCAGCCCTGTTGGTGGAAAGGGTGGAATAAAGGAGTGTCTATTAACTTCTAATCATCACTGCTGAAGCTCCTAGGTAGCTCGGACACAACTGTGCTTAGCATTACGTAGAAGTGTAATAAAATATGGTTGCTGCCTCAAAGACTTTTATAGCCTCAGCTTTAAGACACAGGTGGAGGATCAACAAAGGTGTATGAACCTGTTCTAATGTAACTTGCTTTATGCATAGTGCCCAAGTGTAATTAATTGTCAGCAGTGATCAGCACATGCTGTACTCGTGACTGTCATGCAGAAGTTTGACATCATCACTGGAAGTCTATACCATGTTGTCTTTGGTAGTAGACTGATGATGGTTGTGAAGTCACTGTAGCAGCAGAATTACTTCTTTGTCTGATAGCCCCGGACCGGCTTTGCAACTGGCTTTACCCTCATCTCCTGGGTAAATGTGTACAACCATCCCAGTAAAGGGGGTGTAGATAGGTGGTAGGTGGGAGCAGGAGTTGGAGCTTCCTCTGGAGATTCCATACGCTACTGCTCTCAGGCACTGATAAAGACTGAGAAGGGCCAAATGTAAGGAAGGAACAGTTTCCTGTTATTTGGCTGTCAATTAGCTTTAGCTCTGCAAGCCACGTCGTGTCTCAGTTAATTAGTCAATTAGCCAATTATTCATTGATAATGCCGCAATAACTGGTGGGAGTGTTTTGACCCAAAGTTAGCTCATTGTCAGCATGATGCTATGATTTGGCTATTTAGTCCTACCATGCTGCCAACTTCATCATCTTTGTACCACACTTCATGGTATAGGGTACACATATGCTCCAGTTCTGTCTTCCCATATGAGAAATGAAATTTTATCTGATTATCTTTAGTGAAAATGTCACTTTGTTGTTGTTGTTGTTTGCAACTAAGATTTCTCTGAAGATGTTCAGATGATTTTGTACTGTTCAATAATGTCATTTTCTGGTAGCGACAAATTTTCTGTTACAAATGATCTTCATGTTTTGTATTTTTCAAGGACTATTAAATGTTAACATTCACTCTGGATCATAGTATAAACTGAACAACATCAAGTTGCATCTATATTATTATTTTAGTTTGGAACTGTAGCTTGGTTTTGGCACAAATCCATCTGCGATTTCTAGTTACCATGGATTTGTAGATTGTTTTTGGTTCAAACTAATTATATTCATTTTCAGAGGAAACTGAGCAGTCCCAGCTCTCTCAGTCTCTCCTCATATCAGATGCTCCAGCTCCTTAACCATCATTGTGGCCTTTCCCTGGACTTACTTCAGTTTGTCCATGTCCTTCTTGCACTGGTGAGCCCTTCACTGAACCCAGCACTCCGGGTGTGTCTCATCAGTGCTGAGCAGAGGGAAAGGATCACCTCCTGTGACCTGCTGGCAATATTCTTGCTAATGCAGCCACAGAGGCTGTTGGCTTTCTTTGCCACAAGGGCAGATCACTGGGTTATGTACAGTTTGTCCACCATTAGCCCCAAATCCTTCTATGCAGAACTCCTTTCCAGGCAATCAGTCTTCATCTTGTGCTGGAGCAAGGGGTTATTCCTTCCTATAGCCAGTACTTGGCATTACCCTTCACAGTCATTAAGTCATTATAATTCCCTTGCAAAACTCCATGTCAGTAGTGATGCTTTCACACAATTTTTGTACTGAGCAATCCTGAGTTTCTTCACTTTGTTTTGTTCTTTACTAGATTACAGGCCTTTTATTCTTTCATAACGCTGTTAACTATAAAATTTACTGTACTGATATGTTCTCAGTTTAGTGTTACCTAAACAGAACTCATTGATACCTGTTGATTTAATTGCAAAATATCTCTATAACAAAGCCATATAACTTTTATGGAATTTGAATTTTTTTTAAAAAAAAAAAGTATTTAAAAAGTACAACCTTTTTATAAAAATTGAAATATTTATAATCTATCATTGATGTTTTAACCCACATTTTAGATCATATTTCCTAGAATTATGGTTATTCCTTAGTCTATACAGCATGGCTATCTCATTTTAACTTTTCTTTCATATTGTCTTTGAAAGAAAAAATATAAGTACCTAACAGTTTTATTGTACACTTTACAAGCTTGACACCAAAAGACAGCAGATTACCACTCTGGTGTGAATATATATTTAGTTTTTCCATTTCCTTTTCTCCATGGCTTGAGTGCAGGTGCTCTGCAGTTTTCCTGTTCTCCATTTTTTGCCATTCTTCCTGAGAGCTATCTAGGGCTGCTCTTTTATTCCTTTCCTAACAGAAAGGTGGAATTGCTGGCAATGGTTTTTCTTTTCTTATCTTGACCCAGTGGCTGACTGCATTCTGTGATGTGGCCTGGTGCCTTTCATCCCCACTCCTGCTGCGTGAGAAATGCTGAGCCTCGGCAGCAGCATTTCTCCCCAGTCAGTTGCTTCAGTTCTCTCAGCTGAGTAAGGATAATTACTTCAGTGGGATACTGCCAGCTCTGACTGAAGTCCAGAAGAGCTAATAGGATCTCGAATAGCTCACAGAAGCACAGCTTTGTTTCATGTGGGGTTAAATATGACAAAGTTGGTTCAGAGTGATATCTACTTCAAACTACAGTACTATGACAAAACTCAACTTCTGAGATTTAATTCTCATTTTACTTGGACTGTTATGTTCCCAGGGATGTCTTTGTCTGAAGTTAGTGCAGCTCCATGCAAAAACATAATTAGCCATGTGTTTAGTTGATTTTCATAATTATTTTGAAAATACTAGTGAAAAAGTAACTGGAGAATGTATAAATCAGATCCTCAGAGGCTTAAAAAGGATCTGGGCCTGTCTGGTTAGTTATGACATTAGTTCCTATTTTCCATTTCCATTTTCCAAATGGAAATGACCCTTTCTGTTTTCTATTTTGTCTCTTCTTTTTTTTTTTTCTTTTTCTTTTTCTTTTTCCTTATTTCTTTTTCCTTTTTTCTTTATCTCATCCTATTCACAATAAAATAAAACCAAGTAAAATAAAAAATATGCATTTGTTGTTACCATCCCCCATAATGTTGTACTTAGGTTTAATATTTACCAAGATCAAACAATTAAAAAATGCTCCAGTAAAAAAAAGAAAGAAAGAAAAAAGAGAATGAGGGAAGACCTCATGATGGCCTACAGATTCCTCATGAGGAGAGTGGATAGACAAGAACTGATCTCATCTCTCTGGTGACCAGCCATAGTACCTGAGTAAATGACATGAATCTGCATCAGGAGAAGTTCAGGTTAGATATCAGGAAAAGGTACTTCACTGAGAGGGTGGTCAGGCTCTGGAAGAGGCTCCCTGGGGAAGCGGTCATGTCACTGGGCCTGCTGGAGTTCAAGAAGTGTTTGGTCAGCACTCTCAGACACATGGTCTACTTTTTGGGTAGTCCTGTGCAGAGCCAGGAGTTGGACTCGATGATCCTTCTGTGTCCCTTCCTGCTTAGGATATTCTTTGTTTCTTAGGATATTCTTTGATTCTATAATTCTATGATGATCCAGAAACAAATATAATCAGACCTTCTAAAGAATCCCTCTCCTGTATTAAAGTCTTAACTTCCATTTCTACTCGAAAACATTCAAGTATGATGTTGTCTTGCTCTTGTCACCAGGAATGATCTCTAGATTTTGGCTCAGACTCACTTCACATGCAATTAGGAAGTGCTCCAGCTTTTCTAATCAAATTGGACTGATTGATACATAGGCACACTGTCTGTGAAAGAGGTGCAACAGCACAAAACTGCTTCTTCAGTGTTAATATCTTTGCTGCTTCATTACATTTTCCTCCTCAATCTTTCCTTTTCCCTTTATGTCATTAAAAAACATTTTTCTTTTGTTCTTTATAGGGATCTTTTAAAGACAATCATAATAAATTGACTACTAGATACCTATGGAAACATCGCTAGCAGTGGATTTCACAATTAAATAATTTATTTCTGTATGAGAAAAACAAAAATAATTTCCTCTCTCATTTCTGCTTCTTCAAACTGCTAAGCTTCATTAGGCTCTTACACAGTGACTTTCTTTTCATAGGACACATGACCCAGATGGAATAGCTGTTCAACACAGAGTAATGGCAAGCTATAATTTGCCACTAAAAAGTTGGATGTTTCATAATGAGCCAAATACTTATGTCCAGTGTCCTGGTTTCAGCTGGGATAGAGTTAATTTTCCTCCTAGTAGCTGATACGGTGCTGTGTTTTGGATTTACATTGAGAACAATGCTGATAACACACTGATGTTTTAATTGTTGCAGAGCAGTGCTTACACAGAGCCAAGGGCTTTTCAGCTTCTCTTGATGCTCTGCCAGCGACGATGCTGGGGATGCGCAAGGAGCTGGGAGGGGACAGAACCAGAACAGTTGACCCAAACTGGCCAAAGGGGTATTCCACACCATATGATATCATGCTGAACAATTAAAATGGGGTGCCTGGCCGGGGTGGGGGTTACTGGCTGCTTGGGGTTGGGCTGGGCATCGGTCAGCGGGTGGTGAGAATTGCATTGTCTACCACTTGCTCTGTACATTCTATCATCATCATCACCGTTGTTGTTATTATTATTTCCCTTCCTTTTCTGTCCTATTAAACTGTCTTTATCTCAACTCATGAGCTCTTACTTTTTTTCCTCCTAATTCTGTCCCCCATCCCACTGGAGGGGCCAGAGATGGTGAGTGAAAGGTTGTGTGATGTTTAGCTGCCTGACAATTTAAACCAAAACAACCAGAAACTTATGAAAGATCAAGATGTCATAACAATGGATAATTTATTTATTTATTTATTTATTACTTTGCAGCAGCACATACACAGAAAATACATAGAAATACATAGAAAAATATCCAGATAAAAACGGAAAAGGTAAGGGAGAGCAAAAGCAAGAAAACACTTGTGGTTTGAGATAAAAATTGTTTAATAAATGAAGAAGAAGAGAGAGGAAAAAAAAAAAGGCAAAACAAGGGATGGATGTAAACACAATCACTCCACTTACCACGTCCCATGGGTAGACCAATGCCCAGACAATTCTGAAGTAAAATATGGCTAACACCTAAACACTCCCTTTTCCCTTTTTGCAGTTGAATGGGGCATGGGTTTTCTATTTGGTTAGTTTTGTCATCAGCCCAGTCAACCTCTTATGCACCCCCAATCTATTTGCTCTTGAGTGTGGGTGGGGTGTAGAGTGTGAAACAGAAAAGAGTTTGAAGCTGTACTAACACTGTCCAGCCACAGCTTAGCTAGTGTTGTGTTATCATCATTGTTTTGGTTGGAAAGCTAAAACACAACACCGTATGAGTTGCTATGAAGAAAATTAACTCCATCCTAGCAGACATGGTACAGGGGTAAATTTAAACTCCTAGTGCTTTCTAGAGCTTAGGGATCTAACTCAGGTCTGAACTTTTTAAATGCTGAATTTATTTTTTTTTCTTTTTTAATTGTATGACCATTAGGTATTTGTGCATTGCCAAAATGACCTCAAATTGTTCTTGTCTGATAAGAAACATAAACCACATGATCAGAAATAGTTTAATGTGATTTCTCATTGAGATAGTAAATAATGTGTGTTCCTGTAATTTTCAGATAGATACCTATTTGCATGAACCACAGAAATAATAGAAACAGATCAATAGAAGATTATAAATATGAGTAATCTGAATATGACAAAAATTAACTAAATTGAAAGAAAAATCCTTATGAAATTCCACTTAAGTCATTTTTCCCTATTATTATTCTTGTTCACTAGGTCTCTTGAAACAAATTATATTTGTAGAATGAAGTGAAATTAATAATCTGGATAATATTAAAATTCTACTGTATTATGAGTAGCATACTTATATGGCAGCAGACAAATTCATTTGCTCCATTTTTTTTTCTTTGTGTGTGTGAAATAATTAGTGTGAATTAGAACTTGTGTTCAAATAGGTATAAGTCGACCCAAGAACTGATATTTGTTTTAAAGTGTAATTACAGTGAATAAAATTAGATTGAGAACAAAAACAAACCTGGAAGCAATAACATGTAATGCTTGTTAAGGGAATATCTATAACCATACAATTTATAGTGTTGATGCACTGGGAAAAATGCTCTGGGATTTTCCCTTTCATGTGCCAAGTTAAGACAAACAAAATTCGACCACTACATTGAACCAGCCTTTGAAAGAGGTTGTTTAGCTATGAAACTATTGACACAGCTATTACTATAACTTAAAATTGCTGTAATGTTATATTTTGTTTGTTTTGTTTTACTTTAATGTAATGTGGCACTAACCTGGAAAAAAATAACCTTGTTTAGTAGGCAGCAGGTTTGATTTAATCTATGAGACAATGACAGGGAATGTTTCCACTTGCTAGAAGCATTAGAAATGTTCATTTCAGTCCCTGTGAAAGCTGAATTTTACTGTAGAGAATTGGATCAGAAAGTACAGACTAAAACATCTCAGCGTGCAGGATATCTCTTCTGCTGGCTGTTTCAAGACTTACCTTCCTGTTTTCATCCACTTTGCATGAGCCTGAACAGAAATATTCATAGCCATTACCATGATCAATAATAGCAGGCAAAATCACTTCCTGTTGACATTTTCCTCACTATACCTGGATTTTTTGTTCCTGAACGCAGTTCAGTTTCTAATGCCAAATCAGTTTGACATGGATGGTTTCAGGGAATCTTAACCTTACCAACATACTTTCTTCTGCTGATAAATGACTTCTTCCGACCACTTCCTTTTCCTTCAGTTCACACATCGAATGCCTTTGCCTTCAAATTTATTTATTTATTTACCTGTTTGTTTGTTTTCTTCTAATTCCCTTGGGACTGTTCCCCCCCCCCCCCCCCCTTCTTTTTTCTTCTTTTTCTCATAACAAGTATTTGGCTTTGGAAAGAGAGAGTGGGAGAGAGAGAGAGACTCATACACTCATTTCTGTTACACTAACAACATTTTAACCCATGGCTTATGTTAAAAAGCTATTTTAATTCTAACTCCATAGATTTACTTGGAGACAAATTAAATGAAGTAAATTTGTCACTGTGATGCCCCATGTCATATGGCTAAAAGTTAGATTTCTTGGTCTGTGTTGGAGTACATAAGTAAGATACCTATATTGTGTATAGTTAGTGCTGACAATTTTTTGAAATTTTTTGAAAATGGGTTCACTGCAAGCTGCTATGTGAAACAGGAATGCTGCAACTGTCAATGGAAAATGCTAAAACCTGCTATGTGTGTATTCTCAGTTCCTATACAATAGGAACAAATAGCATATTTATAGCTACCTCTTCTAGGTTAGACTCAAAGCCTGAAGCATGAACTCAGATGTTTATTTGAATGCAGACAACAGCTATCATACTTTTTTGGTACTTTCTTTTTAACTGTTGGATCATAAGATCATTTTTCTTTTAGAGGAACCATCTTGTTTTTCTGGAGATACACACATTAGAGAAAATTACAGTCCTGACCTGAGTTGGTCATACTACAATACTTTTAAAACTAATGAAAATAATAGGTATTTTAGGTATTAGTTCTGCTGATTTTAAAGTAGTTGCATAAAGTAGATAAGGTGAAATCTTTGTTGAAGTCCATATTCTTCCCATTTTACATAAACAGAATCTAGGATGGCAGATTTAGGTGTAATTGTCAGTTGAATACCACATTATGTGCCTGTGAATGTTTCTGCTATATAATAAAGAAGGAATGAGGGAGAGCTTCAGTTAGAGAGTTAAAACAAACAAACAAAAAACCAAACAAACAAACAGAAGAAAAACCACCAACAAACTGTGCCAATTCGTGTATAGCTCTGAGAACAATGGCGTGAATTAGAATTCCACCAGACTTTGAAAAGGCCGTGATCCTTTTTTTTTTTTCTTTTTTCTGATGAGTTAATTCATTTAAAGAAAAAAATGAATGATACGGCAATGTGTTCTCTTCAGAAATCCTCAAAAAGAATGTAGCATCTTTAAAAAAACATTCAGTATTCGACTAGCACACGTCTGTATGTCTGTGCACATGCTTATAAACATATGTGTTTGTGCGTTTATAAAAAAATCATGATAAGGCAGCACAAATTTGTAAACATAACTTTGCACATTAAAGCAATAGCTATGAATAGGAACAAATACAAAACGTGTGCATTTTTTTGGTTGTTTTTTTTTTGCTTGTTTTACACTGAGGTCAGCAAAAGCACAATGAATTATTCTGAAGATTAAATGGTTTAAGGTGTTATTCATTTGGTAATGTTAGAACACAGTCAAAATGTGTCAAAGATATGTAAGCAATTTAAACTCTTTTTTCAACTTCCTCAGATTTCAAACAGATAATTTAGGGTCCTGAATTTTGATCAGGATCTGTATCAAAAGTAGGGTTTTTCATTTTAATTTGTTCAAAGGATGCTAAGATATTATTATCAGCTGATGATGATTTTCATTTAGTAGCCTGTTTCCATTCAAATGATCGTGCAGCATGATGAAGATAAATCTTAAGATATTTACTAAACTGGCAAAGATATATGAGTTTAGAAGTCTGCATGTGTGCTGTGTACATTTCTGCAAAATAACTGACGTCAGGAACCTCGCAAGTGGGAGCCTTTGCTTTCAGGTTCTGGCCGACTATAGGACTGACTACACATCTAGGGAGGAGAGGGGAGTTATACTGGAGGGAGGAGAGTTAAAAAAAAAACAAAACAGTTAACTCCCCCAACCCTTGCTTAAATAAATAAATAATACTAATTAGGAATAATAACAAGAAGAAACAGACAAAGGAATACACACCAAAAAAATTGACATATGAATAAAAATTGTTAAGCCATTGGAAATAAATGAACATATAACAAAAAAACATCATAACCTCTCTAACTAACTAACTAAATAACCCCCATTTAAAAAAACAAAATAACCTAAGTAGGTAAATAAACATCTCCCCACAAGTAACTCCTAGAAGAGGGGAAAAGAAAACCACACCTAGCTATCCCCCCTCAAAAACAAACAAACAAACAAACAAACAAAACCACACCATTGTCTAAATAAATATATAAAAACATAGGAAGGAAGGAATCATGGAATTATAGACTGGTTTGGGTTGGAAGGGGCCTTAAATATCATCTAATTCCAATATCACAACCCCTCAAAAACTACAAAATAAAAAGGGAGATAATTATAAAATGAAACAAAACAACAACAAAACAACAACAACAATAACAATAATAAAGAAAACAAATTAGACAAAATGCTTTCATACTTTCAGAAAACCAAGGGAAGAAACACATAAAGGTTAAAAACAACAACAACAAAAACCTCACTCATACCAAAAATCAGGAAACCAACCAAACCAACAAACCAACCAAACAAAACAGTTGCCTTTCTGTCTTGAAAGTACCTATTATCTGCCTGTTTTCTGTGATCTGCAAAGCAGAGAGGCAGAGGATGCTGCTGTCAGAGGATGAAATACTAGTACTGAATCAAGCGTCTTGTGTAAGCGTATTTGCAGGTTTCTTATATCCCTAAAAAGGTTTTGTTGCTATTGGCATTTTAAGTACTGTAGGGTCTGCCTAGCTTCCAGTTGTTCCTCAAGATGAAAGTGGATTTATCCTAGGTTCTGTGTAATGTCTGCTCATACACAACGCTGACACCCCAGGGCATGTGGCTAGAGGCAACACAGCATAACATAAGGCTACATATATGGTCTTAGTTTCTTGTATTTTGGCAACTGAATCATGCCCAGAATCCTATAGTGAGTTTATATCTACCTCTGAGACAATTAGCTTAGTATTTTTTTGTAGTTCATGAAGATAAACGGCATGTTTTAAGGTATGATTCATGAAATCATGCCTGATTCAGAGGAGCCTATTTCTTCACTGACCAATGAAAAAAAAAAAAAAAAAAAGAAGACAAGCTAAAATGTCGAAACTGACTGTAGACATTTGAAGCTAGGTAGTTTTCAAGGGAAGTTCATGATTTTTATACAGTACCTAAATGTATTCTCTATCACATTTGTTACACTTTAAAGAAACAAAGCCAACAAACACTTTTTGATAAGCATAAAGGCACCTCCTACATTTAGACTCTGTAGGTTGTATTTGTGACAACACAGTAACTGTTTTCTCCAGCAGATGAAGAGACAGAGAGAGAAATAATAAGAATTTCTGATATGCTTTTCCACTGTCTTTTCTGAAGACCTCTGAAAATAACAGAAGTACCTTTGAATTCTGTACTTATTCTGACTACAAACTACTCTGTCTAGCTTATCAAACTGGAGATTTTTTCCCAGGGTCCAAAGGCTATTTTGAACTCATTATTGAACCAACGGGTCAGTCTCAAACTATAAAACATACAACAGCCTTTGAAGTTTATAAGCCAACTGGAACACTCTGATTGCTTTGTATTTTAACAGAGAAAAGTAATGATGTCAAATCCTGTGGTGATTCTTCTTTAAGAAACATAATTTACTCACAGATCTCACAGATAGCAACCAATTTCTAATTCATCTGTGAATAAAAAAGTGCTCAGTGAGCAACATATCATAATTTGTTGTAGACTTGGAAGAGGCAATGATGTCCTACATGCATGTTTTGTTTATTTGAAATTTACAGTTTAAAACAACTGACAACTATAGGAATAGAGAAACAAGCCAACATTCTTTCATTCCTTGCTTATATCTGCAAAGTTGATGACATTTATGATAGCTGGGTGCCCAAGTTTTAAACATCAGTGGATCTGAAAAGATCATAGCTACATCTATTTTGGAAAACTTAATAATACCCACTCCCCCCCCCGCCCTTCCCCTTCTATATATGTGTATTATGTATGAGGTTACTAAAGAATTACTATCAGGGTATTTCTGGCAGAGTAAAAAAGTCATATTTCTTCAAATGGTTGTCTTCAGCACCTAAATTTACAGTATATCCTAGGTAGTGTCACTGCAAGGCTACTTGTGTTTGAGCAATACTACTTTTTTTTTTTTTGTTGTTCCCTATATGAATTGTGAAATTGTGGGGAATATATATTTCTCGCAAAAAAAAAAAAAAAAAGTAAAAAATTACCACTCCCTCCTATATTTTCAGTTTTATTTTGTTCTGTTTTGTTTTCCTGATAACAGAGTATACTTCAGGAGATTAAACAAACAACCAACCAAACAAAAAGTATATATTATATATCTTAAGTGGCTGCATTTTACCTGTTTTTTAAATTTTTCTATAGAAATGTTTCCCTAAGAAAATTGATAACATATCAGATATCATTTTGCAATGAATTTCAATTCCCTCTTCCCTCAATTAGAAATGGGTTCTCATTAGAAGACAAAAGGATTTTTGGAAAAGGCCAAACTTAATACAACTCTTTTTATATTTTCAGAAACAGAAGCACATGAATACTGATCAGATGCTAATCTAATTCATCCTAGAAAGGGTCTAGGGAAAAAAGACTTGGCGTTTTCTTCAAAAATATGGGGAGATGTTATGGGACAAAAGATACACTGATGTCAAATAGTAAGCTTCACTCTTTTAAGACAACCTATTATTTTTCATAAATCAGAAATAATTTCCACATCAAATGAGGCAAATCAAAAAATACTGCTCCACAATAAACAAGAGTTAAAGACAGTATCTTGAAGACATCAAAGTGTGATAAAAGGAAAGAATTATCTTTAGAACTGTAAGCCTCAAAAACTTTGCTAGGTGCCACATAAATATCAAAATGTATCAACAAACAAACAAACAAACAAAATAAGATCATTAGTTAAGGAAGGAAGGAAGGAAGGAAGGAAGGAAGGAAGGAAGGAAGGAAGGAAGGAAGGAAGGAAGGAAGGAAGGGAATGAAAGAGAAAAAGAAAGAGAAAGAAAGAAAGAAAGAAAGAAAGAAAGAAAGAAAGAAAGAAAGAAAGAAAGAAAGAAAGAAAGAAAGAAAGAGAGAAAGACAGAGAGAAAGAGAGAGAGAGAGAGAAAGAAAGAAAGAAAGAAAAAGAAAGAAAGAAAGAAAGAAAGAAAGAAAGAAAGAAAGAAAGAAAGAAAGAAAGAAAGAAAGAAAGAAAGAAAGAAAGAAGGAAAGAAAGAAAGAAAGAGGAAGGAAGAAAGAAAGAGGAAGGAAGGAAGGAAGGAAGGAAGGAAGGAAGGAAGGAAGGAAGGAAGGAAGGAAGGAAGGAAGGAAGGAAGGAAGGAAGGAAGGAAGGAAGGAAGGAAGGAAGCCTGTACAGGCACAAACAGTCCCTCAGCATATGTGTATTAAGAGTACAGTTGATACTGAATGCCTAAATGGACATGCAGCTGGGACATTTCTGTCCAATGTACAAAAACCTTAGACATTCCAATAATTTTAAATGAAGAATTTGCAGCTTCCTTCTAAGATTATTTTATTTTATATTATATCATAAAACAGTGGTATATGTTGGGAGCACCAATTAGAGGCTGAAGTAATCTTAATTCCAGTCACTTCTTGTCCAAAAAAAGTTCTGTATTTTAATGGCTTATTATTATTATTGTTGATGTTGTTGTTGTTACTATTTTATTATTATCTGTAGTGAAACCATTCTATAAATGTGAACAGTTTTCTTCATAGATAAGTGCCTTCAGCACATGGGTGTAGTGTAGTGTCACATTCACATGTTTTTCTTTTGTGAGAACCTAAGAATGCTTTCAAGCTACAAGATCATTGTGTAGCAATGGGAAGAAGCTACCTTATTTTCCATAAGAAATGACAGCTCACCCCTCAGTTGTTTTCTTCCTGTGGTTTGGAGACCTCTAAGTACCCATGAAATAATTCTAAGCTGTTTATGAAATGTAATTAAGAAAAGAGAATTCAAATATATGATACATCATTTACATGCATAATTTGTAGCAGGAGTTCATAAAACAATAAAGACTATGAACCAATTAGATTTTATCTGAGCAAAGGAAAGGTGCACTGAAATGAAATTCTACACTGTGACCTCTTTATATACAGGTAGGGAACAACAAACAAATAAATAAATAAATAAATTGATTTCTCCCTTTCTTAAAGTGTGGTTAAATGCTGAGAATAGGCAAGCAGGATAGAATCATATCGTAGAATCATTAAGGTTGGAAAAGACTTCCAAGATCATCTGGTCCAACTGACCTCCTACCACCAATATCACTCACTAGACCATGTCCCTAAGCACCACGTCCAACCTTTCCTTGAACACCCCCAGGGACAGCAGTGACTCCAGAACCTCACTGGGCAACCCATTTCAATTCTTGACAACTCTGTCTGAGAAGAAATGATAATTTTCCACAAGGCAGTTCAAGAAATCATCTTTATATCTGAAGGAGTAAGAGCAAGTATGTTTTGCATCACCTATTAAGAAAAGATGAAATTTGTCACTGTTTTAGAGACCTTATGTGTGACATGATAAGTCTTCTCATGTCTAAGAGCTGCAATGACCTTCACACAAGCTTAAAAGGTGCAAGGCGAGGGGGATTGCTGTGATGCGGCTGTGGTGCCTACGACAGCACAGAGGATGAGTCACAGCCTGGGAGCTGTCATCAGGGTCAGCAGCAGGCAGCGCCACCACACTGTGGCCTGGGCCGTCGGTGAGTGCAGCTGCACCTCCTGCAGGCCATGGCTCGGCTGATCTTCCTTGCCCTGACTGTGCTGGGCTTTGCCCAGGAGCTGTGGCTGGTGGATGATCACATGGATATGGATGTGCATGAGCGAATGCAGCAGCACGCAGAGCAGCTGAGCCAGGGCATGGCTCAGCTGCTGCAAGAGATGGAGCAGAGGAGACAGGAGCAGAGTGCGGTGGCCCTGGGAGCTCTGCTCTTCACTGCCTTGCAGCAGTGGCAGCTCTGGGCGTCGGTGGAGCTCCTGGTCCTGCTCTTTGGGCTCTGCTAGTAGCTCAGGGAAAGGAGCTGTGAGCCGGGCAGAAGCAGGAAGCAGGGCAGCTCCACAAGGAAGGAGAAGGACAACAATGATGCAGAAGACAGTGACTCTGATGACACCTGGGATCTGGGCAGGGTTTTGACCGATCGCACCCAGTGGCCGGCACCGTACATGGCTGACAAGTGCAAGGTGGTGGAGGAGCTGGTGGATGAACTTCTTGGTGCCTGCTGAGGACTCTCCGGGAACTGTCTCTTCAAGCCACGACTGCAGCCGGCCATTGGTGTGGGCTGCCTCTACAACGGCTGGAGTGCCTGGGACGACAACATCCTCTACCGCCTGCTTGTGCCCTTGAGGCCTCCCCCCAGGCACGCCTTCCACCTGGAGCTAGGTGCCACAGGGGAGAAGCCTGCGAGGAACTCCTGCCTGCGTGTGGAGCTGGAGTGCACCTGCGCGAGGGAGCGGCTGGTGGGGGACATGTTGTGCTTCCCCACCACCTTGAGGATGAGCTGAGGAGAAGACAGGAGCCCAGCCTGCTACACACCCTCTGCACTGGCTCCTACCTAAATGTGGAGGAAACCACCCGCTGGTTCCAGGCCTTGGTGAAAGCAACCTGGGAGCTTCTGCCACAGTCACGCCACTGCTGCCTGACAGTGCTGCCCTCCCGCTGCTCCTGCAAGCTCAGGCTGGCCAGCGCCTCCAAGAGCACCTTCTCTATTGAGATCATGCTTGGGGTGCAGGTAGATGACTCGGACTCCTTCCTGAGCCTGGAGTAGGCCGCGGACAGCTTCACCAGCAGCCCAGCGCAGCTGCACGACACCAGTTTCTCCAGCAGCGCAACAGAGACAGTTGTTAGCAGCCAGGCAGTGACCACCCAGACCCGTGGAGAGAGTCCATTCCATCCAGGAGCTTCAGCCTATGCAGATGCCGATAAATTGCTCATGTTAACATACACTCTGTCCGTGATTGTGCAGCACTTTTTGGGGGAATGTGGACATTCCCCCTGCTCAAGTAAGGCCACCTACAGCAGGCTGTCCAAGACCGTGCCCAAGACGTGGTAATTGTATCATAGAATATGCTCACATCATAGAATCATTAAGGTTGGAAAAGACCTCCAAGATCATCTGGTCCAACTATCTCCCTATCACCAATGTCTCCCACTGAACCATGTCCCTAAGCACCATGTCCAACCTTTCCTTGAACACCCCCAGGGGGAGTGACTCCACCACCTCCCTAGACAACCTGTTCCAATGCCTGACTACTCTTTTTGAGAAGAAATGTCTCCTAATTTCCATCCTAAACCTCCCCTGGCACAACCTGAGGCCATTCCCTCTTGTCCTGTCACTAGTAAACTAACATCCTATAGTACATCCTGACAGAAAGGAGACATTCTCTGGTATTGATAGAGCTAAGAAGAAATGACTAGCCTCTCTGAAAGCTGTCAGGGTATTTTTATATCGGTCAGCCTACCAGTTCAACTCGTAAAATGACAATGGTATATAGTGGCCAGTCATTGGCATGTAATTCTGCCTGAACACTGTGTCGGAAGTTCAGGAATGTGTGTAGGACAGATAAGTAATGATGAGGACTGGAGCCAGGATGAAAATGCTTAAGGCCTAAATCTGTTGCTGTACTTTACATAAAATTCCTTCTATTAAAGAGGAAAGAAAACAAGCATGTTACTGTGCTAGGTTCTAGGAGCTGTTCATTGATTCCATAACCACAACTGATAAATTAAGTTGGAGAGATGACTGTCAGTACAAATACACAATGACATTTATTTCCTTGTGCATTTTAATAAAAGAATAAGTAGACCATAACCAGAGTGATCATTTTGTATATTTATATATTTTTATAGAAAATAGACGTAATTCCTAACTCCATAACAACTGTTTTTCCTGCATTTAAATAAAAAGTGTTTTTTAAACAAAGGATGTCTATTCAACTGGTCACTGTAACATTTTGACCAGTTTAACAATTGATATGAGTTTATTATAATATGTCCATAGATGTGGTGTATTAAATGAAGTAGTATGACTGGAATAAATAATAACTTCAGTAATTCTAGGTGGACTTGCATGTATGTGAGTCGTGGGGGAGCATGCAGAATTGAATGGGTATGTTGAAGGGTCCTCTGGAACTCATCCCATCCAATCAACCTGTGCAAGCAGGGCCCACCTAGAGCTGATTGCCAAGGACTATGTCCTGGCTGCTTTTGAAGATCTCAAAGGAGCAAGGCTCCAAAATCTCTCTGGGCAACCTCTGCCAGGGCTCCGTCACCCATACAGTGAAGACGTGCTTCCTGATGTTTACATAGAGCCTCCTGTGTTTTGGTTTGTACCCATTGCCTCCTGTCCTTGTCACAGGGAACCACTGAAAAGAACCTTCATTGCATCCTCTCTTCAGGTGTTTATATACATTGATGAGATCCCCCCTTGAGCCTTTTCTAGGCTAAAAAGTCCCAACTCTCTCAGCCTTTCCTTACAGGACGGATGTTCCAGACCCTTAATCATTTATGGGACCCTGCACTGGATTTTGTGTTCCTAGGTGTCCATGTGCTGGCTGGCCACCTGCCTTTTACACGCAGCAGTTCCAACAGTTGTGGGTATGTTTCCCAAGGGATTCTTGATCTCACTATTGCTTTCTAACTCATACCATTATCAAAAGCCACCAATGGCCTTTTTATTTATGTCAGCTGAGAGTAATCTCTTTGATATATATATATGTATATATATTTCTATATTATCTGTCATTACAGAGTTTACTATCACCTCCTGCTTTCCAATGCTAAATGTTTTATAAGGATTAAAGTAATTAAGTGTCCCGTGCTTCTTTGTTTTATTCTTATGCATGCCTAAACCGTCACAGAAAAATAAATAAATAAATAAATAAGAATTGTAGTCGAATTGTGATAATTCTCTGTGTATTGTTTGTTTTCCCAGCACATATCAGAATCATCTAATGAGTTAGAGCTGGACAGATACACAGTCAATATTTTACTTCTCTCAGCAATATTTCTGTGTCTCCTGCTCAGACACCTGCTGCAGGAGGTTTCCCACCTGGGCATGCTTTTTACAGGCAGGTCAGCCACTCGCCCCAGGAGGAAGGCCTAGGCACTTCCTGCAGTCTGAGGTCTGCACCACAAACTCTTCCTTCAGCAGCTCCATCTGGGTGGAGGCAATGAGTCTACTCAGTGTTGGTTCTGAAAAGTGTTCTAAGGAGTAATAAAGGTCTGCATACGTAACTGCCAGCAAAGAAGACCCTTTAGTCCAGCAGATCCACAAAACCTGGTACCTGTGTGTGCAAGGGGTGCTGTACATTGTATCATTAAATTTCAGTAATCATTCCACAGTAACACCCCCCCACCCCCCACCCCCCAAATGCCAGGTCTAAATCCAGGATACAATGATATATAAGTGAAGATGATTGAAGTGTGTGGTTAATGAATGCAGACTTAAATCATCATCCAAATGTCAGCAAAAAGAAGCTGTAGAATCCAGGCAGGTGAGTCAAACCTCACTACAAGTGTGGCTAAAATTAATAGGTTACAGATTGTGGAAAACTCTGACTTTTTTATTTTTATTTTTTTATTTTTTATTTTTTTTACCTGGATCAACTTGAAATAACCAAAAGACATTATACACAATATTTTCATATATTGTAGAGAAAGGACATGTTTTAAGTATTGAAAGAAATGTATAAATACTAATTCTTATTTCACCAAATTGTGTATCTTCGTATTTATTTTTTCATTTCATTTCATTTCATTTCATTTCATTTCATTTCATTTCATTTCATTTCATTTCATTTCATTTCATTTCATTTTTTCCTGTAATAAGATAAAATATTTGTTCTCAAAACATGGATTTTAGGTTCTGAAGCAGGAGTATAATGTTTGATACCTGCTGGGAGGCTGAGTTTTCTGTCCGAAATGACACACTGCTTTAATTTTCTGGGGCCAAATTAAGATTTGTCATGCACACCAAGTAGCTATCCAAGACATGTCAAGGCAGACCAAACTTTGTGTTACATTTACATAATGTATTGAAAAAGATGCCATTTACGTGACTTGCAGCCTCCAGTAGGATAAGCATATTAGAGCTGTTAAATCTTTCATTGCAAAATCAGTTTTACCTTCAAAAAGAAGAAAGACAATGACAAAATTCTGGCAATCATGTGACTCTTTAATATTTATTTAAATTAATATTCCACTTATAGTCACATTCTGTGGTCAGTGACCTAATGTTTACCTATTTATAAGCGATTAATTTTCTTTATTTAGCTGGTAACAAGCAGGTAGTGTTGTTAAGATTAAATTATTTATTTTAAAAGATTCTCATGACTGTGGAGAAAATGTCTAGGTCTGCTCCTAAACTTGAGAAAATGAATAAAGTGCTACTGACTAGAAAGATCCACAACAATTCATAGCAGAGAAAGGTCTTACCCAGATTGGTTTTTAACAGGAATTGTGTAAGAATGTAAAATATTTGGCAGAGGGAGGTTAAAGGGATCCAGTGTGTTTTATTTTCAAAACAGACACTAAAAATTGTTTTAAAAATAGTAATAAATATGAAATGTAGTCAATATTTTTTAGAATGTATTTAGTAGATAAGCTAGTATTTGCAAAGATATGTTCTAAAGCATCTTCACAGATATATCATGAAGCAACTAACAAATGAAGGATTTCCAGCAAATCATTAGCAATCAATGTCTTTTTCACGGATATTACACAGGACAAAATGCCATAACTTGAACACTCAATTAAATTACCACTTCCCTACAACAAACCCATATCAATTTTTCAGTTACCACTTCCCTTAATACAGAGTTTTCCTGGATGCTTTAAAATTACTAACAAGTATCATGTTGGCTTCTCTACTTCCCAGTATTTTTCAGACAGCCTTTGGTATTGATTTGCAGAAGGATAGCTTGGCTCGTCTGTACCCGTAAGAATAGAAAAAACAAAACAAAAACAAACAAACAAACAAACACATATATATCTGTTTGAATGTATTGTGAAGATCTGTCTGCAGATGCTTCTAGAGGAATAAAGAGACAGGAGCTCCCAGGCTCTGCCTCTCAGGTGGGAAGTGTTTCCCCTGTCAAGAGCAGCAACTTGTTCTTTTCAGCTGTGCACATATCTTGTAACACCTCTCCACTTGATACATTTACATCGAAGATAAATTCCGTTGTTTTCATTGTCCAGGTATCAAGGTGATGAATTGTTATCCAACATGTATATTGCACAGCTGGGGACTATTACTCCAGAACTAACAAGTCTTACATGCCCTGCAGGTCCTGTTGATACTTCAATCACCAAATCCTTTTCAGCAGAACTTCTCCCCAGTCAATCAGTACTCAGCCAGTTGCACTACAAAGAGTTAGTCCATCCCTGATTCAGAACTTCTCCTGTCTTCTCGCTGAATTTTCTAAGTTTTCTGTTGGTTCATTGCTCCAACTTGTCTGGGTCTCTCTGAAAGACAACCCCAGTCTTGTATAAGGTGTTGTTCCCAATTTGGTGTTAACCAGACTTAATGAACATGCACTGCATTTTTTTTTTTTCTTCCAGATCACTGACATAGGTAACAGAATAGGCCACAGAATAAACTTCAGAGAAACTCCATTTGTAACTAGACTGTAGGTAGAATATGAACTACTAGCCACTAGATATTGAGCCTGATGATTCATCCAGTTTTTCACCCATCTATTAGTTTACCAATTCAGACTGGAATGTCCAGCCTTGGATAGAAGGATTCTTGTAAGAGACTTTCAAACCTGTTGCCAAAGATAAGGTAAATTACAACCACAGCTCTCCCTTTATCCACAGATCCTGTCACTTCATCATAGAAGTCAGTCAGGCTGGTCAGGTTTTTTATCCTTGATAAATCCATGGTGATTCTTCCCAGTCACCTTCTCCCTTACGTGCTCAGAAACGTGCTCGAAGAGGACTTTCTCCATAATTTTCCCAGGGACTGAAGTGAAACTGACCAATGTTTAATTCCCTGTGCTGACCTCATCTTTTTTCTGAAGTACAATGTTTGTCTACCTGAAGTCATCAGGAATCTCCTCTGTCATCCTTGACCTTTCAAAGCAGACAGAAAAAATGATAGCAGGTAGCTCTCTTCAGATACATCCTGTTTGGTATATACATACATGTATTCTGTTCTCAAGGAAATTCCTTCAGCTGCCCAGACATAATTATTCACCACTATGCTTTCTTGACACTTCAGTCAAGATGAAAGTATGATCTGGCTACAGATGTTGCTAAATTTCAGAGAATTTATTTTTGTATAATTTGATTTAGTTATTTCCCTTTGAACTATATCTGGGGTCCTTTGCTAATGAAAATTTAGGAGAAATTGAAAACATTAAATTACACAAAACCCAAGCCACTCTAATTATTATTTGATATTATTATTTATTGATATTGTGTGATATTACTTGATATCCAAAACTCATAGCAAAAAGCACACTCCCATAGCACCGAAATCAGTGAAGTTCCAAAAAGGTTTCAAAGACAGCTGAATCATAGCCAGTTACAATTGTGCTTTTTAGTTTTATGAATTCATATTGATTCATGTTAGTGTCTGTCTTAATATGATAGCATTTAATAACTATTTGCGTTCAAAGTATAATATTATTATTTACCAAGGGGATGAGGGGAGGCAGTATCGGAAAAATATTAGAAAACACAGCTTTGTGAGTAAAGAGACAATCATTTCACTTGGATATTGTATTTGCCACTCATGAACCTTTCTATGGAAATTACATAGATAATAGGATGATTTTTTTTTTTTAAATAAAAATAATTATAAAAAATATTTAACATTTGGCTTCTACCCCTATATATGTTCCATCTACATGTAGTAGTGATTGGAGCTTGAATAATTAAGCACAGTAGTTAACAATACCATATTACAATATTATGGTTAATTATGCATAAATATTCAAAGTTATAGATGTACAAAGTTCAGCTTCAGCAGTACTAAGAAAAACACAAAACTTCATCTTTCCAATTAACCCAGTTTTCAAAAAGCACAAAAAATAGATAGAAAAGCAAAACAAAACAAAACAAAAATACCACAAATATCTCTTATTTCCATTGAAAACTGTAAATTTCCCCTCCTTTGTAAAGAAACCTATCAGCCCCTTATGAAAAGTAACTATCCTGTGATATATATATGCATATAGATACATCTATATTACATATGGAATTGCTGAATCTAACAGTGGGTAAGACATTTCCCTTGTATTTGAGGGATTCAGGGACTAGAAACAGGAGATAGTATCTGCTGGAATTTCTTTTTCTGTTTTTTTTTTTGTTTGTTTGTTTGTTTTTTGTTTTTGTTTTTTTTTAATTTTGGTAGTGGTCTAGTCCAATATTCTCATCTATTCCTAACCCTACCTTAGGAAGTCAGCTGTTATTAAGACTGTGAACAGAAAGGCTACAACTGGTTATGAGGTGAGTGAGAAAACTGTAGGAGCCAGCCACAATTTTCCCCCACCTTTCTATTTATTCAGTGTTTTTTTTTACTACTCTGATGGAAATAAGTAAAGCAGGAAGTCCCGGTCTGCAACTCCATCACTACAGAATGTATTTTTGCATATATAAGGTAAGCAAAAGAGTGATGTAAGAAGGAAATGATGACAAAAATTGAATATTTCATGAGTTGTGCTCATTACATTAAGGATCAAGTAAAGATTCTGTTTACCCGTACATTCTAAAATGGAGGTACAGTACAATCCTGAAGAGGAAAGCAAAACAAAGCAAAACAAACAAACAAACAAAAAAACCACCTGTATTTAACAAGATCTTTTCCTACAGGGCATAAGGAAAGAGTATAAAACACGCTATTATGTTTATAACATATGGAGTTCATAAGACTGTACTAGATGTCTTAAATATCTATGAAGAAAGATCAAAAAGAAAGATTTTTTTTTAAATGGAGGTTACATTTCCCTTCTTCCCATCAGTGGGAACTTCACGAGACTACCATGACTTCTTAAATATGTTGGATAGTGGTTTCGCAACATCATTTGCCTGTTCCCTCAGGACCTGTGGATGCATCTCGTCAGGTCCCATGGACCTGATAAATTACTATTTACTTGCTTTTGGTCAGGAAAGATATATATACTATGATTTCAGTAACTAACCAATGGGTCTGTCTCCAGTTAAGCTCTCTGTAGGTTGTCCTGAGAAAATGTCAAATTCAACTGCAGTTTATATATGGAGAAAACACTAAGAAAGAAAGAAACTTCTTCTAAATTGTTTCTGACTAATTTGTCTAATGTTCTCTTTGTGGTATATTAGATCTCTATGGAGAGAGAAAAAATAAAATCATTCCTCAGGCAACTGGGATGGGTTGTTGTTACTCTGGCTGAGCAATTCATATTGCTGAAGGGAGCAGGGGAAATGGGATTATAATCAAATAACCTTGTTCCTTATAAATAAAAGTGTTAATTAGCATTTTAATTGCAGGACTTGTGCACTGTGAGTGGTATGTTATACTGTTTTCAGCAGCAGAGCACTGTTTTATTTTGAAGTGCCCAGTACGTTAACATTTAATTTAATGACTTACTCTCCTAATTATGCTCATTAGTACATGAAAAAAGAAATAAAATAAAATCTAGATATTGATAGCTCAAGGCAAAGCACATTGTCTCCTTTTGTGTAACAGCAAGCTTCTCATACATTTCATATACATATTGTGAGAACCATAAAACAAATCTATTGAATGAAATTCATTGTCTTTTTTCTTTACCTGACAGTGCTGTGCTTTTTCACAAAGGATATACCTCATCCCTTGAAGACCTCCTCTCAGAAGTCTGACCAGTCAAATACAAAGAGATTCAGTTTACTATATCCATCCTTTAAGTAGTATGTCTATAAATGGCCTTCAGTGTGAGGATTTCCACAGAGAAATTATTACAAACAGGAGTCTGTAGCACAAAACAACCATAAAGGTTGGGCTTTTCTTTTTTTTTTGGGGGGGGGGGGGGCTTATTTTAATATTTTTTCCATCTTCTGAGGTCTTAGGATAGAAAAACAAATAGTATAGTTAAAAAACAACAGAATGTCTTCTCAGGTTACCACAACAATGAAGGTCGTGTTACTCAAAGGAGATTGGGGTCATTTACAATAAAATATTTAGTTATCTACAAGATATATACCAATGTTATTATCAAAGAAAAGTTTTCTAAATTTGATATTATACATTCACCTTTCTAGGCTTCATAAAGCTCCATCTCCATTTCCTCAGATATATTTCAGAATCTTAGCCTGAAAATTGTTACATATTTCAAGTAATTTAGCAACCCTTCCCACAAACATTACAGTCAAATACATCTGTACAACTTATAAATAATGAAGATATACAAAGATGAACCCTGTCCTACCGCAATTGCAGTGAACTTCTCTGCGCTGCCTCCATACTAATAACTATGAAATAAGTTTCTGTAAGAGATGCAATTGGAATTCACAGGGGCTCTGAAACCCTTGAATGGTTCAGTGATTTTGGCATTAATTTATAAATTGCTTTTGCTTCCAAAATACCATGAACAAAAGAGAGACTATTCAAACAGCTTAGGGTGTTCAGCTGTCTTCACCACCACTGTTTGTTTAAAAAGATCTGACTTTGTTGTGTTGAGGGTCTGCCATTAATGACAGTGAAGATGTATCTGAAACAGGACAAGAATAGACTCTATTCCATCACTGTGAGCCAACAAAGATGCTTTTTTTTTTTTTCTCAGAAAAATTATTTCTATTAGAATATAGCAACCTTTCCATTCAGACAGCAAAATAAGAAACTAATTTCATATTAGAATGACAAAGTATATCACAATTACACATAACAGCCAGAAAACAAAACAAAACAAAACAAAACTTGGATGCAAAAGCACAGATTCTAGCAAAGAAGACTCAACTTGCTCTTGAGAGTAGTCTGATGCTTACGCAGAGCTCATATCAGGAATGTCACTAAGAGACTACCAAGACTTGTCCAGTCTAATGTCTATTATCCACTGCTGTTTTATGTGGGCACTAGTGATGAAGCCAGAAGCAGTCAGAGGAATATCAAGAAAGATTACAGAGCCCTGGGAGCAGCAGTAAAGGACTCAGGAGTGCAGGTAGTTGTTTTTCATCAGTCCTCCCAGTCAAAGGGAAGGGGATTGAAAGGGCCAGTCAAGTCTCACAAATCAACAGATGGTTGCAGGACTGGTGCCACAGACAGGGGTTTATCTACTTAGACCATGGGACTTGCTTTGAGAAGCCTGGTCTGCTTAGGACTGCTAGGGTCATTCTATCACAGAAGGGGAAGAGCATCTTCAGTCATAGGTTTGCCAAGAGGGTGAAAAGGGCTTTAAACTAGAGTTGCCAGGAGAGGGGAACCTCAGTCCACCCTGTTCCTTCCATTTTGATGCCAGTTTCAGTAATAGATACCCAGAGCCTGGAGAAGGGTAACGGGTCAGCAGGAGAGCAACTGAAGAGCAGCACAAAGGAATTCCAGCTACTACAGCCAGTAAGTCAGCTTCATCAGGGGCCCAACTCAATATCTCTGTGCTAATGTGTAGCATGGTAAATAAACGAGGAGTTAGAGATGCTTGCATGTACACATGCCTGTAGGGCTATGACCTCATTGGCATTATGGAGACGTGGTGGGATGTCTCCCATGACTGGAGTGTTGGAATGGAAAGATACAGGCTTTTTAGGAAGGACAGGCAAAGGAGACAAGGAGGAGGCATTGTCATCTATGTCAATGACTAGCTTCAGTGCATGGAGCTCTTCCTGGGGATGGATGAGGAGCTGACAGAGAGCTTATGAGTCAGGGTTAAAGAGAGGGCAGGGACAGGTGACATTATAATGGGGACTTCAACCACCCTGACATCTCTTGGAGGGACAGCACAGCAGGGTATAGGCAGTACAGGAGATTCTTGAAACGCATTTGTGGTAACTCCTTTTCCAAGTAATAGAGGAGCCAATGAGGAGAGATGCTTTGCTGGGCCTCATTCTCACTACAAATGAGGGCCTGGTGGAGAATATGAAGCTCAAGTGCATCCTTAGCTGCAGTGACCATGAAATGGTAGACCTGAGAGCAGCAAGGTGGGAACACAGCAAGCTCACTACCAGGACTTTGGAAGAGCAGACTTTGGTGTCTTCAGGGATCTGCTTGGTAGAGTACCATGGGACAAAGCCTTGAAGTAAAGAGGGGCCCAAGAAAGCTGGTTAGAATTCAAGGATCACCTCCTCCAAGCTCAAGAGTGATGCATCCCAGCAAAGAGGAAGTCAGGCAAAAAAGCCAGGAGGTCTGCATAGATGAACAAGAAGCTTCTGGCCAAACTCAAGCAGAAAAAGGAATCCTACAGAGGGTGGAAACAAGAACATATAGCCTGGGAGGAATACAGAGAAATTGTCTAAGCAGCCAGGGATCAAGTTAGGAAAGCTAAAGCACTGTTAGAATTAAATTTGGCCAGGTACATCAAGGGCAACAAGAAAAGCTTCTATAGGTATGTCAGTGATAAAAGGAAGACTAGGAAAATTGTGGGCTCTCTCTGGAAAGAAATGGGAGACGTGGTTACCTGGGGCATGGAGAAGGCTGAGGTACTCAATGACTTCTTTGCCTCAGTCTTTATGGGCAAGTGCCGTAACCACATAGCCCAGGCCCCAGAAGATAAAATTCGGGACTGGGAGAATGAAGAACTACTCACTGTAGGAGAGAAGACTACATTTCAGACCATCTAAGGAATGTGAAAGGTGCACAAGTCCATTGGACCTGATGAGATTCATCCATGGGTCCTGAGGGAACTGGTAGATGAGGTTGTTAAATCACCATCCATCACACTGAGAAGCTGTGGCAGTCTGGTGAAGTTCCCACTGACTGAGATAATATAACTCCCATTTTAAAAAGGGAAAAAAGGAAGTTGTAGGGAACTACAGGCCAGTCAGTCTCAGCTCTGTGCCCAGCAAGATCATGGAGCAGATCATCCTGGAAACTATGCTACGATACATGGAAAATAAGGAGGTGATTAGTGACAGCCAACATGGCTTTGTTGATTGTGCCTTACAAATCTAGTGGCCTTCTACAACAGGGTTACAGCATTGGTGGATAGGGAAAGAGCAAATGACATCATCTACCTGGAGTTGTGAAAAGTGTCTGACCCTGTACTGCATATCCTTGTCTCTTAATTGGAGAGAGATGGATTTGATTTGGATGGAGAGCTCGGTGGGAAAGGAATCAGCTGAATGGTCTCACTCAAAGAGTTGTGATCAAGGAGTCCATGTCCAGCTGGAGACAACTGGAGACCAGTGACAAATGGGTTGGTATTGGGACCAGTTCTGTTTAACATCTTCATTAGTAACATGGGCAGTAGGATTGAATGCACCCTCAGCAAATTTTCTGATGACACCAAACTGTGTGGTGCAGTTGACACACTGAAGAAACGGGAAGTCATCCAGAGAGACCTAGACAAGCTTGAGATGCTTGTCATGTGAGCCTCATGAAGGTCAAGTGCAAGGTCATGCACCTGGGTCAGGGCAATCCCAATCACAAATACAGGCTGGCTGGAGAACGGGTTGAAAACAGCTCTGAGGAGAAGGACTTGGATGTATTGGTTGATGAGAAGCTGAACATGAGCCAGCAATGTGTGCTTACAGCCCAGAAAGCCAGCCATATTCTGGGCTGCATAGAAAGAAATATGGCCAGCAGCTCAAGGAAGGTGATTCTCACGCTCTGCTCTGCTCTCATGAGACACCATGTGGAGTATTGTGTTCAGCTCTGTGGCCCCCACTATAGGAAGGACATGGAGCTATTAGAGCAAGTCCAGAGGAGGGTCATGAGAATGATCAGAGGGCTGGAACACCTCTCCTATGAAGAGAGGCTGAGGGAGCTGGGGTTGTTCAGCCTGGAGAAGGGAAGGCTCCAGGGAGACCTTACAGTGGTCTTCCAGTACCTAAAGGGGGCCTACAAGAAAGCTGGAGAGGAACTCTATCAGGGAGTATAGTGACAGGACAAGGAGTAATAGCTTTAAACTAAAAGAGAGTAGATTTAGATTAGATGTTAGGAAGAAATTATTTACTCAGAGGGTGGTGAGGTGCTGGAACAGGTTGCCCAGATAGTTGTGGGTGCTCCATCCCTGGAAGTGTTTAAGACCAAATTGGATGGCGCTTTGGGCAACCAGATCGAGTGGGTGGCATTCCTGCCCAATGCAGGGGGAGTTGGAGCTAGATGATCTTTGAGTTCCCTTCCAACCCAAACCCTTTTATGATTCTACAATTGTATCAAAATGATGGAGAAGATAACTGTGGGAAATATTCAAAAACACTTGAAGGGTAATGCAGTCATTGGTAACAGCCAACAGGTTCATGAGGATAAAGTCCTGTTTAATGAACCTAATATCCCTTTATGAGAAGGTTACAAGGTTGCCCACTTACTTGACCAAAGGAAGAGAGTTGGTGTAAATTTTTTTTTTTTGTATTTCAGCAAAGCTTTCTACTGTTTCTCAAAGTATCCTTCTAGATAAAATGTCCATCATACAGCTATATAAAAACATAATGCAATAGGTGAATAATTGGCGTATGGGTCAGACTCCAAGGGTTATAGTAAATGGGGATGCATCAGGCTGGTGGCCAGTCACTAGTGGTGTTACCCTGGGCTCCATTTTAGGGCCAGTTCTCTTTAATGTGTTCATAAATTACTTGGATGCAGGATTTGAAGGCATACTAAATAAGTTTGCAGATGATACTGAATTAGGAGGAGCTGTTGATTCTGTGGAGAGTAGAGAGGCCTTTCAGAGAGATCTCAGCGTATTAGAGTGCTGGGCAATCTCCTACCGCATGAAGTTTAACAAGAACAAGTTCTGGATTCTGCACCTGGGAAGGGGTAACCCTGGAGATACATACAGACTGGGGATGAGAGGCTGGAGAGCATCCCCACAGAAAGGGATCCAGAGGTTTTGGTTTATTGAATATTAAATATGAGTAAACAGTACGCCCTGGCAGCCAGAAGGCCCAACCATATCCTGGGGTGCATCAAGAATGGAATTGCTAGCCAGTCAACGGAAGCAGTTGTCCTGCTCTACTCCATGCTGTTGCCTCAAGTGATGGGTGTAGTTTTGGTCAACACAATATAAGGACATAAAACTATTAAAGAGTGTCCAAAGGAGGGCTATGAAGTTGGTGAAAGGTCTAGAGGAGAAGATATTTGAGGAACAGCTGACAATAGCATGGTTTGTTCAGCCTAAAGAAGAGGAGACTGAGAGGAGGCCTCATGGCAGCCTCATGGTAGCTTCCTCACGAGGGGAGCAGAGGGGCAGGCAGTGATTTCTTTTCTCAGGTGACAGCAACAGGACCTGAGGGAACGGTGTGAAGCTGCAACAGGGAAGGTTCAGGGGAGGTTCACCTTGTTGTAGCTGAGGTTATTGCAGATGAGGCTGTTAGTGACTATTTCTAACCACCAGAAGTTCTTTCATAGTCATCTCACTGACTTTCTTTATCAAGAAACTGTAATCACCACAATTCAGAAATCTACCACTTTGCTTGTACCCAGCTATTTTCCCCATGCAGTAAATATCTAAGTGGTTAAAGCATTTTGTGAATACCAGAGCCTGTGATTGTGAGGCTTTTTTTGGTTGTGTAAAAATCAATTTCCTTATGTTTTTTAGATAATTTGTAGCAGAGACCCACCAGTATTTCACTGATATTGGTCAGTCCTTGCATCTCAATTCATAAATTATTGATTGGCTTATAATCCTTACCAGAACAGAGATCCACACTTTTTATTTCTTTGTTTATGTGTCTATTTTGTGTAAGGCACAATTCCCACTTGTCAGATTTTCTGCAACCTCTATTCGTCCACGGCACTTAAGTCATTTGAGATATATCACCATATCTTTTTGTGGGACTGGCCGGAATACGTGAATGAGACTCGGATGGCCTGTATACCTACCCTGGGGGAAACTGTTCCTGCTCAGCTGTCACCAGGACACTAAACCTTTTCTGTGAGTGTACATCATCAGTAGAAAAACAGTCTTTTTTGGCTGTTAGTCATCACACGTTTCTAACCTTTTGTCTGCTCATACTTAGACTTTGGCTGTCTCACTTTCCGAGTAATGTACTGGAGATTCATCATCTGGAAATAAAAGGGTGTGGCTGTAATCAAACAAGTTATTTAAAGTTGCTAAAGAATTTAATTTGCATCTCTAATTTGAAGGTGCAGGCCCATAATACCAAAAATAGTTAAAATCACCAAATACTTTGTTTCACAAAATGCAAAATAATTACTTTGAAAAGAGTGATTGGACCATAGGGAATATAAGCCGCAGGACGTTATCCCATAATGCTATATGTACACTAGATGGGAGGTTACTTAAAGGGGGAAATCAGTGGATTTTGATACTGGAATCATGACATTAATATAATTTAATAGCTGGTAGTAAAAAGAAACGGGTTTAACAAGAATATATAGTGCTCATATATGAATACTAACTAAAATGTATATAAAAAAGTGTAAGATATTTTTAAAACCAGAAACAAACAAAAACAAACCAGCATGGCAAAATGCTTCATGGAAGTTCCTGCCCCTGAAAGCAAAGACTTATGACTGAAGAAATATGGTCCTTTAGAGGAAGGAAGGAAAGAGTTCAGGAAGAAAAGATAATGCTTTATCACTGTGCTTAGTGTATACATTTGATTTTTTTTTCAAAGTGTTTATTTCAATTGGAATTAAAATGATACTGTTATGCATTGAGACATGAGTGCCCAAGCACAAAGAGACTCATAACAGAGACTGGTGAGCACAAAGTCAGATAATGACAATCTGCATTCGCATGATTTGAGAATGATCTACCTAACTGTCTGGAAAGATTGGTACATTGATATAACACTGTTTTGGATTTACATAATACAGTTTGGGGGGGGGGGGGGGGGGGGCGCTGCAGGTGTGGCCTCTGTGAGAAGAATCCAGAAGATGCCTCATATTAGCTAAGGGACAATTTCAGCCAGCTCCAAAGGGACCCACCGCTGGCCAGAGCCAAGCCGATAAGCAATGTTGTCTGTGCCTCTGTGAGAGCAGGTTTAAGAAAGGAGAAAAAAAACACCACCTCCATCACTCCCACCACCCCCAACAAAAAAATACTTCGGCATAACAGCAGCTGGGAGAGTGAGGAGTGAGAAGCATCCCTGCAGCCCCCAAGGTCAGTGCAGCAGGAGGGCAGGAGGTGCTCCAAGCACGCAGGAGAAGTTCCCCTGCAGCCTGTGGAGAGGCCCCTGGTGGAGCAGGCTGTACCCCTGCAGCCTATGGGTCCCACGGCAGAGCAGATCTCCATGCTGCAGCCTATGGAGGAGCCCTCAGTGGAGTAGGTGAATGTGGCCTGGAGGAGGCTGCGGCCCATGGAAAGCCCCTGCAGGAACAGGCCCTGGGCTGGAGCTGCAGCCCATGGAGAGGAGCCCACGCAGGAGCAGGGGGTCTGGGGGGAGCTGCCGCCCACCCGTGGGGGACCCGTGCTGGAGCAGTTTGCTCCTGACAGATGGGCCCCGTGGTATGGAGCCATGTGGGAGCAGTTCCTGAAGAGCTGCTGCCTGCCTTTGGGAAGCCCCCACAAGATGAGTTTCGGAAAGATGGCATCCCATGGGAGGGACCCCATGTTGGAGCAGGGACAGAGACTTACCGTGAAGGAGTGGCGGAGACAAAGTGTTAGGGACTGGCTGCAGCCCCCATTCCCTGCACCACTCAGGGGGAGGACGTAGAAGAAGGTGGATGGGCAGGGAAGGTGTTCTTAGTTTGTTTTAAGTTTCTCATTGCTCTAGCTTGTTAGTAATAGGTAATAAATTTCATTAATCTCCCTATGCTGAGTCTGCTTTGCCCGTAACGGCAATTGTTGAGTGATATCCCTGTCCATATCTCAACCCTTGAGCCCTTTTCATTGTATTTTCTCCCCATTTCCCTTTGAGGAGGGGGAGTGAGAGCAGTTGTGGTGGTTTTCAGCTGCCTTTTGTTTCCTTTTATTTTATTTTATTTTATTTTATTTTATTTTATTTTATTTTATTTTATTTTATTTTATTTTATTTTATTTTATTTTATTTTAATTATTTTTAGTGAGGGAAATAACTCACATTAGGAAAGCTATGAATACTTTCCAAATGATAACCTGTGATTAAGTTATCGCAGTTATGATTCAATGTTAACATCCCCACAGGTAATACAAAACAAAACAAAACAAAACAAAACAAAATCCTATCTTTCTCCAGGTGCAATACTTTTTTTTTTCTTCTTTTTTTTTTTTTTCTGACTGAACACATAAAACACATGAAAGCCTCCTTTGCACCTAAAAGAATGAAAAACCTCTTTTTTCTATGATAAAAATTAAGCAACCTTTATTATTATTTTTTTCTTCTACATTCTTATTCATATGGTAGAATTCTTCCTACCATTAATGGGACTGTATACTTTGGGGATATCTACTCTAGGGGAAGGTGTCCTTGCCCAGTTCAGGGGGGTTGGTATGGATGATCTTAAGGTCCCTTCCAACCCAAACCATTCTATGATTCTATGATACACACACACAAATAAAAGGAGCGTAAAAAAAGTATCAGTTTCTATGCCTTACACCAATGCATACGCCATCACACAAAGAACAGCAATGACGTTATTTAAGAAAAAAAGATTTTACTCATGTAAGTCTAGTTACTGATTTTTTGTTGAATAAGGGAAATCTGGAATAACCTTACTGATCCATCACCTAGAATTTTAATAAAAACATTACTGGTGAACACATAGCACAGAAAGTAACGCTTTCATCTTGGATAAATGGCCATCATTTTAAGTCAAAGCAAATTAGCAGTAGAAAATATCAGTATAATCAATATAAGGTGCTTGAAACTGGTGATATAAGATTTCGGGTGTACCATTAGATTTCATCAGCTAATATTCAAACAGGCTTGAAAACAGGTACAGACTTTGAAGGAAAAAAAAAAAAAAAGAAAGAAAAACGAACAAACAAACACCACCAAAACACCCTCTCAGACCTACTCCCTCTTTGGGTGCTGTGGGACAGGACCCTACTCAGGGCCCTCACAGCACCGTGACACTTCAGATAAATGACACAAAAATGATGAAATTTTACTATGGATTTGGAAATGTCTCATCAATAAACTTGTTTTGTTTTGTTTTGTTTTACACTGTTGAGCATAAAGAAAGACTTGGGTAGATGGAAATCTCTCAGATGTCAAACAGCTGTCACTTTTTTTCATTTCTATATACCATGGACTGAAGCTGAAATGATCTTGAGGTTTACTTTGAATATCATCATACCAAAAACTAAATACATAACTGACAGAAAACTGTCACTCCGAATTATTCTACTTTGAAAAGAGTCAGAAGCCCTGACTCTTGATAATTTTAAGCCCTTGACTGTGGTAATTTTCACAAAGATATTGCAAGGATATTTTTTCTGTTACAGCATCCTTAAACAATGCATGTAAATGAGCATCTCTAAAATGTATAAAATACATTACCCCTCACTGCCAGCTATTCAAATGAGAATACACATTACTAAGTTTCCAGAGATCCAACCCAACAAACTCATATACACATGAATAATCTTACATGTGCATGCAGCCAAACAGGATTCAATCCCATGTTGCTATTTGAAAAGAAAACAAACTGCTTTCTATGGACTTTTTCATATGTTTTTTTCATATGTTCATAATTTGTGACATAAAGATAACCTTCTTTGTTCAAAATCCATGATGGCTGTGGAGCAACTCCTTCATAAATAGTGTATAAAATGATGTTTCACATAACCTACAAATAAGCTAAATATAACTTGATATAGTTGAGCTGGTCTTAAGCTTCAAATTGTTCAAGTTTCCTGCATGCTGCCTGCAAAATAAATTGAAAATCTAAACAGGAACAAATAAGCACAATAGCACCATGATCAGTCTTGAGCTGTAAAGACAGTCATGGCAAATGTCTTCAGTTTCTACTCTCAGTATCTTTATTTGCCTGACCTTCAAAGATTAAATTTAAGAGGATTTTTCCACCTCAATTATCTTTCTGTGGAAATTATTTAAGGTCTGAAAAAAAGGAGTACCATGTTCTACCTGCAAGCACTGTTGTTTGGCAGTGATAAGTATAACCCATCTCTTGACAAGATTATAGAATAATTTCTTAAGGGAAAGAGTGGAAGATTAAGTGCTTGAGGTGTTTAAAACTAAAATGGGCTGGATTAAATTCTCAATAATATTCCAGCTGATAAGAATAAACCCAGATTAACAACGAAATTAAGTATCTGGTTGACAACTTTGAGGAGAGAGAGATTTTTAAATAAGCATAGTTCCATGCAGTAATGGCTTCTAAGGAAAACACAAATTTTTTGGTATTTTTTCTAAAATATGTTTATTTTGCAAGATGATATACTTGTGAAATCATACCTGCTCATCATTAAAAAATAAAATAAAATATGTAACACAGTTTTAGGGGGAATTATCAAGAAGTAAAGGACAGGATTCTATATTCAGTATTGCCATATGTGCATTGATATGCGTTCGACATTGACTTCACCTGACTCTAGAGAAAGTTTCAGAACTAGTGCTTCAGCATGTATTTACTGACCTTTTTTCCATTTCATATTATCTGTAACTGCTAATTACAGGTGTAATATATACAGTTAATATTTGTTTACTTACATTCATTTATTCTGTGATCTATGTAATTTACTCTGTTCCAGAAAGTATTTATTATCAACTTTTCTATTATTATTATTGTTATTGTTTGTTATTGTTATTGTTATTCCTAATCATGAGCAATCTATAGGTTGAAGCATGCTATATAAGATCCCAGGACCAGAACTTGTTTTATTTTTATTTAAAGATGTAGGTTGTCTCTTGAAGTAAGTTTGCCTTTATTTTTATTATTATTAATTTATTTATGTATTTATTTATTTAAAGTGCTGAAGTTTTGCAGCTATCTTAAAGTCAGGAGATGTTTATATTGGCTTTGTTTATCCATTTACCTTTGTGTTTTTGTTTTGAGAAAAACATGTTAGTTTTGGATGACAACATGTTTTACAGTTGGATAACATAGTCTGTAAGATCTCAGTTTCCAAATCCAAATATTTGTATCATACTGGAACCAAATTTTTCCTTGGGAGAAAAAGTCAGAACTTTGATAGTTGTTTCTTACTACAGTCTTACATTAACTTCTGTAGTTTAAAGATGTTAAAATCTCTATAACTCCATCTTAAAAAAAAAGCCATGAAGAGTGGAGGTATCATTTATTTCAGATGAACTCCATAAGCAATTAACTTTTTTCAAAAAGTTACTATTGGATATAGCAGATAGCATAGCTTGAAATATAAATGTGCATAAAGAAGGAAAAACACAATTAAAGGCAACAAACTGGAAGTGTTTAGTCTATGGAAAGTTTTCCTCAAAAATGACTTTTATTTTTTTTTTTAATTATGTTGTTTGTGCAAAAATGAAAATTGACTAAGACTGATTCTAATTGCGGTTGTCCCTCAATCATCAGGGAGGGTGGAGGGTGAGGTGGCAGGGAGTGGAGGGGGAAGCATGACCTCAAGGAATACAAAATGAGAACTAAGAGTAATTTTACTAGTAGCTTTCCTGTGAGGCTGTCATTGATAGATTGTCTTTCTGTATATCTCTTGGCAAAAATCAATGTTTTCCTTTAAGTAAAGCAGTCTTTGTGGAAAGAGAATACATGTTTTGAATATTTTAAGAGCCCACCTAGCTGATGGGCACCATAAGAAATAGCAATTTATTGCTAGATTCCTGATCTATAAGACAAAGTTTTGCAGTTGTGAGACTAAATGTCTTTTTAAATTACCGTTGCTCTCATATGTGTATAGAGTAGTTTATGTGCATGGGTTTATATAAAGACATTTTTCATTGTTTTGAAAACAGTTGATCTGAGATTGGTCCATGAAGTTACTTTAAAGCCTTGTGAAGCACTGAAATAATTTATGCTGTGAAGACTGACATCCCTGTCTAGCACTTAACTGCTTGTTTTTTCAATGTGCAATTTTAAAGCTATTCTTTGTTTTCTTTGGATTTTTCCATGATACATATTTTAATAGAATAATATTTTTCTGACATAAAAAAAAGGAAAAAAAATGACTATTGATATTTATGTCAAAATAAGGTAGTAATTTGTGAAGCATATAATGTCAGATTTTCAGTGAGAAACATGTAGTTAGAATCCACAGATTGATACAGTAACTTGACCAATCACTGCATACCATGAAATTTGAAAGTTAGACAAATGAATAAATTTTAAACTCCTCTTTGGTTATTAAAAACCTATTAGCTGCTTGTTGTATGACTTGAAAAATATTTCTCCTGGTATGAATGTATACGTGAGAGTCAGCTGAAACTCAAATTAAGTGCATATTTGGCTATTAAGGGTAGAAGACTTGAAATATGCTGGTATGGCCAAGTATTATTAAAGAAAGAGAAAAAAAAAAAGATTAGATTTATGACCAGCTTGCAATCTCATAATGTATGGAATTCAAGAAAACCTTATTTTCTTCCTTTCCCTCCCCCATCCCATTGTTTGTTTCTGACAATATGGTATGTTAAACTACTGTAATATTTTTTACATGGTTGTAAAAGTAACTGAAGAAAGGCAATGGTAGTCTGAGATAAAACTAAAGCTTTGTGTTCTCTTCTCCTAGAGAAGGGCTCTTGCTGGTTTCACTCGACGCGAAGGAGAACAAGCAGGTTCTTAAAGGATCCTTGGCAGAACGACCCTGGCCAAAAGGGGTTATGGTTATGATTAGATATTTATTATTATTATTTAAAAAAAAAAAAAAAAAGATATCTTAGTATATAATTTCTAACACTTAGCTTAGCATATAGCACAGAATGTTCAGTGTTCTCAGTTGCACAGGCTTTTCAGCCACTTGCATGGACTCCCTGGATGTCTGCAGATCAGGTCAAATTCTTAGCTATCAGCACGATACAATCATAAACAAGACTCAGTTTACATGGAAGATCATGAGTCACTCACTCAGTCCTCAGAGGAAGAAGTTGATGGTGGAGGTGTCCCTGGCCACTGGGGATCACGTGTTTTACCATCCAGTAGCAGTTCCAGACTAAGTCCTGCTTACGGCTTGTAGTACATACTTTAATAGACAGTACTCCCTGTGCTGTCATGCTTCCTTGTTCCAGGATGGGTGTCACCATCTCCTCGCAACCCAGTATCTGTACATTGATAATGCTCAAACCACGCTGTCAACAGGTGCTCTCCAGATCCTCTTGGTGGCTCAGCACTTGGGTCTTGATCTCTTTATCATTCTATCTTTATCTTGATCTCTTTTATCAATGGATGCCCTCACACTCTGGTGACAGACAGGGGAAGAGAGAAAGGGGCAGGGATATACATTAACAGCCCACTTACATATTTTGGATATTTGCCTTATTGCTAATTATATTAACCATCCTGACAGGAGTCAGGAGCAGGGGGTACTGGTCAGAGTCAGGTACACGATTTCATTTTGAGTAACCAAAAGAATACATTTACCTTATGTGGGAATCCAAAAATTAGAATTTGTTGCTAAATTAATTAGTGCTTTAAGAATTTAATGAAAATATAACAACCACTCATTGCTAGACAAAGTATGAACAGATGATTCTACCATGGATCCTTACTAATAAAGTACACAAACAAAAATATCTGCTGCTATTCTTTGATTTTAAATTTTCATCCTTCCTGCATATTATTACACTGAGTCATCAGCATCCCATCTTCTTTGCTGGGAGATATATGGTTTTTTTTGTCCTCAGTCTTGCATTTTCTCAGGACTATTTTCATGCATTTCAACTCCATACCTGTTAATAGATTGCAATCTTTTCTCTCCTGTTGGTTAGCAGTAATAGGAATGAAAAGAAATACTCCCTTATTTTTATACCATGGAATCTATTTTGTAATAGGAGTAAGAATCAAAGTATTTTTTTTAATTTATTTTATGTAAATATTTAGCCGAGCAGCTCAGTCCATCTTAGATCACTTGACATTCTTTATAGGTTTAGTTTCCCCAAGGGTGTTTTACAAGTGATTTGATTTTCTCTGAAAATCAAGAGTATAACTCAAGTTTCCTCTACCAAAAAGAGATATGTTGTCTTACCAAATACTTGTGCTTAACTTAAGCATAAGTTCAGTGATTTGTTGTATAACAATAATGTTTGTAATTGATTTTTCAATTCATAAAATGAATTAAGTATACCTTCCTTAGTGTTTCATTTTTATAATTATTTAAAAATGTAATTCTGAATATTTCAGTGGAATCTCAGTACGTTTCCAATTGTATTTCAGCTCCTAAATAATTTCTAGATGAAGAAAACGATTTTGAAAGTAGTGTCAATTACCTTTAGGTGATCTTAACTGTACCAAAAAGAATCTATTTTATGGTTTAACCTTGGTAGGCAGCTAATCCCCACACATCCACTTGCTCATTCTCTGCCAGTGGGCCTGGAGAAGAAAATCGGAAGAGTGAAATAGAGAAAATTCATGGGATGAGATAAAGACAGTTTGATAGTTAAAGTAAAATCTGTGCATACAAGTAGAACAAAATGAGGAATTAATTTACTACCCAGGACATGCACTGAACCCAGGCCCTCTTGGAGAGGCAGCTGAATACTAGGTATGGCATCATAAATGACAGTGGGTCTACATGGGTACAGTGAGACTGAGCCCATTCTGTCCAGGACACTCCTATGTTTTACCTGTAAGGGGAGTGGGGGAGAAATCTGTTCAAGAAAAACAGTTGGAAAATGTACAGTATTTAACAATAAATAAGACCACTAGATTTTGATCTCAAATATTGTTTGATTTTCATTTTACCCGTATTATATCAACTGAAAGTTAGTGGCAGTCTCATAATTAAAATACCTCAATTTTCTGTATCTCCATGTAGGCTAGATATCTGTTGGAATAAATGGAAATCTATTTAGCAAAACTGGTAATAGATACCTGAGAATGATTTGCACTATGTTCACTGATTTTTTTCCCTAAAATCCGTCAGACAGGACTAATATACCCATAGTTAGGCATCTAGTACTGTTTTCCAGATCCTACACTCTAATTTGACTTAAAGTTTCTATTTCAGAAGGGAGTCTCCCATGGCTCTAGTACACCAGTTGCCAATCCCATAAAATTTCTCACAAAATCCAAGACATCTTAAATGCTATTATACGTCTAATTTTTAGAAACCTAAATTTCTCACAGGTATCTAGTTTATGCTACATACTTCTGGAAATAATAACTGTTCTTGCCCTTCCACTCTTGGTATATCACATGGGATGATATTTCTGATACAGGAAAATTTTAATTTTTTGCTGCTGCAAGAATCATTTTATCCTATTGTCTTTGAAAATTATTGTTTCTGACAGTCATCATAAACAGAAAGTAGGTGATTTTTATATGTTTGGAAGGGACAGTTAAAAAAATCCCAAAATATAGTTATATAGCAACCTTATTTAATGAGTCAATTTTTCTAGTAGTATATTTCTGACCAACAACTATAGCAAGAATTTTTTCAGAGAGACATCAGAATCTGAGGATTCAAATTAGTCCACTGTAACAGGAAAATATGTTCATGAAAGGCAAATACTATAAGCATGACGGAAATAGTTTAACAAGTTTAAACTTAGCTAACTAATAAAAAACTTACAAAGTATATGATATCCAGGAAAACTATAGTCTAGAGAGAGTTATATATCAAAGTGCATAGTTCCTAAATTTCTACACATTTTTAATTCTATTTAATGGCCAGTCAGATGGATGAGTATAATATTAACCCAAACTAAATACAATAATTTGTTGACACCAATCAGAAGAGAAACATCTGTCTACAATTCCACAAAATTCATACGATATGTGGCATGGTTTATGTGAATCATGGTCTTAGAAGTATTTCTAAGAAAACAGAAGTGAGATCATTTAGACTCATTGTAAAAGGTCAACATTTGAATGTAACAAGTAATGAAGAAATCTTATTTAATCTGGTTTGTATCAACAGATATCTTGGCACCAAGATCTGAAACAAGAACTTTGCTTCAAACCAACTTTTTTAATACCTACATCTCCAAAATATTTTCCATATAATTTACTTTTCAAACTTTTATTTTTATTTGTATTATTATTTAGAGTAGAGACCTTCAAAGATCTACACAGAACACAAAGAGTTGAGTAGCTGAAAGAAATCCCCCTGACATTACAGGAATCATTTCTACCTTAATCAACAGATGCCACTTTGCCATTTATGGAAATCTTCTGAAGCAAATGCTGCACTGTTCTGCTAGACTCACAGCATAGTCTAAATTGGATTAAGGGTATTAGAAAAACTACATGTGAGAAAATCTGGGGAGAAAAAAAATAAATGTGGCTATACTTAGGACACAATTTCTTTGAGAAAGTCCTTGAAATTTTTGGCACTAAAATTAGGGGCATTTTTTGGGACAACGACATCAGAAGCACTGCAAAAATCCATATGTACCGAAGCTGTCAAATGCAACTTAGAAAATGTCAAATATCTGGAAAACAAATCTGTTGTGCTATGCAGAGGTAAGCAGTATTTATCAATTTGTTTTTCAGTGCCAACTTTTCTATATCTCAGAAATTGTGACAGATCATCCATTGTTCCTTCACAGATGATAATAAAATAAATTTAGTCACTGATGCTAAACCCTTAGATATTAGAATCTGCCAAAACCCTGAGTTAGCTGAACTAGCATCTGTTAGTTAAACTTGAGACATATAATGTATTTCTCAAAATAAAAACGTAGTTCTGAATGTGCTTGGAATAAGAGTTCGTTATATATGCTTTAATATTCAGAAAAAGGATTCTAGTTAGAATGGAGCCATAGTCATACAATATTCCTTGTAGCTGTTTAAATTCCCTAATGATAAATAAAATGCTTAAGCTTAACTCACCTTTATTTTTGTCTCATTTCAGTTATTTCCATTGTTCGTTTTCAAAGCTCATTGAAAGCAGATGATAGTGATACATTCTCAAAAATGCATACTTTTTACCACAAGTCACTAAAAAAAAAAAAAGTTACAAAATCCAATCTTCATAGATTAAATAAATGTCTGAGTAGCAGATATTTCTCTATGGTTTTTCACAATGAACTAGTAATTTCATTTGGCTTATCACTTCATCTCTGGGTGGTATTTCATTTACACCAGTAATAAAATATAGTATGATCAGTTAAAAGATTTTTTCTGCAATGCCTTCAGTTGTCTATTACACAATGTTTTAAACAGGCAAACATCTTTTCAAAATTATGTGATATTGACTGGGTCTTGTTGTACTTAAGCGACAGCCACAGCAATTGCAAGTGAAGGACTGAGTGAAAGAGTTAGTGCCTCCAGCAGCAGCCGTAGGTGCCATCATAACTGCTGACAACAAAAGTAACTCTCATCTCTGTATAGCTGAAGACAGATATGAGATAGATATGAGATATATCTCATCATAGATGAGACAACTTACTTCTTCCCAGCACCATCAGACACAATTTGAACAGTACCATTCCTTTCTTAAAGCAGTCAGGCAAGGCTTTCAGGTTGTGGCAGTGCCTACCATCATTACACTGCCAGAAGTTGTGAAATGATTTCTTAATACTACCAAGGTCATGAATATCCTTGATAGAATAAGGACAATTAAAATGATGCCACTGAGATGAAAAGAGAGATAAAGGTGCATAATACAGATACAGATTTCTCTACATAGGCTTATAAATTAAATTAAGACATTACAAATGTGATGATGAAAGCATCAAGAATCCAAATAAGAGAGTAAACCCAAGGGGTCCATTCCACAGGGTGCAGTACTTCAGGAAAAGACTGCTCCAGTGTGGGGCCCCCATGGGGCAGATACACTGTTCCTGCATGGGCTCTCCATAGGCTGCAGATTCACAGAATCACAGAATCATCCAGGTTGGAAGACACCTCCAAGATCACCTAGTCCAATCTCTCACCTAACACTAACAAGTCCTGCACTAAACCATATCACTAAGCTCTACATCTAAATGTCTTTTAAAGACCTCCAGGGATGGTGACTCAACCACTTCACTGGGCAGCTATTCCAATGCCTAACAACCCTTTTGGTAAAGTAGTTTTTCCTAGTATCCAACCTAAACCTCCCCTCTGTTCAGGTGCCTGGAGCATGTCTTCCCCCTCCTTCTTTGCTGAGGTTAGTGTTTGCACGGTTGTTTCTCTCACATTTACCTCAAGAGTACAGGATGCTCATGTTTAGGTGATTAAGTCAAGATTTAGTTCTGCTAAGAGCGTAACGGCAGCTTAATTTATATTTTAATTAGATTATTCACATTTATAGTTAAATTTACACTTTCACTAAGTTTTCTACAAGTGCATCATTTATGCCTAAATATATATCTTAATCTTGACCCAAATTCTACCATAAGAATAATATTCAGACTCCTAAGCAAGGACATATAATGCCATTTTGGACACTAGTTACTCTAACCATCACCTGTTGCTCCAGAATGATTCTGATTTCCATCAGAAAATGTACAAATGTATTAAATTTGTACAAATGTCTAGAATATCATGGGTAATAAAGCAATAACATCACTTTACTTGAGAGTTCCCTTGAAAGCTTGAAGCACGTCAGATTCATAGTCATAATACAGTGCTTCATATCAGTGTCATGTTTTAAATTTTTTCTGTTCTACTAATTTTTTTTTTGACATTATAACTAATACTGAATTAATTGTTCACCAGCCTTTACAATTTGCCTTTACAAAATATATGAGTATTTTGTTGAACGACTAGTTGTTTTCTTTTTCTTTTTTTTTTTTAATTACACTATTCCTTAATATTTATTTGCCTTTACTTAATCATATTGACTTTGTTTCAGCCATAGGCACACAGACAAGATTGGAATTAATAGCCGTTTAAGAAAACACTGCAGTGAACATTGAATTATCTAAATGAACACATTTTCTTAGCGTACACAGCTGAGAGAGGTTCATTTTGTACATGCATTAAAAAAAAACAAAACAAAAAACAGGAATGAGTTACTCAGATGAACTACACATCTGTTCTTATTGGCTTACCATATATAGCAGACAACTCTTGAGAGCACTTAAAATGGTATCCTGAACATCAGCAGCTAGTGCTTTTTGAGAAAATTCTGAGCATATCATCTAAGCTTCAGTAGTTGGTGCAGGGGGCAAGATTCCAGCAGGTCCCCTGTGCTAAGTCTTTTAAGCCAAGCAGGTCTCATGACTGGTGAATGTCTCAGGTGATAGAAGATGTTTCTAATTAAGGAATCAAATCTCACACATAAATCTGGGCGGCAACCAGATTTTAACTTTGTGCATGTTTTTACCCAACAGAAAAAGTCTTAGAGCTTACATTTACATGAATTACTGATATAGGTATGCATTAAATTGGTATTAGATTTGTTTAATGAGTGCTTAAGTCTCTAAATTGGCTGTACACCTGGCAGTTCTGAAGCACAAGGTGTGTGCTAGTATGTCACTGAAAATATCATAGAATTATAGAATCATAGAATATCCCGAGTTGGAAGGGACCCATAAGGATCATCTAGTCCAACTCCTCGCACTGCACAGGTCTACCCCAAATTTTAGACCATGTGACTAAGTGCACAGTCCAATCGCTTCTTAAATTCAGACAGGCTTGGTGCAGTGACTACTTCATTGGGGAGCCTGTTCCAGTGTGCAACCACCCTCTCGGTGAAGAACCTCTTCCTGATGTCCAGCCTAAACTTCCCGTGCCTCAGCTTGACACCGTTCCCGCAGGTCCTATCACTGGTGATAACAGAGAATAGGTCACCTGCCTCTCCACTCCCCCTCGCGAGGAAGTTGTAGACTGTGATGAGGTCCCCCCTCAGCCTTCTCTTCTCCAGGCTGCACAGGCCAAGTGACCTCAGCCGCCCCTCATATGTCTTCCCCTCTAGGCCCTTCACCATCTTCATTGCCCTCCTCCTCCTCTGGACACTCTCCAAAAGTTTATTGTCCTTTTTGTACTGTGGTGCCCAGAACTACACACAGTACTCAAGGTGAGGCCGCACCAGCACAGAGTAGAACAGGACAGTCACTTCCCTCGACCGACTAGCAATGCCGTGCTTGATGCAACCCAGGATACGGTTGGCCCTCCTGGCTGCCAGGGCACACTGCTGGCTCATATTCAACTTGCTGTCAAGCACAACCCCCAGATCCCTCTCTGCGGGGCTGCTCTCCAGCGTCTCATCGCCCAGTCTGTGCGTATAGCCAGGGTTGCCCCGTCCCAGGTGCAGGACCCGGCACTTGCTTTTGTTAAACTTCATGCGGTTAATTAATATATTGCGGTTAATTAATGCAGTTAATTAATTAATGTATTTCTTAACTTTCACAGAATCACAGAATCACAGAATCGTCTAGGTTGGAAGAGACCTCCAAGATCATCTAGTCCAACCTCAACCCTAACACTAACAAGTCCTACACTAAACCATATCACTAAGGGCTACATCTAAACATCTTTTAAAGACCTCCAGGGATGGTGACTCAACCACCTCCCTGGTCAGTCCATTCCAGTGCCTAACAACCCTTTCAGTAAAGAAGTTCTTCCTAACATCCAACCTAAACCTCCCCTGGCACAACTTTAGCCCATTCCCCCTCGTCCTGTCACCAGGCACGTGGGAGAATAGACCAACCCCCACCTCTCTACAGCCTCCTTTAAGGTACCTATAGAGAGCGATGAGGTCTCTGAGTTTTATTAAATTGTACTTACTGAATATTCAATTTAGATATTTTTAACTAGCTAATGCACAGCTTCAACACCAAGTTTACATATTTCTGCAATCTATCATGTAGAGACACTTGGAATTCCTGTGAAAAATACAGCTGTGACACATGTACAGCTAATCTGGTCACTCACATTTTCTCTATTGCTAAAAGAATATAGAATATGCTCATACCATAGAATCATTACGGTTGGAAAAGACCCCCAAGATCATCTGGTCCAACCATCACCGTGCCACCAATATCACTCACTAAACCATATCCCTAAGTGCCAAGTCGATGGCAAGTTGAATCAGCAGTTTGGGCACCACAGTAGACAGAGGGTACAAAACAACTAAGGAGTGTCCAAAGAAGACCAACGAAGACGGTGAAGGGTCTGGAGAGGAAAACATATGAGGAGCAGCAGAGGTAACTTGGGTTGTTCAGCTTAGAAAAGGATGAGGAGCGACCTCGTGACCATCTACAGCTTCCTCAAGACGGAGTGGAAGGGGAGGTACTGATTTCTTCTCTGGTGACCAGCAATAGGACCCAAGGGAACGGCATGGAGCTGCGACAGGGGAGGTTCAGGCTGGGTGTTAGGAAATGTTTCTTCTCCAAGAGGGTTGTGGGACACCTGAAAAGGCTTCCCAGGGAACTGGTCACAGCCTGCTGGAATTGAAGAGGCATTTGGACAATGCTCTCAGACGTATGGTTTGATATTGGGACGCTCCTGTGTGGACCTAGAAGTTGCACTCAGTGGTCCCCGTGGGTCCCTTCCAACTCGGGATGATTCTATGTCCACATAGCTTTTCACTCTCTTTCTATTTAGTTCTGCAGCCTTCACCAGGAGATGTTCTTTTCACCTAGACAATTTACCACAAAGCAATTCAAGAAATCATCTTTATATCTGAAGGAGTAAGAGCAAGTATGTTTTGCATCACCTATTAAGAAAAGATGAAATTTGTCACTGTTTTAGAGACCTTATGTGTGACATGATAAGTCTTCTCATGTCTAAGAGGACCTTCACACAAGCTTAAGAGGTGCGAGGCGAGGGGGATTGCTGTGATGCGTCTGTGATGCCTACGACAGCACAGAGGATGAGTCACAGCCTGGGAGCTGTCATCAGGGTCAGCAGCAGGCAGCGCCACCACACTGTGGCCTGGGCCGTCGGTGAGTGCAGCTGCACCTCCTGCAGGCCATGGCTCGGCTGATCTTCCTTGCCCTGACTGTGCTGGGCTTTGCCCAGGAGCTGTGGCTGGTGGATGATCACATGGATATGGATGTGCATGAGCGAATGCAGCAGCACGCAGAGCAGCTGAGCCAGGGCATGGCTCAGCTGCTGCAAGAGATGGAGCAGAGGAGACAGGAGCAGAGTGCGGTGGCCCTGGGAGCTCTGCTCTTCACTGCCTTGCAGCAGTGGCAGCTCTGGGCCTCGGTGGAGCTCCTGGTCCTGCTCTTTGGGCTCTGCTGGTGGCTCAGGGAAAGGAGCTGTGAGCCGGGCAGAAGCAGGAAGCAGGGCAGCTCCACAAGGAAGGAGAAGGACAACGATGATGCGGAAGACAGTGACTCTGGACAATGACCGTGCCCAAGACGTGGTAATTGTATCATAGAATATGCTCACATCATAGAATCATTAAGGTTGGAAAAGACCTCCATGATCACCTGGTCCAACCATCACCCTGCCACCAATGTCACTCACTAAATCATGTCCCTAAGCACCATGCCCCACCTTTCCCTGAACACCTGCAGGGACGGTGACTCCATTGCCTCCCTGGGCAACCCGTTCCAATGCCTGACTACTGTTTTTGAGAAGAAATGTCTCCTAATTTCCATCCTAAACCTCCCCTGGCACAACTTGAGGCTATTCCCTCTAGTCATTCTCACTTCATTGCCAGGTGTCAGTCACTATGGAGTAAATTATTCTGGGAGTTACTGAAAAACTCCCAGAATTGAGTTTATTGAGGCTTGCTAATGGGCCTCAGTGTGCCTGCCAAGGGCCAAGCTGGAGAATCTGCCTGTCCCAGACATCCCATGCGTGCTGGTGCCTCAGGACTGAGCACATTGGACACACAGATAACACTGCTCAACAGGCAGTGGGAATTGCTCTTGAACAGTTTCTCTGCAGTCAGACCATATTTGGGGTCCCGGGCAGCTAAGGAAGGTGTTGTGTGAAGGCTTGCAACACAGACAGCTGTTAGAAGCCAGGCAGTGACCACTCAAACTCAGTGTGCCTGCCAAGGGCCAAGCTGGAGAATCTGTCCGTCCCAAAAGGAGAGAAATAGTTATTTCTAGTACATAATTTCATTCCGATGTCATAACCTGAAACAGATATGATATGTGCCCTAAATAAAGTAACTTCTTTCCATTGACTAGCTAAGGATATTACTACTCTCCATTGCCTAGTGAGGATACCCACAGTTCTATTGATTACCTATGCAAAGGTATCTCTGTCTTTGAAGATAGCCTAAGTTATTCAAAAACCTGCACTGTGCTGGCAGGAGTGACCCTACATCCGCATTTCTCTGGATCAGAAGTAATAAGGTAAATGAGGTTGTGATACTCAAGAACAGATAAAATCCTTGCTTTTAGGTAACTAAATTGTTCCCCTTGAGTGACATTCAACTTCTGATTAAGACAAGTAAGCTCAGATGTCTGCAATGCAGACACCTACATTTAAGCTACACACGTAAATTCCCATTGTCACATAGAGAATTTATTCATTTGCCTGAGTTTAGATGTCTAGTGCCATGTGAAATATGTATCCAAGCTGATTTTCAGATGCCCCTTTGAAGTGGCTTGCATTTCCCTTAGATCTCATGTCATAGATGATATCCTGTGACACTCTGCAGCATCTCAAGAGTACTAGTTTTCCATAGGGAAGTTGTTGTGGTTTAACCCGGCTGGCAGCTAAACACCACACAGCCGTTCGCTCACCCTCCCCCCTCCCTCTCTGGGATGAGGGAGAGAAACAAGAAAGTGAAGCTGGTGAGTTGAGATAAAGAGAGTTTATTAAGACAGGAATATAATAATAACAATAATAATAATAGTGATAATGATAATAGTATTAACAATAATAATGTGTAAGAAAACAAGTGATGCACAATGCAATTGCTCACCACCCGCTGACCGATGCCCAGCCTATTCCCGAGCAGCCGGCCCCCCCACCCCGGCCAGCCACCCCTATATATTGTTTAGCATGACGTCAGATGGTATGGAATAGCCCTTTGTCCAGTTTGGGTCAGCTGTCCTGGGTCTGTCCCCTCCCAGCTCCTGCTGCACCCCCAGCCTGCTCGCTGGCAGGACAGAGCGAGAAGCCGAAAAGTCCTTGGCCTGGTGTAAACACTGCTCTGCAACAATTAAAACATCAGCATGTTATCAGCGCTCTTCTCATCCTAATCCAAAACATAGCACCCTACCAGCTACTATGAGGGAAAATTAACTCTGTCCTAACTGGAACCAGGACAGAAGTCTAGAGTGTTATTCCAAGTCCTTAAAAGCAGAATTCAGTTTTAAAGTTAGATGTATAATGCTGAAGGAGCTGTCTTAGGTTATTTATGAAAGTTTCATGACACTGATATTGTATGAGAGTAGGATATACAGGTAGAAGTACTGTATGATAGCCTGACCATTCTGGAGTGGACATTGTGTCCTAAATTACTGTAAATATGTAATCTGACTAATCTGAGAAGTTCAAAAACCAATCTCATATGTAGCCATGTACATAGAGGCATCTGAATGGTGTCCCAGTCATCAATTTAAATTTAATCTCTATATTCCTTTTTGAAAGCAGTCGTCATAACAGTTATTACTATTATGTCGGAAGTGTGCTTCTAGCAAAGAAACCGTCTTGGTTCTTGCTGCTTCCAAGTAGTAATTCTCAGGGCTTCTCGCCAAATAAGTAAAAATGGGTTGCTACCCACAAAACTAGAAAACAAACAAACAACTGACATTAAAAACAAAGTTTCTGTGGGAGGATTTTTGCAGAATGTAGGGTGTTGAGTTGAGTCTCTGTGGGTTAGGATCAGCGGGAAGGCCAACAAGGCAAGCATCCTGGTGGGGGTCTGTTATAGACCGCCAAACCAGGATGAGGAGACGGATAAGGAGTTCTACAGGAAGCTGGCAGAAGTTGCAAAATCATCAGCGCTTGTTCTTGTGGGGGACTTCAACTTCCCAGACATATCCTGGAAGCACAACACAGCCCAGAGAAAGCAGTCTAGGAGGTTTCTGGAGAGTGTGGAAGATAGCTTCCTGATGCAGCTGGTTAGAGAGCCTACCAGGGGAGGTGCCCTGCTAGACCTTCTGTTCACAAACAGTGACGGACTGGTGGGAGATGTGGTGGTCGGGATCTGTCTTGGGCAGAGTGACCACGAAATGGTGGAATTGTCTATTCTTGGTGAAGCCAGGAAGGGGACCAGTAAAACCGCTGTCTTGGACTTCCGGAGGGCTGACTTTGAGCTGTTGAGGACACTGGTTGGCAGAGTCCCTTGGGAGGTGGTTCTGAAGGGCAGAGGAGTCCAGGAAGGCTGGGCACTCTTCAGGAAATCTTAATGGCTCAGGAGCGGTCTGTCCCCACGTGCCCAAAGACGAGCCGACGCAGAAGCAGACCGGCCTGGCTGAGCAGAGAGTTGTGGCTTGAGCTTAGGAGAAAAAGGAGGGTTTATAATCTTTGGAAAAGAGGGCGGGCCACTCAGGAGGACTATAAGGATGTTGCGAGGCTGTGCAGGGACAAAATTAGAAAGGCCAAAGCTCATCTGGAGCTCAATCTAGCTACTGCCGTTAAAGATGACAAAAAATGTTTTTATAAATACATCAACACAAAAAGGAGGACTAAGGAGTATCTCCATCCTGTACTGGATGCGGGGGGAAACTTAGTTACAAGAGATGAGGAAAAGACTGAGGTGCTCAACGCCTTCTTTGCTTCAGTCTTTAGCGGCAAGTCCAGTTGTTCTCTGGATACCCAGTACCCTGAGCTGGTGGAAGGGGATGGGGAGCAGGATGTGGCCCTCGCTATCCATGGGGAAATGGTTGGTGACCTGCTACAGCACTTGGATGTACGCAAGTCGATGGGGCCGGATGGGATCCACCAGAGGGTACTGAGCGAACTGGCGGAGGAGCTGGCTAAGCCGCTTTCCATCATTTATCGGCAGTCCTGGCTATCAGGGGAGGTCCCAGTCAACTGGCGGCTAGCAAACGTGACGCCCATCTACAAGAAGGGCCAGAGGGTAGACCCGGGGAACTATAGGCCTGTTAGTTTGACGTCAGTGCCAGGGAAGCTCATGGAGCAGATTATCTTCAGTGTCATCATGCGGCACTTACAGGGCAACCAGGTGATCAGGCTCAGTCAGCATGGGTTTATGAAGGGCAGGTCCTGCTTGACAAACCTGATCTCCTTCTATGACAAAGTGACACGCTTAGTGGATGAGGGAAAGGCTCTGGATGTGGTCTACCTTGACTTCAGTAAGGCTTTTGACACCGTTTCCCACAACATTCTCCTCAAGAAACTGGCTGCTCGTGGTTTGGACTGGCGTACACTTCGTTGGGTTAAAAACTGGCTGGATAGCAGGGCCCAAAGAGTTGTGGTGAATGGAGTCAAATCCAGTTGGAGGCCGGTCACTAGTGGAGTACCCCAGGGCTCAGTACTGGGGCCAGTCCTCTTTAATATCTTTATCGATGACCTGGATGAGGGGGTTGAGTGCACCCTCAGTAAGTTTGCAGACGACACCAAGTTAGGTGCGTGTGTTGATCTGCTCGAGGGTAGGAAGGCTCTGCAGGAGGATCTGGATAGGCTGGGCCGATGGGCTGAGTTCAACTGTATGAAATTCAACAAGGCCAAGTGCCTGGTCCTGCACCTGGGGCACAGCAACCCCAACCAACGCTACAGGCTGGGAGAGGAGTGGTTAGAAAGCTGCCTGGCAGAGAAGGACCTGGGAGTACTGGTTGATAGTCAGCTGAGTATGAGCCAGCAGTGTGCTCAGGTGGCCAAGAAGGCCAACAACATCCTGGCTTGCATAAGAAGCAGCATGGCCAGCAGGTCTAGGGAAGTGATTGTCCCCCTGTACTGTAAAGTTGATGTATGGAAGCATAATTGATTGTAATCAGATAAAATGTGAAAGTAAAATTAGGACTGAATGAGGAAACACTTGCTAACACTTGGATGTATTAGACCATGCAACAGCTTCCCAAGGGAAATTAAAGAAAATGAATTGAGTGATTTAAAACCAAACTGGACAAAGTAATGTAGGTAAGCCTGCAGTCAAGTAATGACAGTGTAACGTAATATGTTGGAAAATAAACAATTTCATGTGTAAAAGAGTTTGTTTAAGAGGAACTAAGATAGTTAAATATGACCTACACTGACATACAGGGAAGCGTGGGTTCAGACACTCCATATTTACTTCCTAATTTAAATTTATTACCTTTTCTATGACTTCACCTTGTAAATTCCTGATACCAATGCAAATAATGAGGCAACTGTGAAGCAAATGGCTAATTACAAACACCTGTTTACCTCCTAAAGTTAAAACTAATTTAACATACCACAGACTTTATAATAATATCATATTTCAGTGTTTCTAACATGCAAATAGAATTTTGAATTCTAAATGGAGTAGAAGGAAATAATTAATAAAAATACTCATCCTTAACAAGACAAAACAATTCTGGCTTTGGGGAAAAAAAGAATCTGTAATTATCAAAAAACAACCATGCAAAAGCATAAATTCAAGGTTATTTTCTAACTCACTGAGAGTAAGTGTAATTGACCTTTTCTTAGTATAAAATGAAAGAATAATCTATACATTCGTAAAGTCTCCCTGCTAATGACAGAAAATAAGTGAATTTTCCCTTTTGCTATCCAGTTTAACATAAAGTTTCCCATATATGGGAACAAGTAATTGTAACACTTCTCAGTATCAGAATTTGTTTCCATATCTGTGTATAGTTTCATAATAAGGAAGCTGTTAAAATGGTTCTTTCCCATATAAATAAAGCAATAGCAGAGCTTTTTTTTTTTTTTTTTTTTTTTTTCCTGATGTTGTTATTGCCTATTCATGCCAGAAACAAATGTTTCTATTTAATTCAGGTATTTCAGTTTAAATTCAGTGATACTGATGAGAAAGCAATGGGGGAACTAAAAGACCATTAGTTACTTTTTGGGTGTCTTCTACAATATAAATGATTCCGTATAGAAATTTTTGGAACATGAACCTTTATGTGCAAGATATGATTACATGCTATTTATTTTTTGCTTGGAAATGGATAATATTTGTACTTTTCTGTAATTAAAAGGAGTAAAGTATCAGCTCAACTGAATAATTTTTTTTTTTTTTTTAAAGATACTAGAATTACAGATGTTTGACTGGGAGATCTATGAAGTTTCTTGACTCTTCGATATTTGTGCATGAACTGAAGACATTCACAGGCAGGATACTTAAAACAACATCAACAAAAAGAAAAGTTAGGGTTCTGAAATCCTGAACTTGTATACAGAAATGGCTTTCAGAAAGGACAGTTCTGTAGAAATAATTTCTGCCATTTTTTTCCTCATTCCAGACAAAAGGCTGAAGCCTACGGAGATATTCAGAGATCTGAGTGTAGTTTAAATCCAAATGAGCAAGCCCTTGAAACAAATCTATTCATGATCTGGGAATCTATGATCATTGTAGGCATTTCTTCATGTTATGTACAAGCTAATAAAAATTGCATTCTTCAGATGCTGTAGAACTTTTATTTTACTCAGTGTTTTCAATTACTTATATGAGTTAAATGCCATGCATTTTATATGGTTGTAGCTCATGAGTAATTAATCCTAGGGTTATGAGGCCTCAACACTTGCAGGAAGCATGGAATTTCTTCTCAGTATTCCCATCTCACTCTCTGGGTCAAAGGAAATTCAGAGACAGCTGAATTTAAGTCTGGATCTTTATTCTGCTGAAGAGCCCACATGTGCCTTGGTGTTTCTTGGTTTGCCTAGCAACAGGTAGGTCATGTATTCAAGACTACAATTGTGTTTGAATGGTAGGTGGGTAGAGACCAAACTTTATAGAAAATAATTGGTCTTCTTTCATTGACATTTAAGGTTCTCTGGTTGGGGAGGAAGGGAGCCTGAAGATGGAATGAAGTGCTTTTGAGATTCCAGGAACAGTGCTTATTAGCCTGTGACTGGTAATAAAGAAGAATAGATATCAAATTTACCAATAATTCTTGCATCATGGAAATTGTCTTAAACTGGAGTCCAAATCCCCTGTAGTCTGTCTGTGACCCATATATTCAGTGTTACCTATGACTGCTTAGTGCATCACACCTGCTTCTCTTCAATATTCAGGCCTCTTCTGAGGTCTCTTGTATCTTGTGAGGATCACGTTTTTAGTTTGGATATCCTTGTCTGTCTCAAGTGGTATTTATGTTCAGGCAACTGAATCATGTCCTTTACATCTCCTTGATATTTTGAAGGAGATAAAAAAAAATAAATAAAAAATTAGAGTACACAGGGCACGGTTAACTGATACTTTGATAATCCAAATAAATTAAAATATTTCATTTTAAAATATAGTGTATTTTAACCTAGGTAGGTGCGTATGTAAAATCTAAACCTGAAGTAGAAAGTGTTGAACTTGGTGGTTGTATTTGGTCTGACTATAAATATATTCCAGCTTCAGAGCCTCATGAAATCCCTGCTTTCAAGAACACTTATGGCAGTAGTCCACTCAGGATATGGGTACAAACTCTTTCTTACATTCTAAAAGCATATTTCACAGCAGGGGTTATGTTTTAGATTTTTGTTTTAGTGTATTATTTTCCCTATTTTCTATCTGATTAGTGAAATCGGATAAAAAGAGACAAGCATGGAAAGCAGAAGAAGAAAGCATGGAAAGCAGAAAAATGACAAGCAGGCAAACTCCAAGCATCTGAAAGGAAACATAAGCAAAAACTCCAGAACCCCAGATTTCTGGGTAATAGATGGAAAATGAAAAGCCACTATGCAGATTTTCAGTTTATTTAGATGGGAAAGCCTCCTTCAGATGCCATAATAGGAAACAAATATGAAACTCATTAAAAATATAATTGAATAATTCATAATTGGAGTAAAGATGAGTCTGAATTAGGGAATACAAGTTCCTGAATGAACTTCATTTGGGCATTTTTGTCTGAACAGTTGTCAACTGCTCTGGCAGTTTGATGTTTGGAAAAGAAAGATAGTTGAATGAGAGTATCTTTCCATTCTAATGCCTGTTTTTATTAATAAGCTCTGGTCTGCATCATCATATGAAGAACAAACAAAGTGCTAAATTAAGGAAACTTAGAGACTCCTTCCTATCAAAGGTATATTGAAGAAGAGAAGGTATATTTGGAGAAGAGAAGGCTCCGGGGAGACCTCATTGCAGCCTTCCAGTACTTGAAGGAAGCATATAAACAGGAGGGGGAATGCCTGTTTACTTGTGTTGATAGGGATAGGACAAGGGGGAATGATTTTAAGCTAAGACAGGGGAGATTTAGGTTAGATATTCGAAGAAAGTTTTTCACTCAGAGGGTGTTGAGGCACTGGAACAGGTTGCCCAGAGAGGTTGTGGATGTCCCATGCTTGAAGGCATTCAAGGTCAGGCTGGATGTGGCTCTGGGCAGCCCGCACTAGTGGTTGGCAACCCTGCACAGAGCAGGGGGGTTGAAACTAGATGATCTTTAAGGTCCTTTTCAACCCAGGACATTTTATGATTCTATATTGAAACAATCCTTACTCTAGCTTTACTTAAATATTCTGTATGAGTCATAGGACAAAAAAACATGCAGAGCAAAGATCTGCCACCAGTAGAAGTCACTGCTGAAATAGGATCACTGGGAAAAGCAAGTTATAGTTAGAATATGAGAGGGTCTCCACTCAGAATCCAAGAAAGTTAACTGGCATGACAAAACTGAAATCAGTCTTGGAGCTGGAGATAGCTATCAAATATTGTAGAAGAGAACAAACAAACTCAAAAAAGCTTGATAATGTTCTGCACGTGGGGTGCAGTGCAACAATACATACTGGGGTCTGACAGTGAAACTACTACTAGTGATGAATTAATAGAGTTTTAGATTCTCGGAAGTCAGGAGGGGGTTTAGCAGTACTGCCACCCTGGACTTCTGGAGGGCAGACTTTGACCCCTGTTTAGGGGACTGTTTGGCCAAGTCCCCTGGGAGGCAGTCCTGAAGGGCAAAGGAGTCCAAGAAGGCTGGACACCCTTCAAGAAAGAAATCTTAAAGCTGCAGCAGCAGGCCATCCTGATGTTCTGAAAGATGAGCTGACATGGAAGAAGACCAGCTTTCTGAACAGAGAGCTGTGGCTAGAGCTCAGGAAGAAAAAGAGAGTTTAGGACCTTTGGAAGAAGAGGTGGGCAACTCAGGAGGAATATAAAGATGTCATAAGGCTGTGCAGGGAGAAAATTAGAAGGGCCAAAGCCCAACTGGAGCTCAATCTGGCTACCACTGTTAAAAAACAATTAAATTTTTTTTGTTTGTTTTATATAAATACATAAAAAACAGAAGGGGGACTAAGGAGAATATCCATCCTTTATTGGATATGGGGTGAAGCATAGTGATGAGAGATGAGGAAAAGGCTGAGGTACTTAATGCCTTCTTGGACTCAGTCTTTAGCAGCAAGTCCAGTTGTTCTTCAGGTACCTAGTCCCCTGAGCTGGTAGATAGGGATGAGGAGCGGAATGAAGCCCCCATAATTTATGAGGAAATGGTTAGCAACCTGCTAAACAACTTAGTCATAAGGAAATCTATGGGGCCAGAGGGGATCTATCCAAGGGTACTGCTGGACTAGGCAGAAGCATTCACCAGGCTACTTTCCATCATTTATCAGCAGCCCTGTCTGGGAAGGTTCCCATTGACTGGCACTAGCAAATGTGATGCCCATCTGCAAGAAGGGATGGAAGGAGGATCTGGGAAACTATAGGCCAGTCAGTCTGACTTCGGTGCCAGGAATGCTCATGGAGCAGATTGAGTGCCATCACATAGCACCTACAGGGCAACCAGGTGATTGAACCCAGTCAGCATGGGCTTATGAAAGGCAGGTCCTGCTTGATGAACCCGATCTCCTTCTACAGCAAGGTGACCTACTCAGTGAGTGAGGGAAAGGCTGTGCATGCAGTCTACCTAGATTTCAGTAAGGCTTTTGGCATTGTTTCCCACAGCATGCCCTTGGAGAAACTGGCTGCTCATGGCTTGGAAGGGTGTACACTTTGTTGGGTTAAAAACTGGCTGGGTGGCTGGGCCCAAAGGGTCGTGGTGAATGGAGTTAAATGTAGTTGGAGGCTGGTCACAAGTAGTGTTCCCCAGGGCTCAGTACTGCAGTCAGTTCTCTTCCATATCTTTATCAGTGATCTGGATGAGGGGATTGAGTGCACCCTCTGTACATTTGCAGACAACACCAAGTTAGGTGGGAGTGTTGATCTGTTTGAGGGTAGGAAGCCTCTACAGAGGGATCTGGATAGGCTGAACCAGTGGGCTGAGGCCAGCAGTATGAAGGTCAACAAGGCCAATTGCTGGGTCCTGCACTTGGGGCACAATAACCCCAGGCAGTGCTAGAGGCTGGGGGAAGAGTGGCTGGAAAGCTGCCTGGTGGAAAGGGACCTGGGAGTGTTAGTAAATATCTGTCTGAATATGAGCTGGCAGCGTGCTCAGGTGGCCAAGAATGCCAACAGTATTCTGGCTTGTATCAGAAATAGCGTGGACAACATAACTAGGCAAGTGATTATCATTCTGTACTCATCTCTAGTGAGGCCACCACTCGAGTAGTGTGTTCAGTTTTGGGGCCAGAGAATTTTGGGCCCCTCACTACAATAAGGATTCTGAGGTTCTGGATCATGCCCAAAGAAGGGCAACAAAGCTTTTGAAGGGTCTAGAGAACAAGTCTTATGAGGAGCAGCTGAGGGAGCTGGGATTGTCTAGTCTGGAGAAAAGGAGGCTCAGGAGAGAACTTATCTTGCTCTACAATTAACCTTAAAGGAGGCTATAGTGAGGTGGGGATCAGTCTCTTTTCCCAAGTGCCAAGACAAGAGGGCACCAGGGGAGATTTAGGCTAGATATTAGGAAAAAATTATTCACTTAAATGGTTGTCAGGAATTGAAACAGGCTGCCCTGGCAAGTGGTTGAGTCACCATCCCTCGAGGTCTTCAAAAAATGTGTAGATGTAGAGCTTACTGACATGGTTTAATGGCGAGCTTGGCAGTGGTTGGACCAGATGATCTTAGAAGTCTTTTCCAACCTAAATGATGTGCCTACTTTTCATGAAGGGACCTGGGTTCCTGGTGAATGTGAATCAACTGTGTGCCAATGTGGTGCTGAAGGCAAACCACGCACTGAGCTATATTATCAAGAGTGTTGCTAGCATAATGAGGGAAGGTGTTATTCAGCACTAATGAGGCCAAATCTCAAATATTGCCTGCGACTTTGTTCTCCAAGTAAAAAGGGAGATGTTGATGAACTGGAGTAAGTAGAGTGGAGTGCCACCAAGATATTTACATAGTTTTAACACTTCCTGTATATGAGGAGGGACAGGGTTGGAGTAATGTGCTTGCTTTGCTTTAAGAAGAGAGATTGCTTTCCACAATTCAAGACAGATTCAGAGGCCAAGTTCCAGGTGGGTAGAGGTGCACAGCAAAATGATGATGGTCAATAACCACAGGTCACACAGAGTGAAAGCCTGACTGCCCGTGAGGAAAGAGGTTTATATGAGAATGATTATGTGTTGCAACCTGCTGCTCAAAGAGGCTGTGAAATCTGTGTCCTTGGAGAAATTCAGTGCTTAACCAGATAAGGCCCTGAGCAACCTCTTCTAATATTCTGACGTTTGAGCTGGAAGTTGGACTAGATGCTTTCAGAGTTCCATTTTCTAAAGTGAGTTCTAAAGTGTTGTCTGATTGTATGATTCTAACTGGGAAGGGCTTAAACTGAATTATGTTTTTTGTTTGTTTGTTTTTCTGTTTAATTTTATTATTAATAATAGCATTTACATTTTTTTTTCTCAGAAGAAAAATAAGTAATACTTCAAATAATTTCACTGTTTGAATAAAATCTGATCTGAAGTCAGGAAATGCTAGGGAAAAAAAAAAAAGTGAAGTCTTGCTGCCCTGCACTGAACATGACAGTGAACCCAAGATTGGAAGGGTTACTTTAAAGATTCCAGACTCTGTTGTGGTGCTCTAGGTTTCAATATAGTTAAGCCCAATCTTTACTTAACATATTTTCATGAATATATATGATTTTGGAAATACGATATGGATATGGAAATAATAATAATAAACTAAAACCAAACAAAAAGAAATACAAACAAACCAAAGAAAAAACACTACCCCAAAATATTTCATTGTATACGAGGAAGTTCATTGGCAGAGCTTTCAGGCTCACCTACCGTTACTCATGTAACAGGCAATTTCAACTTGCCATTAACTTGAACAGAGCAAATGAATGCCAGCCAACTGTAGCTTTACTTTCAATGTTAAAGGCTCTTCATCAGATCCATTATTCATAAAAGAGTTTCATCAGCAGAACTTCTCCAATGAAAACTGAGTACACGGCAGAACTTCTAAAGAATGGCTTACACTTTGGAAAATATAAAACAAGGACACAATACATAGGTAGTCAAAGGATGAGATTACACTCCACATTGAATACTTTCTGTTGCTTATAACGTGTGTGTATGTACACATTCAGATTCATAGATTTTTTTTAATATCTATTATTTTCAGAAATTTTCAATGATTTGGCATTGACTACAATTTAATTATATTGTGGAAAACATTTTGTGTTATAAACTGAGAAATATAAATATTTTTTCAGTGACTTTTTCAGAAATAGTGTATGATTTCCTTAAACTATTAACTTCATAGCTGTATCCTTTCCTTTCAAATACTCAATTTCAAATTGAAATGCAAGCTATTGTTGCCTGTGGGAAATCAGGAGATACTTTTCATAATGCTGGAGAATTTGCTTGAATGCTTGTCTTTAGACAAAATATTTTCAACTATTTATACTTTGAGGTGAAAATTTCAGGAAAGATTCTAAACTACAAAAGAGCAAAAAGCAACAACACAGAATAGTATATGACAGTATGCCATGTGGTGATTTTTGTTTTTCCCTGTTCAGTAAATCAACATATATTCTTCTGTACTGCTCTGCTTTGCTTTTCCTTTTGACTTATTGCATTATTATTGCACATGGTGTTTCTTAAAGTCATTTACCAAAACAAATAATTGTAACAAAAACATTTATTGGTCTTACTCCTGATTACTTCCAACCTTGAATGACTGAAACATGACATAGCAGTTCAGCATCAGAAAAAAAGAACCCACTGTACCGAAATGACACTAGCTACAAAACATGTAGAAAAGTCAACGGCCACTAGTATCAGCCTGCCTTTATGTCTATATTCTGGAAACAAACCAATAAAAACCAACAAATAAACAACCAACCAACAACAACAAAAAAATGGGAGTATACTGGGTCTAGCTGGGATAGAGTTAACTTTCTCTGCACAGTGGCCCACATAGTGCTGTGCTCTGCACTTGTAGCTAGAACAGCCCTGATATCACAGCAATGCTTTGTCTATTGCTGATCAGTGCTGGCACAGCAACTAGACTCCCTCCAACCTCCCCCCTCCACACCCCACACCCCCCCCCGCAAAGTAGGCTGGAATTGGGCAAGAGGTGGAGAGGGGACATCACCATGGCAGCTGACCTAAACTGACCAAAGGGATATTGCATACCATATGATGTCACAGTCAGCAATAAAGGGTGGGGAGAGGAGGGGATCTCATTATGAAGATGGCTGTCCTCCTGAACAACTGCTACATGTATTGAGGCCCTGCTTCCTGGGATGTGGCTGAACATCGCTCATTGATGGAAAGTAGGGTATATTTTTTTTTTCTCTCTGTGCTTCCACATAGCCTTTCCTTGTTTTTTCCCTCTTCCTTGGTTTTTCCCTCTTTTTTTCCTCCTTTAATTAATTTACCCTTATCTCAGTCCATGAGCATTTCTTTTTCTTTCCAGCATACTTCCATCTCCCTCTCTCCTGAGGAGGAGGAGGAGGAGGAGGTAGATTGAGAGAGTAGTTGTGGTGGAGTCCAGCTGCCCAGCAAACTAGAACCACCACAGGGAGAAGCTGGTTCTCTAAGTCAAGAAATTATTAAAAATCTTCTACTTTCTCACTCTTACATTTCAATATAAATCAAACTACTGTTTATAATTCCTTTCACTTTATTAAGTTAAAGGGAAAGGAAATCTGGCAGGACCTAAACCTCCTCACGTTCCAGCTTCTCCTCAGATATCAGAGGGGCTGTGGGTGGCTGGGCTTAGATTCTGAGTGATGCCGAATTTGGCACTGTAAGTCTGGTTGCATTAAATATATTGAATTAATATGACTGTGGATGCACAAATAGCACAATATTGCAGTACTGTAAGTCTGGTAGCATTAATTATATTGAATTATGATCACAGATGCAAAAATAGTGCAGTCGGCACTATATGTCTGGTCATGATGAATATGATCATGGATGCACAAATCACAGAGTGGACAAGGTTGGAAGGGACCTCTGAAGACCATCTAATCCAGCTCCACTGCCGAGCAGGATCACCTAGGGCACATTGCACAAGGTGGCATCTAGGCAGGTTTTGAACATCTCCAGAGAAGGAGAGACTACAATCTCTCTGGGCAACCTGTGCCAGTGCTCTGTCACCCTCACAGTAAAGAAGTGGTTCAGACAGAACCTCCTGTGCTTCAGTTTGTACCTTTTGCCTCTCATCCTCTTCCTGGGCACAACTGAAAAGAGACTGTCTCCATCCTCTTGACACCCTCCCCTCAGATATTTACATACATTAATGAGGTCTCCCCTCAGTCTTCTCATTTCCAGACTAAACAGGCCCAGTTCTTCCAGCCTGTCATCATATGACAGGTACTCCAGTCCTCTAATCATCTCTGTAGCCCTCCTCTGGACTCACTCCAGTAGTTCTATGTCCCTCTTGTACTGGGGAGCCCAGAACTGGACACAGCACTCCGGGTGTGGCCTCACCAGGGCTGAGTAAAGGGGTAGGATCACCTCCCTTGTCCTCCTGGCAGCACTCCTCTGAATGCAGCCCAGCACACCATTGGCCATCTTGGCCACAAGGGCACATTGCTGACTCATGGTCAGCCTGCTGTCCACCAGGACTCCCAGATCCCTCTCTGCAGAGCTGCACTCCAGCAGGTCAATCCCCAGCCTGTACTGGTGCTTGGGGTTATTCCTCCCTAGGTGAAGGACCCTGCACTTGCCCTTGTTGAGGTTCCTCTTAGCCCAACCCTCCAGTGTGTCAAGGTCCCTCTGAATGGCAGCACAGCCCTCTGGGGTGTAAGTCACTTCTCCCAGTTTTGTGTCGTCAGCAGACTTGCTGAGGGTCCACTCAGCAAGTGATTTCCCCTTGATGAATCCATGATGACTATTTCTGATCGCCTTATTATCCTCCATGTGCTTGGAGATGACCTTCAGGATGAGCTGTTCCATCACCTTTCCAGGGATGGAGGTAAGGCTGACTGGCCTGTAGTTGCCTGGGTCCTCCTTCTTGCCCTTTTTGAAGAGTGGCATGACATCAGCTTTCTTCCAGTCCTCAGGCACCTCTCCTATTCTCCACAACTTTTCAAAGATGATGGACAATAGCCTAGCAATAGCATTATCCGGTTCCTTCAGCACCTGTGGTGCATTCCATTGAGGCTCATGGATTTCTGGATGGGAAGTTTGCTTAGATAATCTCTGACCAGATCCTCTTTGACCAAGGCAAAGTCCTCCTTTCTCCAGACTTCCTCTCTTGTCTCTGGGGTCTGAGAGTCCCAAGGGCTGACCTTAGCAGTAAAGACTGAATTAAAAAAGGCATTCAGCAACTCTGACTTCTCTGTATCGTTTGTCACTAAGGCACCCGCCCCATTCAGCGGCAGGCCAACGTTTTCCCCAGTCTTCCTTTTTCTACTGATGTATTTGAAGAAGCCCTTCTTGTTGTCCTTTACATCCCTCACTAGATCTAATTCCAAATGGGCCTTGGCCTTCCTTGTCACATCCCTGCATACTCTGACAGCTGAAACCAGGACGCTCTATATTCCTCCCAAGTGGCCTGTCCCTTTTTCCACATGCTGTAAACTTCCTCCTTTTGTCTGAGCTTTGCCAGGAGCTCCTGGCTCATCCATGCAGGTCTCCTGCCCCCTTTACTTGCCTTCTTACTCATAGGGATGCACTGATCTTGACCTTGGAGGAAGTGATACTTGAATACTGACCATCTGTCTTGGACCCCCTTCCCTCTAGGGCCCTAACCAACGGGATTCCTCCAAGTAGATCCCCGAAGAGGCCAAAGTTTGCTCTCTTCAAGTCCAGGGTCACAATCCTACTTTTTGCCCTGCTTCCTCCTCTCAAGATCCTGAACTCCACTATATCATGCTCACTGCAACCAGGGCTGGCCCTGATCCTCACATCTCCAACTCGTCCTTCCTCATTTGTTAATACAAGGTCCAGCAGCACACCTCTCCTTGTTGGCTTCTCTAACGCCTGTGTCAAAAATTTGTCATCAATGCACTGCAGAAACCTCCTGGACTGTTTGTGCCTAGCTGCTTGGTCCTCCCAGCAGGGTGGTTGAATTCCCCCATGAGAACCAGGGCTTGTGACTGAGAGGCTACTGTCTGAAGAAGGCTTCATTTACCTCCTCTTCCTGATCAAGTGGCCTGTAGCAAACACCCTCAGCCATGGTAGCCTGCCCTTTAATCCTTACCCATAAGCTCTCAACTCACTCTTCACCCACCCCTAGGCAGATCTCCATGCATTCCAGTTGCTCTCTCACATAAAGAGCAACTCCACCACCTCACCTTCCTGGCCGGTCTTTTCTAAAATGCTTTCCATGACAGCATCCCAGTCACGAGAGCTATCCCACCATGTCTCTGTGATTGCAGTGAGATCATAGCCTTGTGACTGCATGCAGATCTCCAGTTCTTCCTCTGTGCAATACACTTTCAGTCTAGTAAATGACTGTTGTTTTTTATTGAGGCAACAGGAGCACAGGTTCTTTTGAATTGCTGGTGATAAATGCACTGTCTGCAAAGCACATGCAAATACCAAGAATATGACAAACATAACCAAGTACATGTGCTAGCTTATGAAACAACTCTCTAGAGAATGTTAGGTTTCTCAGGGAAGCACTAGGTATAACCGAGAGTTTGAATCTCACCCAACAGGAGTCCCTATGGGGGGAACGACAGGTTCAGCCCGTTGACTGATCCCGGAAGTCAGCGATGTCCTCCCAACTTGTCTGTGGTGGTGTCTTCCCTAACATTTTCCTCTCTTGAGCTATTTTTATATTATTTTCTTACTTTTAGGTGGAGCTTGAGTGACTCTAGTCATATGTGTCTGCGGTGTGATTGTTATAAGTTTTTCTTGTTTTAGTTTTGAATGTATATGCTCAGAGGAATTCAGAGCGCATGCTCAGTGAGGGGTAGTTGCCCCTTGGACACGGGTAGCCTTTGGGATGGGGGTGTGGTTTGGCATTATAATGAGAGTATAATGAAAAAAGTTCACCAAGAGGACATGATTTGGTTATCAGTTAGATTTAGGGCTGGCCATGCAGTCTATCAGTTTCATAGTACCATTGGGTTCCCCATCCCTGCAGTGATAACATAGAGCCTGGCCATGGTGTCTTCACCCTACTCCACCCTCTGTGCTGAATCTCTTAGAGTCAACACACCAAGCTCCCCTGATGTTGCCAATACCTAAGGGTGCAGATTATGTTGCCAACGGGACTATCATGGAACAGATTCCTTGCATATCTGCCACATCTCACCCTGGAAGTTTCCTCAGTGCTGATCCTTCTCTTATGATATGGACATATGTTTAGCCTCAATAAGTCACCTCCAGCAATTATGCCACACACTTTCAAAATATTTTTATTTCTAGGCTATTACTGGCATCCTGTATATTCTTAAAAGTTGAAATAGGAATAGAGTTACTTTCATGTTTAAATAATTATTTGATGTTCTAAATATTTTATTTTGAAATATATATTTTTAATTTAAAACTATTATCTTCTATTACATATTTAAGGAATACAACATATGTTTCATAGTTCTATAAATTTAACATCAGTTGATTTATGTAGGTTACTCTGAAATGTTCAACTTCAGTTTTTGGTTGATATTCAGTAAGTTTTCCATCAGAATCAAGCATTCTGTGACACTCATTCTTCCTTTTTTCACTCTTTAATAGACTCTCTAATCTTCCATTTTTATTCAGTTTTTGTCTATCTAGATATGAGTGTTTGGATTTACTGTTTTCATACACATATATAAGGATGTATATATACTGAGGCACTAAATAACTGTTATTAATCTGATTATTTTTAACTACAGTTAAGTTTGAAGCCCTTCAAATATTTCCTCTTAGTCATTCAGAAGCATTTTCAAATGATCCCAGGCAAAAACAGTAGTGGAAGCAATAGAAATCTATTTATGACAACGAATCCCACAAAACTCTAAAATTATGTTCTATAAGCAATCACTAAGCCAGTTCTATTAAAGGATCTTCATCATTTTTAAATTTGCCTTAATTCTAAAGGAAGTTAGAAAAGAAATAGGAAAAAGTGTGGTTTTCAGAGACAGAAGGTTGAAAAACTGAAGGGTTAGGCTTGTTGGAGATACAAATAAGTTTCTAGCTTTGTATTCTAGCTTTGTATTTTAATTTTCTGAATGTACACCTTATGGATTATGACATTCAGAACATAGGTGAATAAAGTTGTATCCATATACCATATTCAATTGATATTTTTTCTTACTTCGTTTCCTGTATAGCTTTTTCTCTAAGGATTTCTTAGCACTTGATTTCTTCAATATATATCTAGGAATAGGCTTTTTTCCTGTTTCAAAAATTCTGTCTAGGCTTATTTAGCTCAGATTCTATCTTGATTACGTCATAAAAAAAAAATACTTGTACCATTGGGGCAATTCTAATCCACAGGGAAAGGAGTGAAGCACATTTTTCTTGTTCTCTAGTAAAGTTCTGTCTAGCGAAATCCAACATAAATTTATTTCAATTACCACTTTATATGGATGTGATATCATGGATATCAGAGCTGAAAACAATTATTAAAAATAAATTAAGGTCATATATCAGCTAGAAAACTTGTTACAGAAAAATGTAATTTTAGATTTCTTATATATTTGTTTTGATTCTTTAACATATAAAAAAGAATGGCCAGCGAAATTTCTAGAAAATAAAATAGAATCAATTAATCTGAGGATCCATGGGGAACGTGGAACCTTTGACGTGCAATTTAACATCTAAGAAACTCCATTTTTGAAGAATCCAAGTCATAGAATACCCCAAGTTGGAAGAGACCCACTCTGGTGGTTTTACTCAGCTGGGCAGCTGAGCTCCACAACTGCTCTCTCACTCCCTCTCCTCAAAGGGAAATGGGGAGAAAATACAATGAAAAAGGTTCAAGGATTGAGATAAGAACAGGGAGATCACTCAACAATTACCATCACAGGCAAAACAGACTCAGCATAGGGAGCTTAATGAAATTTATTACCTATTACTTCCAAGATAGAGCAGTGAGAAACTAAAACCACAGGGTCCATCCATCAGGAGAAAACTGCTACAACGCGGGTCCCTAACAGGCATCAGCTCCTGCCAGATCCCCTGCTTCTGCATGGGCTCCTCTCTATGGGCTGCAGCTGCGGCCCAGAGTCTGCTCCTGCAGGGGTTCTCGATAGGCTGCATCCTCCTTCAGGTGAGATCCACCTGCTCCACCAGGGGCTCTTCCACAGGCTGTAGCAAGGAGATCTGCTCCACCATGGGGTGGAGCCCAGCTGGGATGGCTCTGGCTGCCCCTCCAGCTCCTGAAGTTCTTGTTTGTGGGTCCTGCATATGCCAGCGGGACCCTCCCATACCTTGTTTTTTGCTTGAGCTGGAGTCCAAACCGCGGAGGAGAGTGCTGTGATCATGTCAAGGCAGATGATGAGACGGATGGACCCATCGTGCTGACACCAATCTAGGACCGGCTCCTGTTAAAACACAAGCAAAACCTCGGCCCCAAGTTATTAGAGTGCAGGGTACTTCCCAATGATTGGTGCTTTAATTTTTTACCATGACTTGTGCCTTTAACTGAATTTCTCCCAGATCTGTCTGTCGCCTTTTCTCCTGCATGGACAGATACAAGGACCTTCCTCTGCACATCAATTTAAAAATTTAAGAACATAGCATGCTTTAGCTATCTTTTCCTGGGGGTCTTATCCTTATTGCCCCTTTTTTGTTTTAGAAACATAGCTTTTAGGGTGCCATGGGCCTGTTCAATAATTGCTTGACCCGTGGGGAGAATGAGGTATACCCGTCAGATGTTGAATACCCCACTGTTGAAAAAAAAGTGGGCTGCATGGGCCCCATATGCTGGCCCATTATCTGTTTTAATCATTTTTGGAACTCCTAAATTCGCAAAAGCTGATAGAAGATGTTTACACACATCCTTTGCCTTTTCTCCTGCATGAACAGATGCAAAAATACAATTAGAAAACATATCAATTGAAACATAAACATAGCAAAGTTTTCCGAATTCTGGCAAGTGTTTAACAAACAATCCTTTAAGTCTATTACTATTAATGTCCACGACTGGGGGAACATACCTGGAGATGGTAATCCTGGTTGAAGTGCTCCCATATCTTCCATGACTTCATTAATTTTTCTCAGATCATATAATGGTCTCCATTTTCCATTCCTTTTCTTGATTACAAACACCAGAGAGTTCCAGGGCTAGTCATGGGAACAATGTGTCTCGCTTTAAGTTGTTAAGCAACTCGGCCTTCGGGCCCTATGTATCCTGTTCCTCCCGGATCGAAGGGGAACAGATTCAGCTCTTTTCAGGGCCTATAGGGCCTGGATCAAAATGAACGTTCAGGTCACCAGGGGGCGTAACAACAAAGGCCTGTGATGGCTGTAGCAGCGGGGGGGCTGATGGTGTAGCGGAAGGATCGGTGGACGAGCCTGCAGATCCCTCACTAGCTGGCAAACCACACGTTTCTGACTGTGGTCCCACATTGCTCTTTAAGGCCTCAGAGACTGCCCGCCAGGTGCCAAGCAATCCCACCGCAACCTTGTCGTTTTTAGTAGCATAGTCCCACGCCTTGACCTCAATTTGGTCCTATGTTTCAGGATCATAAACTGATTGTTAATAAGGGGAATAAGCTGTAACGTTACCAGGACATTTTTTGTTTCTAAGGACATATGATTCCCCATAGCGTGCAACTGCTTACCTTCGGCCAGTGAGGGGCAGGTGTGTGCGCAGGTCCGCTTCTCTCAGGTTGAGCTTCTTTCCAGATCAGGTGCGACTATTTCCAGCGACTTTCTATACGAGCCTCTTTCCAGCTCCAGTGTGCCAATTTCCAGCGACTTTCTGTACGAGCTTCTTTGAGCAGTTTGCTGAGTTTGGCAGAACCTATCTTCATGAGGCGATCAATGTCCCTGTTCCTGTCCTGGTCCCTGTTCTGCTAGCCTGTCCCTATTCATTCCTTTTTTGGTTTTGTCCCTGTTCTGTTAGCCTGTCCCTGTTCTTCAGGTTGTCCCTGTTTGGGCGCTATTTGTGGCGTAATAACCACACGGAACCAAGGTTCTTTTAGGATCAGTAAGTGCTGCCACTTTATTGATGACATAACTTCATTCTCCACGTTGCCTCTAAACTCTTTACATTCCTGATGGCCTCATCGTCAAGAGTCTGATGTTATCACCAACCATGGGGCTTTTCAACCCGCATGGCCACACTCCCACACCTTCTGCCCTCCTTCTTCACTGACCTTGGTGTCTGCAGGGCTGTTTATCACTCCTTGCTCTCCCAGCTGCTGTTGCAGAGCAGTTTTTTTCCTTTCCTTAAAACTGCTCTCACAGATGCCCAACCAGTGTTGCTCATGGGCTCAGCTCTGGCCAGTGGCGGGTCCCTTTGGAGACAGCAGAAACTGGCCCTTATCTAACATGGGGCAACTTCTGTATTCTTCTCACAGAGGCCATTCCTGCAGCTCCCAACTACCAAAAGCTTGCCACATAAGCCCAATACAACCAACAACATCATGGAGTCCAACTCCTGGCTCCGCACAGGGCTACCCAAAACTCAGACCATATGTCTGAGAGCATTGTCCAAACACTTCTTGAAATCCAGCAGGCTTGGTGATGTGATCACCTCCCTGGGGAGCCTTTTCCAGTGCCTCACCAGCCTCTCAATGAAGACCCTTTTCCTGATATCCAACCTGATCCTCTTCTGATGCAGCTTCATGCCATTCCCTTGGGTCCTATGGCTAGTCGCCAGAGAGAAGAGATCAGTGCCTGCCACTCCGTTCCCCTTAGTGAGGAAGCTGTAAGTTGACATGAGGTCTCCTCTCAGACTCTTCTTCTCTAGGCTGAACAAACCAAGTGACCTCAGCTGCTCCTTACATGTCTTTCCCTCTAGACCCTTGGCCATCTTTGTAGCCCTCCTTTGGACACTCTCTAATAATTTTATGTCCTTTTTATACTGTGGTTCCCCAAACTGCACACAGTACTTGAGGTAAGGCCACACCAGTGCAAAATAGAGCGTGATAATCACTTCCTTCAACCAGCTAGCAATGCTGTGCTTGATGCACCCCACGGTATGGTTGGCCCTATGGCTGCCAGGGCACACTGTTGACTCATATTTAACTTGCCATTGACCAAAACCTCCAGATCCATTACTCAGTATGTCTTCAAGTCCCACATCCCAGTCATTTGTGAAAACATTAAAGAGGACTAGATTTAAAATGGAGTCATGGGGAACCGTAGCCATCAGCCTGAATAACCACATTTACTATAATCCTTTGCATTTCACCCATAAACCAATTGTTCACCCACAGTTTTATGCATTTATCTGGCCATATTTTGGACATTTTGTCCTGAAGGATGCTGTGAAAGACAGTATTGAAAGCTCTGCTAAATCCAGAAAGATGACATCTCCTGGCTTCCCTTGGTCAACTAGATGGGTGACCTTGTCATAAAAGGAAATTAAGTTTGTTAAGCAGAAGCTTGCATTTGTGAATGTGTGTTGGCTATGACCAATGAGTGCATTGTCTGTCACATGATTTTCAATAACTCCTAGAATAATTTTCTCCATAATCTTACCAGGTGCTGAAATGAGACTGACAGACCTGTAATTACCAGGGTCTTCTTTCTTGCCCTTCTTGAAAATAGGATCAAAATTTGCTAGCTGCTGGTCACTTGGGACCTCTCCAGATTACCAAGATCATTGAAATACAATTCAGAAAGGTCTCATAATGACATCACCTAGCTCTCTGAGTACTCTGGAATTAATCTGATTGGGCCCCCTAGGCATATATGCAACCAGGTGGAGCAGCAAATCCTGTACAGCTTTGGGGTTGGCTGGGAGTTCATTGTTCCCACAGTCATGATCCTCCAGCTCAGGGCACCTGGGGTCCCAGAGCTCATCATTGGTGTTGAAGACAGAGGTGAAGTAGGCATTAAACATCTCTGCTTTGTCTATGTCCTTGTTTGTCAGGTGACCATCTTCATCAAGTAATGACTCATTGTTTTCTCTTGTCCTCATTTTGCTGTTAACATAATAATAATAATAATAATAATAATTAATAATAATAATAAATCAAACAAAAAAACTCCATATTGTCCCCCAAACTACTGGACAGCTTTAACTTTGATTGAGCTTTGGCCACAGAAATTTTCTCTGTACCATGGTGAACAGCATCTCTGTAGTCCTCTTATGTTGACTGATCTTACTTCCAGTGACCTTACACTTTCTTTGTCCATCTAAGATCTAGAAGAAGATCCCTGCTCAGCCAAGCCAACATTTGGCCCTGCCTGCTTGGCTTGTGACATTTTGGAATTGTCTTCTCCTGTGCTCTTAAGTGGTGGTACTTACAAAGCGACCAGCACTGATGGACCCCAATGCCTTCAAAAGCAGTTTCCCAGGGCACCTGACTAACTAGTTCCCTGAACAGTCTGAAGTCTGCTCTCTCCGTATACAGGGTTGACGTTTTGGTGGCAGTTTTCATCCAAAAGATTTTAAACATAACTACTTCATGGTCACTGTGGCCAAAATGGCCACCAATCACCACTTAACCCATGAGACCCTCTTTTTTTGCAAGCAACAGATCTAAGAGAGCACCTTTTCTTAATCAGCTCCCTTAGTACCTTATCATCAAGGTGTTCAAGTACCTTATCATCAAGGGCACTCCTGGATATGTTTGTATCAGCTGTGTGGTATTCCCAGTTCACATCTGGCAAATTGAAGTCCCCCAAAAGGAAAAGGCCAGCAGATCTAGAGGTATCTTTTTTTTTTTTTTTTTTCTTTCTTAATATTTCATTAATGTCATCATCCTGGCTGGGTGGTCTACAGTGGACTCCCACAGCAACATCCAGTTTATTTGCTTGTCCCTTAATCCTTACCCAGAGGCTCTCAACTGTGTCATCTCCAACTGCAAGCTCTATACAGTCTAGCCCCTCCCTTACACACAGCGCCACCCCTCTGCCTCACCTGGCCTGCCTGTCCTTTCTGAAGAGGCTATAACCATCCACCATAACACACCAGTCCCAGGACTCTTACCACCAGGTTTCACTTATGCCAGTGATGTTGTAGCTCTGGGACTGAGACAAGGCTTCTAGCTCCTCCTGCTTGTTCCTCATACTGAGTGCATCGGTGTAGAAACATTCAAATGTGCTTCACTGTACCCAGTGCCTCTTGGAGCAGACTGAAGGATCTCACCAGCACGCAGTCTCAGATTTTGACAGGCTGTTCCATACCTTATACCTTAAGCAGTGTGCTTAAGCACTGTTCCATACCTTATACCTTAAGCAGTGTGGCCAGCAGGTCTAGGGAAGTGATTGTGCCCCTGTACTCGGCTCTGGTGAGGCCGCACCTTGAGTACTGTGTTCAGTTTTGGGCCCCTCGCTACAGGAAGGACATGGACGTGCTCGAGTGAGTCCAGAGAAGGGCGACCAAGCTGGTGAGGGGTCTGGGAAACAAGTCTTACGAGGAGCGGCTGAGGGAGCTGGGCTTGTTCAGTCTGGAGAAGAGGAGGCTCAGGGGCGACCTTATCGCTCTCTACAGTTACCTTAAAGGAGGCTGTTACCTCTACAGTTACCTTAAAGGAGGCTGTAGAGAGGTGGGGGTTGGTCTGTTCTCCTACGTGCCTGGTGACAGGACGAGGGGGAATGGGCGAAAGTTGCGACAGGGGAGTTTTAGGTTGGATGTTAGGAAGTACTTCTTTACCGAAAGGGTTATTAAGCATTGGAACGGGCTGCCCAGGGAGGTGGTGGAGTCACCATCCCTGGAGGTCTTTAAAAGATGTTTAGATGTAGAGCTTAGCGATATGGTTTAGTGGAGTACTTACTTAGTGTTAGGTCGAAGGTTGGACTCGATGATCTTGAGGTCTCTTCCAACCTAGAAATCTGTGATACTGTGTGATTATCACCAGCAGGCCTGTGTTTATCCCTTTTCCCCTGCACAAAAATTATTTTTCCCCTCTAAAAGAGGTGCAAACTATCAGGCAGCAGGCCTCATATTGTGTAGACCATGCCATGATTGAGAAACACAAAATTCTGCCAGTGACACCAGCCTCGCAGATGCATATTGATCATTTAGGTCCGCCTGTTCCTTTCAATATTTTTCCCTTGTACTGGAAGGACGGAGGAAAATGAAACCTTTGCTTTTAACATTTATACTTAATGGCATAATGATAAAGTATAACTGACCTAAGAAGTCGTTCACAGGCACTGTGGTGTAGGAGATATTTTGCTTATGCTGAGAGGCAAACACAGAGACAATCAGATAGAAGTGTACTGTTTTTCTTCTTGTTCCATCTTTCCCTATTACACATTTGTAGAAAAGAAGGGTGGTTGATGTCCATGCTTCCAAGAAAAAAAACCCCACATATTAAAACAAACAAACAAACAAACAGAAGAATAAGTGAAAGAAGTGGTTCTTTTACTTACAATACAATTACTAAGAGATGTTAACATCATGCTTTTGAAGTAAGCAGTGACAGTATTTCAGTCTGAAGAAATCCTGAAGTGTTGTTTGTGATGTTTTAGAAAGCTTTTCTCTGAACAGAAAGATCTAGGAATCCCTACAAAATGACTATGCCTAATTATAAGAGTTGTTATTTTGCTCTTATAATTTGTGACTTTTTATGCAATTTCAAATTCAGCTGACAATGGATTAGATGCAAAATATAAAGAATACAGCTACTATTTTCATTTTAAGGCTATTCAAAGGAAGACAGGATCTGTGTCTCTGTCTACCTCACTAAAAGCATCTACAACAGGGAGCAACACGTGGCCTGCTAGCCACATGATGAAAGCCCACAGGAAGATATGTAAACATAGGTATTTTAATCTGTGAGCTGGATCCCACATAAATGTTTACAATGTGTCCAATGTCAACATGAAAGAAAATGTTCAAGTTTCCTTTAATCAATTACCCACTTACATAGCTAGATTATCAGCTATTGTACAACTGAATCAGTTATTCGGTTATACACACAGTGGAGCTAATGGGGTGATTTAAAAGACTAAATATAAGGGTGGGATTCACTTGCTTCCAGCTTCCAATACAATATGGCACACTTGTCCCATCAAATCTCCAAGTTCCATGTACTTGGTGATACCACTTTAGGGGATTTAAAATAAACCCTGAATTTCCCTCCATGACATGAATTTTCATGTTCATCACTGATTATACTGACTCAAATAGAAAACTGATATGTACACTTTAAACATATTCTCTCTTTTTTAAGTGCATTGCATTAATGCAAGTAACCATATGAAATAAAATAAACAGAAAAAAAATCATATATTTATTAAATTTATTTTTTTTCCCCAGAGGATTCAATTGAATTGTTTTAGAATTAGCTTGAAAACTTTTTCAAATAGAGGATCAGTTAGTCATTTGTCATATTGTTTTTCTGGTAGGAGGTAAATGGAGTTGAACGACATAAATGAGCATACAGAGGTGTCTCACTTTAGCAAATACGTATTGCTTAATAATTCAACATTTCTTTGAAGAGCACTTAAAGATTTGAAATCTTAAAGACATTTGCAAAACAACTCTTCCAACTATTTTCTCTAGCGGATACTGAATTAGAGAAGGCATGTTTCATTTTAGCATGCTGTTCATGAAAATAAGAATGGAGAAATAATGTTTTCTTAACAGGTCAGAATGACCTAAATAAACAGTTCCAAAGAATATTCCAGATGCTACTTAAAACATCTGTAGCTACTCACCTTAGTTACAACACAAGTCCTTGTCCTCCGTGTAAAAATATATCGCAAAATTCAGAGTGTGTATCTAAGATGGAGAAACTAATTTAATTAATTTTCAAGTTTAGGTTCTTTTTTAGGTTCACTTTTTTACTTCTAAATTTTCAGAGATACTTTCCTTTTATTTTACTCCCCACTTCAATAAGAGTATTACCAAAAGTAGTTTAGTCAGATATTAAATTAAGGGACCAAATAAGAATTTAATTTATAATTTATAAGAAAGTTGTTATTTGCTAACTTAATTCACATATATATTTTAGATAAACTTTTGGAAAATATTTTGATAAATAAGCTCTTTCTTGCTAATCTTCCAATCTGAACAACATTTTCTTTCTTTTTTTTTTTCACATCTGTTACTTTGCAAACCACTTTGAGATACATTAATTTCCTTTTTTGTTTCTTTGTTTGTTTGTTTTTACAAGTAGCAGTTCATTTCTACTCCCATATCCCTATGTTTGCTCTTAGAATGGAGCATGTAACTCCCTGAAAAAACAAACAAAAAAAAACATGTTTTTTGAGGTTATTTCCTTGTGTTTATTTTAAGGATACGTAAGGTATTCTATTCTTTAATTAACTTAAGGCCTAAGAATGGAGGAGTTCTCAACTCTTTTTGCATGAATCTAGTGTAAGTTAAGAATATGTTTACTAAGAACTCTTTGATGTTGTAGCTCAGATATCATAATTAGAAAAGGATAGGATGAGTAGTTGTGGCAGTTGCTTACATATAATTTATTGCATATTCACAGCTGCCTTAACTCAGCTGTTACTGGTCTAAATAGTTCTTGCAATTAACTTTAGTAAGAGAAGAATTAATCTTCAGTAAGAGCAGAATTAATAGAGAAAAGGGGGAACGATGTCAAATAAATAAATAAATAAACAAACCCCACAGTTAAAGCAGTGGTTGTTAGAAAATAAGGATTAAAGCAAAGAACTAGAAAAGTTTATCCTGGTATGTTTTCTTCACCATATAATTTCAGCCAAATTCCTAAATGTTCTCCATTTACTGTGGTATCTCCAAAAAGTCTCATATCATTGAACCTAACAGAGGTAGTTAGGTGATTATAAAATCAATACAAGTTATCATTTGACCTTTTATATTTTCTGAATGAATTTGAAAGTGTGCTTCTCTAGGCTGCTTAATGAGAATATCTAGCTGAAGATTATCAATTGTCTAGTATGGTTATGTCTCTTTCTTACCTTTCTAACATCTGTCTTAAGATGGAGTAAAACTCCGGGAAAATCTTCTTTCTCTTTCTTAAAAGAAGCAAGATACTAAGTGCCAAACTTTAAAGGGGTCAAAAGCAGGTAGCATGAAATACATATATTTCTTATGTATAATAGCCTTGGTCTCTGAGTTATTATAGCTTAACAGATTTTTTTAAAGAAGATGAAAAAAGCAATGCATAATGTTTTTGGTATGGCTGAGTTTTGGTGGATTTGAAAATGTATTCATAAATAATCTAATACTAACACAAATTATACTGCCTTCTGCTGTTAAGCTCAGCAGCTTGCTGCATTTGATTATTTCTTCCAAGGCATTAAGAATAATTATCACTAACTGTAAAGTACTATGATCATTATTAACCATATACAAGAATCACATTTGTTAATGCCAGACCTCAGTATTGATATTTTCTGTAATGATTTCTTCTTTAAGAAAGGTCTTAAGAAAAGAAAACACTTCTTGTAATGAACATAGTTGTATCGGGATGAGCTAGGATACAGGCAAGCACAAAAGACAATGTAATGTCTCCTTATTTAAATGGTTGAAATTGCTAATTATCCTCCTTTTTAAAGAAATGCATCTTCCCATATTGCATTTTGCAGGTAAATTCATTAAATTGCTTGGATTTTCTTGGGGAGATTTAATAACTGTGTGTCTTCCTACTTCACTGCTACCACAAGACAAATAAAAATATGAGTGATTTAATAGAAATGTAAATCCAATACAACATTATACAGAGGTGATGTCAAAAAGACGAGCTTTTTTTTTTTTTTTTTTTTTTTTTTTTTTTTTTTTTACTGAGGGCATATAGCAGAGCTTTTCATAAAATAATGAATTCTGTAAGACCTCTGTAGGTCTAAAGACATTATTATTATTATTATTATTGTTGTTGTTGTTGTTGTTATTTCCCCTCTTGTTGCCTGTAAGCATATTTCTGGGGCACCTACTCCACATCCAGCCATACTGCAAGTACTGTAAAATATTGCTGAAGGATTTAGAAATCTCGCTTTCAAAATCCGTAAGCTAGAGAAAGGTGAGGGGGAATATAAAACCATCATTTAAAATCTTGTCCTTGTATATGGGTCTGCACTATCACAGTAAGAAATCAATGATACCTAATATTGCCAATGCACCCATTAGGTAGAATTAATATACAGTATATTATAATCTTACATAGAGAATCGGGATTAAATTTGTCCATACACAGCTCCATGTTTCTACAGCTTCCAGGATAGACACTAGCAAAGTAGCTCCTCACTTTATTGAGGTCTGCAGTATAGCCACTTATCTCTTGCTCACTAGAATTTCTTTCACTATTTCCAGGCAGTGCTTGTATCCCCTGCAGTCTTTATTCCCATCTGAGCTGCTCAAAAAATTAGTTGTTTCTACAGACCTTTCTTCTTCCTTGATGCTTATGCCTAAAAAAGATCTTTTTCAAGTCTGGAAATTAGATGAAAATTAGAACTTTCTTCAGTCTTGGTTTTATTTTCGTCCTTTCCCCCTGCTTGCCTTTCCCCTATTACAAACTCCAGGAAACAGATGAATAAACAAAGAGAGTCATTGATCTCCCACTATTTTGAAGTCTTCCATTTGAGTAGGTGGAGCTTCTGTTTTTCAGTATTTACGAGCAAGATAGTTGCTAGCTCTTTATTGTATGTGTAGATGTAAATACTAAGTCCTAACCAAATACCACAGCAAATAAAATACAGAAAAGAGACAAAGTTCAAAGTGTCAATGAGGTGGTTGCAGGGAGAAGGTGTGTGTGGTGGGGGCAAGGGGAAAGCTGCTGCCATTGATATTTATAGTAGATTTACATTAGCTCTAGACTGCATATGAAAGCAGAAGGCAGTATAAGTCTGAGCCTCAGAGCTTCAAATATCCAAGTGTAAAAACAAAATTATAGTTAAGAGTTCTAAAACCATTTTTACACTCATTAAACTCAAAATGAGTAATTTTTATTAATAAGATTTGCAGCTATTTAGTCACTGATAATTTTGCCAGTTTTAATTAAGTCTGATTTTAAAAGATGAAGTTTGGAATATGCATAGAAGAACTGGAAATGAGGATTGGCTTAGTTTGTTTTACAGCAAGAGTTTATATGTCAGTTACTGCAGAGAAATACATCTTTCCTCAGGAAGTTTAGAATAACATAAGCCATGATCCAGGAAGATTGTTTGTTCTTACTCTAGACATAGAATCATAGAATCATTAGGGTTGGAAAAGACCTCCAAAATCATCTGGTCCAACCATCACCCTACTACCAATGTCACCCACTAAACACCCTAAGCACCAAGTCCAACCTTTTCTTAAACACCTCCAGGGACAGTGACTCCACCACCTCCCTGGGCAACCTGTTCCAATGCCTGACCACTCTTTCTGAGAAGAAATGTGAAATGTGTCCTAATTTCCAAGCTAAACCTCCCCTGGTGCAATTTGAGGACATGCCCTCTAGTCCTATCACTAGTTTTCTGCTAGAAGAGACTGACACCCAGCTCCCCACAACTTCCTTTCAGGTAGTTGTAGAGAGCAATAAGGTCTCCCCTGAACCTCCTCTTCTCATACTAAACAACCCCAGTTCCCTCAGCCGCTCCCATAGGACTTGTGTCCTTCACCAACTTCGTAGTCCTTCTCTGGACATGTTCCAGGGCCTCAATGTCTTTCTTGTACTGAGGGGCCCAAAACTGAACACAGTACTCGAGGTGCGGCCTCACCAGAGCTGAGGTGATACGATCACCTCCCTGGTCCTGCTGGTTACACTGTTCCTGATAGAAGCTGAGATGCCGTTGGCCTTCTTCATGATTGGTGCCTTCATTTTTCTTCAAGGATCCTTTGGACCTTCCAGAATTGGCTCTTTGCATTGGACTTCCTCCTACGTTTTGAGAAAAATCTACTGAGAAAAAGAAACAGAGATGGAACACCATATGTTATAGTATGCCACTTATTTGTGATGTTACTATAGTTACCATCTTGCCCACATGAAGGCTGTAATGATTTACTGTTTTCAGTATTTTTCATAACACAAACTGCCAAATAGTTCCTGTGTGTTTCTCAAAGCCTAGCCCAACAGCCTATTGTTATTCAGCATATAAAGGAAAATTTGTAAGAACCCACCAGCATGGTAATGGACGTGTGAATGTCCATCTCTTACAAGAACATAATTTTGAAGTTCAACCATAATGGTAAATTACATTCCTATATCTCAAAACAAGCAACAAATTATTGGTCACTGCATGAGCAGAATTTAAATGAACGGATAAAAAACTACAAAATCCCACTTTGTGCCTGGAGAAATTAAATCTCATCTTGAATGCATATTTACTATAGCTGTCTTTATGTATTGGTTTTAGTTGTGCATATACCCTCTCAGAATACAATATAATTCCTGAACATAAAGTGAGATATCATGCAAAGATATCTCAGGTTGGAAATGAGGAGACATTTCTTCTCAAAAAGAGTAGTCAGGCATTGGAACGGGTTGCCCAAGGAGGTGGTGGAGTCACTGTCTCTGGGGGTGTTTAAGGAAATGTTGGACTTGGTGCTTAGGGACATGGATTAGTGGGTAATATTGGTGCTAGGGGAATGGTTAGATCAGATAATCTTGAAATTATTTTCCAACTTTAATGATTCTACGAGTCTGTGATTATATATGGAACAGAGGAGTTCAGAAAAAAAAAAAAATAAACAAAAAAACATATAGATAGAAAGTACTTAAAATAATAAATGACAATATAACAAGGCAGAATGATTGTATTTCTTTCTTTATTTTTTTTATGTATAAGACAGGTGAATAAGCAAGTGTTAATATTTTAAGTAGAGATTTTTATTTTCTAATCTATTTGTTGCTCATTTCTAATACAAGTCCTTCTATTCAAAAAATCAGGTATTTCCCTGATTTCTTCAGAGGTCTTATTATACTGAAGCACAATGTAATCCAAGGAAAAAAAAAAAAAAAAAAAAAACAAAAAACCACACCCCCCAAAACAACAACAACAAAAATACAACACAAAAAAACATACACACAACATGAATCTTAAATGTACCTAATTTTCCTCCCAACACTGTTTCCATTTCTGTGTTTTGCTATTTGTTCAGCAGAGAACAGCAATGCTCCAGTTTCTAACTTTGGGCTGGACACTGTCCTTCAGGTTTTTTCATCTATGTGGGAGGGAAAAAAGATGGTGCCTGTATTCTAAGGGATGTCACATATTCTTCATCAAACCAGTTGCTCCTTTATGGTATAAAACCAAACCCTGATTCACGTAATCTTATACCCTCTTTTGCTCCCAAACAAATATTTATCTCATAGAAAGCATCAGCACAGCTTTGCAGGCTATAGAGATAAATAAAATTAGAAAAACTTTGAGATGCCTTAGTCCTCAGATTATTCAGAAACAATATGAATAATGACAGGAGAAGAATCTCACTGGAATTGCATCGTTTTTGAGGATCAGGCATAAGGGCCTGATACAGTGAGGTAGTATAAGTCAGGGTACGTGTACAAATATATGTACTAATTTTCTTGGCTCTTTTTCATTATTTTATATATATTAATAATAATATAACATTTATTATTATAACATTAACAAAATATGATATGATATATATGACATAACATAATAGGACAAACATACCAATATAATGTAATAATAATAATAATATTCTAATTATTAAATTACTATTAATATTAATCATCCACTATTTACTAACTTTTTGATATTATCATATAATAATATTTATTAATAAATATTAAATATTAATTAATTAATAATTATTCATCATCGATTATATTATTATTACAATTGTATCAATATATCAATATTAATATTTATTAATATTATTAATAATATTTATTACATTAATATTAATAGTATTTTTATTACTATATTTAACCCTCAGGCAGGCTTCCAGAGAAGGAAAGGGTATAAAGTACTTGGAATACCTGGCACATTTGTATTGGTATTTTCTTTCTCTAGAGGGTACGGCAGTATCACTTTGTGGATTAGAGGTAGGGTATCACTAATATCTAGTGATAAGAAATTTCTGAGAGAAAAGTAAGAGAAATTGTGGCTATGAAAGTATAATTTTAAACTGAAAATAATAACCTTTCGGCTTACTGACATGAAAGACAGTTATTGTATTTTCTCAATATTCATAGCAATCAAGAATCTATCTAGGAACAATCCATAAGGCATTTATGTCAGTCTTGACAATTCCCTTCCTCCCCTAATCCTGGTATACATCTTTGCCTTCAGCCTTCCTGTAATATTCATTTGGCAAAATGCCAACAGTTTAATTCCTACAATCATTCATAATAATGTCAAAATGCATTAATTTTTAAAGTTCTTCTTAGCCAGGCCTCACAAGTAATTAAAGATATCATCAGTGGGGAAAATGCTCCAGAGATCTTAACTTAGGCCCAAATTTCTGATTTAAATCCTCTATCAAAGGTTTATTCACATGATCTGCCTCAGATGGAGATCACTGAGACAGACATGAGGCAGATCCACCCTACAAAGTGTGGTGTTTTCCGTTAACAAATATGCTAAAGCTAAGGTCTTAGCAGGACTTTTTAGCTAGAGCGCAGCCCTACAGATAGAAGCATAGAATCATAGAACACCCTGAGTTGGAAGGGACCCACATGGACCATGGAGTCCAACTCCTGGCTCTGCACAGGGCTACCCAAAACTCAGACCATATGTCTGAGAGCATTGTCCAAACACTTCTTAAAATCCAGCAGGCTCGGTGATGTGATCACCTCCCTGGGGAGCCTTTTCCAGTGCCTCACCAGCCTCTCAATGAAGACCCTTTTCCTGATATCCAACCTGATCCTCTTCTGATGCAGCTTCATGCCATTCCCTTGGGTCCTATGGCTAGTCGCCAGAGAGAAGAGATCAGTGCCTGCCACTCCGTTCCCCTTAGTGAGGAAGCTGTAAGTTGACATGAGGTCTCCTCTCAGACTCTTCTTCTCTAGGCTGAACAAACCAAGTGACCTCAGCTGCTCCTTACATGTCTTTCCCTCTAGACCCTTGGCCATCTTTGTAGCCCTCCTTTGGACACTCTCTAATAATTTTATGTCCTTTTTATACTGTGGTTCCCCAAACTGCACACAGTACTTGAGGTAAGGCCACACCAGTGCAAAATAGAGCGGGACAATCACTTCCTTCAACCAGCTAGCAATGCTGTGCTTGATGCACCCCACGGTATGGTTGGCCCTTTTGGCTGCCAGGGCACACTGTTGACTCATATTTAACTTGCCATTGACCAAAACCTCCAGATACATTTCTACAGGGCTGCTCTCCAGCTTCTCATCCCTTAGTCTGTGTGTATAGTCAGGGTAGCCCCTTCCCAGGTGCAGAATCTGGAACTTGCTCTTTTTAAACGTCACATTGTTGGTGATTGCCCAGCTTTCTCGTTTGTCAAGATCTTATACAACTTCGGGGTTGACTGGGAGTTTATCAATCCCACAGCCGTGATCCTCCAATTCAGGACACCTGGGGTACCAGAGCCCAAGATGCAGTATGAATTGCCCAGATGCAGTATAAAGCTGGTATTTTGCTTTCCTTTTCAGAACATTGTTCAGTTGTGTCCGTCTGAATGACAGACATATCCAGTCTAGAATTTCTCTAAGCAGATATACTTAAGCTATTTCAAAACCTAGGATAGCAGTAGTCTTACCAAATCTCCCTAAAGAGATGATCAAAATTTAAAAGTTAGTGATAACAGATAATGACAATAATTATGTTTTACTGTCTTTTATTATTGTATTGGGGAAGGCTACTGAGGCATTGTAAATTTGAGTCTAATCTTGATAATAGCAGTCATTCATTCAGTTTTAATATAAAACCAGTTGAACACTATGACGAAATAATTAGCTGAAAGAATAGGTCACATGCTGGGATAGTGGAACAGTAGAATCTGTTCTAAGATTTCATTATTAGAAATGAAATGTGAATGATGTGAATATGAGGCACAGATTGTATTTCTTTTTGTGTGAAATACAAGGGTCACACAGAGGAGCACAGGTTAAGAAACAGAGGTAGAGAATACGTAACTGACAGGAAAACTGTCAGGAAAAAGGTGAGAAGAGATTTCTGGATGAAGTGCTGGATAGATTTATACCTGGCATAATTAAAGAAACACAAATTCTGGTGCTTGATTCTTACTCATTTAAATGAGTTAATTTACATACTCTCCATTGATAATGAGGATTTCACAAATTCTTAATTTAGTCAATTTTATCTTTCTTCATTTTTGTTTTTGTGCTTTTCCTTATATTCATGTAGCCAGAGTTTTGGCCAGCTGCACCAATGAATCAGTAATAGCATTAATTCTATATATACAGAAAATAAAAGTAAAATAAAAATTGTAATTTTTATAATATTAAGAGTAGATTATAAACTATAGAATCATAGAATGTCTTGGATTGGAAGGAACATTAAACATCATCTATTTTGAACCCCACAGCCATGGGAAAGGATGCCACCCACTCAATCAGGTTGCCAAGGGCCTCATCCAACCTGGTCTTGAATACCTCCAAGGACTGGTCATCCACAATTTCTCTGGGCAACCTGTTCCAGGACCTCTCCACCTGAAGAATTTCCTCCTAACATCTAATCTAAATCTCCTCTCATTTAAAGCCATTCCCCCTTGTCTAATCATTATCTGAACAAGCAAAAAAAGTTGTTCTCCAATACATACTTTGGAATAAAAGTTGTTTATAGTGTAAAAGAAGAAAAAAAAGTTGCTCTCCGTAACATACTTAAAAGTCACGCATAGTTAAAGGTTGAGGACTGGGGAAAGAGATTATTATTAAGCATTTCCCCCCATGGATATTGGAAATTCCAGTTTTAATTTTCCATCCATTTTTTTATAGGCACAATTTAATATGGACTAGTTGGTCTTAATTCTGGTTCTGCAGGTATGTCTGACAGAAATCATTCCTATTTCGTCCTTAGAATGTTGCAAAAGAATTTTACACCTACAAACACGTACACAAACCTTCTGGGAAAACCATTGCTGTGTTCATAGGATATTTTCTTTTTAAATAGAGATTATAAGGACTTGTAAGATACTGTAATATAATTCCTCAGATAGCATTACAATATAATCCCATTTCTCAATGAAAAATAAAGCCATAAAAGGTAAGGATTTCCTCTCAATTTTTACTGACCTTGTGTAGGGACCTTTACTAGAATTTCAATTAGTCTTCTATTTTCTGAAATACTAAATCTGCTTGTAATTATTTGACTTTTACTGTTAAATGGTGGCATGCAAACACATGTTCAATGTCTGATCAGTTTTATCTTTTTAGAAATCCTTAGAGATAGCCAAAAAGGAAGAATACTCCATGAACCTGTCTGTTTGCTGTTTATGCCAATGCAGCAGCTATCTTAGATAACATACCTCAGGAGAGGCTTTCTGCAGACTTGCTGTCTTCCCTGGAAAAATGACATACTTTATTCTGGGTTGATTAACAGCTAGTGGATTCATCAGAGGCTTTTAGGGCTAATGGCTTTAGAAGAACATAAACTCCTGGCTTTGTGCTATTAGCAAATGTCATTCAAATTGCTTCTAGTAATGGCTTATGAACACTAAATATAAATTTCTGTACACTTACAGCCATAGCCTGAACAGATATGTGGATTCTCACAGTAACTCCATCTTTCAGGTCATTTACTATATATAATAGCTGCTATGCAGAGTGGACATAAGTCTCATGGTAAGATCCTTTTGTTTATGAAAAAAACATCTGAGTCCAGCCAAGGTCAGTGAATCTACTTCTGTAAAGGTAGTGTCATTTCCATTGAAATTTTATAGAAAAAAAAAATGTATTGTTTAGCTTGTTTCAGAGTGCCTTTACATAAAGGATCATTTTTGGACAGATATAAGAAGCATTAAAGGAAGTACATTCTCTTTAATATTAACAATCATTATCAATTAATAGCAATGTTAATTGGGATCTTTAAAATATGTAGGAAAATTATGTTTCAAAGGCACTGACACCTTGGGATATGTTAAATTAGATCTTTGCCAGCAGCACTGATTTCTTTTGAACACAAGTGGGAAACAGCAGCCTGGAAAGTAATGATGCTAGTAACCACACAAGACAGACACAGGCAAAGCACTTGCATATACCTTCACTACTTCAAATATCATTTGTTTTTAGTGAAATATGTTTTTCACTAGAGAAACCAATTTATTCTTAAGGTTTATCTCTGCAAAAAGCCTTGTTATGCTCAAAATCATCTTTATGTGCAAACAGTAAACACATCTTTTATGTAAAGCCAAGATTTCATGGTTATTATTATTATTGAAATGTTAAATGTCTAATTAAAAATAATTTTTAGTCTAGACATTGTTATGGTATTTACACATAATATTTCCATACAAAAAAGACCTCAGTAATCATACAACTGACATTGTAACATACTTCTAGTTACTACTACCTTTCTTGTGGTTATACACTCCTTTCCATTGCTCTTTCAGGTCTTAAAGGCACTAGTTGCAGCTGCTGGAGAGGAAAAATCTGCCTCTGGAGTCCTTTACCAGAAGTAATATAATGTTGAAGTTTGTGATTTCTTCCACACTTTAGGATCAACTCCGTGTCACTTTTCCATATTTGCTAATGGAGTTTTACACATTTGCTTTTTATTTGTTGGTATGCAGCTCCACACGACACCACAACTTTTGCGTGTGTTTCTATTTCTTCATTTTCTTTTTTACCCCCCAAAATCAGTTTTTCTCATCTCCAGCTGCATTTCTACTCCGTGTCTGTGCTTCTTGAGGCCTCTGCTATGGCACCAGGACAGTATTTCTGTGTACTACAAAATTGTGTGTAAATATCTCTTTCTACATAGAAAACCTGCTCATTACTTTTACCTATTTAAAACTATAATTTTATCACATGAAGCTAAATGAAATCAAAATAGCCATAAATACTTGGTCAAGTAGAGAAATCAGTATCACAACTAAACCAAGTAAAATAAATTTGCAGACAGTTCAAGAAAAGTTCAGAGCAAACCTGACAAGACTCAGTCCTCAGGCTTTGCAAATTCCATACAAAGTGTATGTCCAATCACTAGCAGTAATGATACTGTATTACAGGGATACATGCTTACACGATGCATAGACTACATATCATGTAATTTTCATCTAAGTCTTTATAGGAAAGAAAGAACTTGTTCAAGATTTCTTATATATGGCTAATCTAACACTGTGAGAATCTATGGTGTCTTAAAATAATTCTCTCTCATGATTCTTACTAGCAAATATAAAGAAAACAGCTACAATTTTCCCAGAGGAAGGAACAAATGATAAAAAAAATCAGTCATCACAGATGAAAACTTGAAATCACTAGGAGTCACAGTACCACTTTTGACTATTCCAAAATGGAAAGCAGATAAAACGAAAGAAAAGAAAGAAAGAAAGAAAGAAAGAGAGAGAGAGAGAGAGAGAGAGAGAGAGAGAAAGGAAGAAAGGAAGAAAGGAAGAAAGGAAGAAAGGAAGAAAGGAAGAAAGGAAGAAAGGAAGAAAGGAAGAAAGGAAGAAAGGAAGAAAGGAAGAAAGGAAGAAAGGAAGAAAGGAAGAAAGGAAGAAAGGAAGAAAGGAAGAAAGGAAGAAAGAAAATTAAAAAACAAACGAACAAACAAAACTAAACTAAACCAAACTAAATCTACAAATAATTTCTACTCAAATCCTTCAGGTACCTTGACATAGATATTTGCTACTCCATTACTGAAAAACATATTTTGAAGCCTGAAGTATTACTTCTCAGATTTGGTAGCTTTAGACACCTGCACTACTATCCGGTTAATAAAATAGGGTGATGGTTAGAAAGAGAGTTCTGAAATTTATTTTTCATAATGGTTTGAAAATATTTGACTAGGCCGAAGACAAAGGCTCTCCAGGTGTAATATGGGCAAGGATTTCTAGCCTGTCAGATATGATTAATAGGGAAGTGGTCATGCATCACTAATTTAATTTTCATAGAGAAAACGACAATGAGATCTGACAATAGCATAGCTGTATATATAATTGACATAGACTTCAGTACATCTCACGGTACATAGCAAATCATAAAATAATTTGGAATTAAAGATTAAGTTAGGAGATATGTTGGATGAAATTCTTTACTGAGTAACTGAACTTATGTCATAATGTATACAGGTAGGAATGAAAGCATAGGCACTGTGCAACTGTGGCTGCTGGGGCACTTTGGTCATGCTACACAGTACAGCAGATAGAGTTTATCCAGGAGGATTTGCAAATAATGATCACACTCAGACATTTAATGGAAAAGATAGAAAAGATGAAAATGAAACCATCTCATCAAAAATCTCTTTCATACAACTAATTTCCAACCTTCAAGATATATATTCTTTCTGGAAAAAAATGTAAAGGAAGGAACAATACCAGCATATGTGAGCTAACATAAAAAAAAACCTTCTAAGACTCAGGAAAGCAAATCAATTTAAATGAGAAGAAAATAAATAAGACAGTGAGAGTTTGTGAATATCTTCTGTAGAGAAAATGACCAGTTTCCAAAAGGAAGCAAGAAAGGTCAAAAGCTATGGAACATTTCCTTGCCTCAAACAGATACATATTGGCAGCATCATCACAGTGCAAAAAAATACTACTGTTGCAGTAATGGATTGTCTTCTAACTACTCTTTGTTCAGAATGATCCTTTCTGAAGTCTTAGCAGTAAGCCATCCAATTTGAATACCTTAAAAGAAGAAGAAACAAACAAACAAACAAAACTTAGAAAGAGAGAGAGAGAGAGAGAGAAAGATAGCAACAGCAAAAATCCCACAAAACTTTTAATCTTATAACCTCAATAAATTTCAGTGGCACCTAAATATCTTCATAGGTCCAGCCCTACCTTCTGTGGCCTAATTAACTTTTAATAGAAGAAATCTCAAAAAAGTGATGCAGGCCAACTGGCATCAGCAGACAGAAAAATAAATACTTTATTCAACTTAAAAAAAAAAAAAAAAAAAAAACAACAACAAAAAACACATCTGCACTGTTCCATAAGCAAAATAAATTACTTTTTTCTCCTTTTTCCTTTAATGCCCATGCCCAGTTAGATTCCATTTCCTAATACTATAATGGTAAAATGGTAACTAGATGTATTTGACAACTCAGTAACAACAACAACAACAAATCATTATCTATCAGATGACATTTTTACCATCTGTAGACTGGAATTTACCCATCAGTGACAGGACAGCTAAGAACCTGTTCAGAGTTTCAAATTGCAGATCAATGTTATTCTTATTTTATATAATTATTAAAGCCAAAGAAACATTTCATCTATCTTTAAGATTCTGTAGTAAAAAGATAAAACAAAAATAAATATATCTGAGTCAATAAATTTCCTCTTAACTGAATTTATTGGATATATCTTTACCTCCTGGTAAGGTAATCATCCTTCAGACTTTTTTCAAGACCTTTTCAAATTAACCAACATTCTGCTTACCTGTGAATAACCTGGCACAGCAGAAGGCACCTATATGCATTATGCAGGCTGTCCTTTGGGCAGTCACATAACAAAGAAGTGAAGCTTAATAAATAACAATGAATAAATTCTCCTGAATGCTTTTCCTCCCTCCCTCCCTTCCTCCCTTCCTTCCTCCCTCCCTTCTTTCCCTCCCTTCTTTCCCTCCCTCCTTCCCTCCCTCCCTCCTTCCTTCCTCCTTTCCCTCCCTCCCTCCTTCCTTCCTTCCTTCCTTCCTTCTCTATGTGCAAAACTTTTCCAAGCCTAAACTATGCTGCCTGGAGATGAAGAGTTTAGAATCTCTTATTCAAGATATGACAGCATGCAGTGCTCAGCTCTAAGCAAGACAGGTGAGGCTCACGTTGATCTTTTAAACTTACATTTGATGAAAAAAGCTATTATTGATTAATGCTGTCTATTCATTTCAGCCTCAACACACAAAATAATTCCAAGTTAATCACTTTTTCTTTTAAGAGGAGTATAAGTGCTGAAAATCAAATACTGATTACTTATTAAGGTTAAAGTTGTCACAAGCAAATTCAAAGCCATGAGAACATATATTAATATGGTTTATTATTAATTATGTTTTGCTTATATTTTTGCAAACCGAACCAAGCAAAAACCAAACAACAGCAACAAATAAACAAACCAAACAAAACATTACCGCCTTTGAGAACACCCCTCGGACTTTTATAAGACTCATTTCTTGTGTTGGGTAATGAGTGAAATGTAGTAGGTAATGAAAGAAAATGCTGGTATTGAATGACTTAGAAAAAATATTGAATTGGAAATCTATTCTGCTCAAATACCTAAAGGTTTGTGACAGAGGAAAATGAATACAAAATATTCTTTAGTGAATCTTTTTACTACCACATTCTACCTTCAATATTAAACCCATTCCTTTCCTTTCAATAGTAAAGGTTTTATTTAAAGTCCTGTATTCAATGTGGAGTACTACCAGAAATATGTGGATCAACATAAGAGAGATTAGAGAAAACCTGAAAGTTTTGTTTGTTTGATTGTTTTTTAATGAAAGAATTTATAAACTGGCATTGCTCAGAAAAGAGAAGAGTAAGTGGATGTATGAGAAAACATTTAACACTTAAATATCTACTAGAAAATAAAGGTGAAAAACTGTTCTACATGCTAATGGCAAATAGTATCAGGTGTAATGAGTTTAAACTACAGTAAGCATGATTCAGGTTATACATAAGCACATTTTTTAAAAAGTAGAGAAAGTAGACTATAGAATAAATTGCCTGAGGATGGCATGTTGTCTCTTGCAATAACCAATATACTTAAATTAGAAGACTAGTTGACTTGTCCCTGTCTGTATTCAGTTAAAAGAGAAATGCTGTTCCAGATGATGCATGCTGAAATTCATTGAAATGAAACCAAGCTCCATCTTGAGAATAGAAGAATTCTTTTATTCTCTAGCTGTGTAGCTTCCCTGACTAACAAAGATATTTGAAGGTAAAAAAAAAAAAAAAAAAAAGAGTTAATGATCATGTGCAAAAGCATGTTAAAGTATAATATATTGATAATGGTTTATAATAACCTGTAATTATATGAAGGATCAGACATTGTGTGCTCGAAGTCATACAAAAAGCTTGATTCCCTTTTTTTCTGACAAAAATGTTGAAATATCAAACAAACACATGAACAAAAAAAAAGAAAAAAAAAATAAACCCACAGATCAATGAATGATAGAAATAGCCATTATTTATTTGACAAACCAAATCATTTTCAAATTGATTGTTGTGTGAAAATGTCTGTTCACGCTACAAAGGCAGGACTTTGTTCTGCTCAGATGAGCCCACAGCAGATTTGAATACTTCGTATTCAATATGATACTCTGCAGAATCCCGTTTCAGTCGAGTCAAGGAATGGACAGATCTCCCACTGATTCTACACAGGCAAAACTTGCTTCCTTGATCATTATTTCTAAAGCAAGGACAACATAAGCATTATGTACCTCTGGTAAAAATCTCACAAAAGACAACTCAAAAGTCTAAAAGAACATTACACAGTTATTTGTGAGTGATGTGAGAAAAACTGCCATTCATAAGTGCAGCATTGCTTGCAAACAACAGGAAAAGGCATGTAGTAGTGTTTTGGATAAATTTGGATTGCGTTTTGGAAAATGTTTAATATGCAAATAATGTAATGAATACAAGAAAAAACAAAGTCTGACCCTAGGTGTTGTCTTTCAAAGAGTTATGAAAAACATATCCTGACACGGAATAGTTATATCAATAAAGATTGTAGTATGCTGTGGTTTGTTAAAATAGATCCCGTTATATTCCAAGTAAAGTGGAAGGCACACGTAGCTATTTAAAGACACTTCATGGCATGAAAATAGTTCTGCTATTCAGGAAAATGATTTTGAACTGTGTTCAAAACACATAGAGCAGATATAATTGGAAAAATATAGAGAAATTTCCCATTGCTAAGAACATTGATGCAATGCATTTATATTATATCCTACAAGGAGCCTGTTCAGCATCCAAGCTTTTCCACTCTGAACTTCTGCAAAATCATTGAACTTAGCAGATCCCTACTCATTTTTGTTATTAAAGAAGTGTCATATATCATAATTTTAGATTTCTTTAATTTTTGTAATTGAGTTAGGATAAATGTGCCGTAGCAACTCTAATCTCTGTGTTTTAATACTCCTTATATATAAAGGAGAATTATGAATTCTTATGAATTCAATATCTAGTTAAACCTAGTGTAAGTTTTTACCATAGTTGTCAGTAGTCTCTGAAACAATACAGTATGTGATCTTGAAGTATGGTACCTACCCAGTGCAGAATTTTTGTTACAAAAATAAATAAATAAATAAATAAATACAGTGTAACAGCTCTGTAATATGGCACAAATTATATTAAAATTCTCTGAAATAACTTTATGCATATATACATCTGTGTGTATGTAAAGCTCACAAAGGAGAAGCTTTAAGGTAAATTTATACTGCTAACATTAATCAGACCCTTCAGAAGGAAACATCCAATTGCTGTTCAGCCAGTTCTCTTTGGGACCCGTTTCTTTTGATGTTCTATAGCAGTCTCTTTCCATTTCAGTGCCCATTTCTGTATTCTCCCTGGGTTATTTTCCACATCAAAGCAGGTTTTTCTTGCCTCTGTAGAATTCTCAATTTTTATCTTTCTGCAGTCATCATGAGGGAGAAAGAAAGCAGAAAAAAAAAATCTTATTTTTACAGTTTCAGCCTGTATTGTGTATTATGTTTAGTAAGGCTTCACAGAAAGCAAAGAACATCAGCCAAACTTCTAAAATTTTACCAAAAGTTTTGTAGCCAAGACAATTACTATGAAAAGAAAGAATAGACTACTCATCATGAGTCTATTAATTCCCCTCCATATTTAACCAAGCAATTATAATCTTTTTTTTTTTATTCAAGAGGTCAGTGCCATGAGATGGAAAACAAATTGCATTTTTCACCTCTAAACCTTTAATAACTAGAACCAGTTCATGTTTGTTATTTGTCAAGTATGGAATTGTGCTACTTTGTTTACCTATTCAATTCTTATAGGCTGTATTTTTAGGGAAGTGAAACCAGTAAAAAGCCCTACAGTTTTAGGAAGAGATTTGTAAAGGAATAAAAATATCCTCTATACTCTCATTGCATTTGTTGTTTATCTTAGATTTACAGTGACCCACTTATGAAGAGGGGCTGCAAAGGACCTCAAGCTCCAGGTCCAAACTTACAGCAACAGTTATACTCACTGCTTTTATTTTTATTTTATTTTATGGGGGGAGGGTGGGTGAGGGTAAGGGTGGGGGTGGGGAGGAAGCTGCTCATTCTGTTTCCTAACTCATTGATCTCCCACACTCAGAATAGTTGCTAGTTCTGATGCCAAAACACGTCAAATTGCAGAAAATTTAGATAAGGTAGGTGGGACATACCATTTTACCAACTGAGAAGAATGTACAAACATTGTGATTCCTGGGGAGAATGAGTATAGTAGATCCGGATGGTGAAAACAATGAGCCAGACTTTCATTTCTTATGCCATACTGTTTATAAGTTCAAAGCTGATTCTTAAGTGTGCTTTCCCCTCCCCTCCCCTCCCCTCCCCTCCCCTCCCCTCCCCTCCCCTCCCCTTTATTCTGCTTATCATTAATACTCACAAGTCATCTCTATTTTGAACAAGTATACCTTGACTGCAGTTCACAGAATTCAGCTGATATCTACGCAGTTATTTTTATGTTTGTTTCTTTTTGTTTGTTTAATTATGAATCTTAAGGCAAAAGTTAAAAAGTCTTGGCTATATGGCTGCCGTACGACCTTTACCTAACTTTCACAGAATCACAGGATCATCTAGGTTGGAAGAGATCTCCAAGATCACCTAGTCCAATCTCTGACCTAACATTAACAAGTCCTCCACTAAGCCATATCACTAAGCTCTACATCTAAACGTCTTTTAAAGACCTCCAGGGATGGTGACTCAACCACTTCCCTGGGCAGCCTATTCCAATGCCTAACAACCCTTTTGGTAAAGAAGTTTTTCCTAATATCCAACCTAAACCTCCCCTGGCACAACTTTAGCCCATTCCCCCTCGTCCTGTCACCAGGCACTTGGGAGAACAGACCAACCCCCACCTCACTACAGCCTCCTTTAAGGTACCTGTAGAGTGTGATCCCAGACTGAACAATCCCAGCTCCCTCAGCCGCTCCTCGTAAGACTTGTTCTCCAGACCCCTCACCAGCTTCGTTGCCCTTGTCTGGACTTGCTCGAGCACCTCCATGTCCTTCTTGTAGCGAGGGGCCCAAAAATGAACACAGTACTAGAGGTTCAGCCTCACCAGACTTAAGAAGGACAAATATCTTTGGACTCTGTCCACTTAACCGAGATAAGAATGATATGGAGTCACTTTCTCACTCTCTATTATAAACAATTGTCTTAGGATTGATTACATATTATATAATCAGAAATTATCTATAAATTCAGAAATAGCATCACAAAATCAGTGGAATTACAACAGAGCGTGAAAAGACATAAACCTGAGACTTTAATTATTACAGTTATAGCATACAACCACTTTAACAAAAAGTTAAGAGATTAATTGTTTTTCTCCATATATGTACTTAGGCAGCTTAAAAAGTTATCTCAACTACATAGTTCCAAGAGAACAGAAAACCTACCCACTAATTAGTTCTAACAAAATTCTGATTAGACAAATTATTTTACTCAGAAACTGAAAATAAATTTCCAGAAAACGTGTAGACAAACCAACAACTTCCTCTCTCCTGACTTCCCTAGAAAGTTCCAAGAGCCAAAATTAAACAATGTTCTCACCACAAGAATAAAAACTTCAAAACTCATGTGGAATTATCTGATTAAAAGTTGCCAGTACACTACATTTGGGAAAACAGAATCAGATTCACTCATACAGAAACAATTTTGCTGTGATAGTATAAATGCAATCTTTTTGTCTAAACAGATAGTCTGGTATCATAGAATCACAGAATGACTGAGGCCGGAAGGGACCTCTGGAGATCATCTAGTCCAACCCCCCTGCCAAGCAGAATCACCTAAAGCACATTGCACAGGATAGCATCCAGGCGGGTTTTGAATATTTCCAGAGAAGGAGACTCCACAACCTCTCTAGGCAACCTGTGCCAGTGCTCTGTCACCCTCACAGTAAAGAAGTGTCCTCTCATATTCAGCCTGAACCTCCTGTGCTTTAGTTTGTGCCTTTTGCCTCTCGTCCCGTCGCTGGGCACAACTGAAAAGAAACCAGCTCCATCCTCTTGACACCCTCCCCTCAAATATTTACATACATTAATGAGGTCTCCCCTCAGTCTTCTCATTTCCAGACTAAACAGGCCCTGTTCTCTCAGCTTGTCCTTGTATGACAGGAGCTCAAAACACCTTCTAGTCCTACATCCAAATCGTTTATAAAAACATTGAAGAGGACTGGCCCTAAAATGGAGCCTTGAGGGACCCCACTAGTGACCATCTGCCAGCCTGATGTGGTCCCATTTACCAAAACCCTTTGAGCCTTGCCCGTCAGCCAATTGCTCACCCATTGGGTGATGCTTTTGTTAAGTTGTATGCTGGACATTTTGTCCAGTAGGATCCTATGGGAAACCGTGTCAAAACCCTTGCTGAAGTCCAAAAAGATCACATCAGCTAGTTTCCCTTGATCCACTAGATGAATGATCTTATCATAAAAGGAAATCAAATTAGTTAGGCAGGACCTACCCCTCATGAACCCATGTTGGCTGGGACCAATGACTGCATTGTCCCCCAGGTGCACTTCAATAACTTCAAGGATCATCTTCTCCATAATTTTTCCAGGCACTGATGTGAGACTGACAGGCCTGTAATTGCTAGGGTCTTCTTTCTTACCCTCCTTGAAAATTTGCACAACATTTGCCAGCTTCCAGTCTACTGGGACCTCTCCAGATTCCCAAGATCATTGAAAAATAATTGAGAGAGGTCCCGCGATGATGTCAGCCAGCTCTTTAAGCACCCTGGGATGAATCCCATCTGCACCCATGGACTTGTATGGATCCAGGTGGAGCAGCAAATCCTGCACACGTTCAGGGTCGGTTGGGAGTTTATCATTCCCACCATCAAGGTCCTCCAGCTCAGGGCACCCAGGGTCCCGAAGCCCATCATCAGTGTTGAAGACAGAGGCGAAGAAGGCATTAAACATCTCTGCTTTGCCTGTGTCATTGTCTGTGAGGAGACCTTCCCCATCAAGTAGTGGACCTATGTTTTCTTTGGTTCTCCTTTTTCTGTTCACATATCTAAAAAAACCTTTTTTATTGTCTCCCACAGACATGGCCAGCTTCAACTCTAGTTGGGCTTTGGCCACACGAATTTTCTCCCTACAAACACGAACAGCATCCCTGTATTCCTTCCGTGTCACCTGACCCTCCTTCCAGCAGCCGTACACTTTCTTTTTCCATCTAAGCTCCAGTAGAAGTTCCCTGGTCAGCCAGGCCGGCCTTCTGCCCCACCTGCTTGACTTCCTATATTTCCTACTTCCTATAATTCCTACTTTTGGAATTGCCTGATCTTGTGCTTTTAGGAGGCAGTGCTTAAAGATTGACCAGCACTGATGGACGCCTATGCCTTCAAAAGCAGTTTCCCAGGGGACCTTGCTGACTAGATCCCTGAGCAGCCTGAAGTCTGCTTTCCGCATATCCAGGGCTGAAGTTTTGGTGGCAGTTTTCCTTCTATCACCATAAATTTTAAACTCAACCACTTCATGGTCACTATGACCGAGACGGCCACCAATTGCCACGTCCCCCACAAGACCCTCTCTGTTCTCCAGCAACAGATCTATAAATAGACAATCTATTTTTAAAACCAGTTATTAAAAATTATATATTGCTTATGTTGAGAACTTCTTAATTACAATAATAACAATTGGTATTAATGTGTTGACTTTCACGTGCTATTTTAAGTATAAATTAAGTATTCTAAGTACAAATTAATTCACTGTCATATTCTTTGCAAGAATGAGTCAAATACTGTGAGGTCATAGAATCATAGAATTAATCATAGAATCATAGAATCAATCAGAATCACAGAGTCACAGAACAGCTTGGATTGGAAGGGACCGTAAAGATCATCTCGCTCCAACCCCCTGACATAGGCAGGGATGCCACCCACTATATCAGGTTGTCCAAGGCCCCACCCAGCCTGACCTTGAACACCTCCAAGGATGGGGCATCCACAGCTTCTCTTCGCAACCTGTTCTGTGCCTCGCCACTCTTACAGTGAAGCTTCCTTCTAATGTCTAGTCTAAAACTATCCTCTTTTACGGAATCACAGTTTAAGACCATTCACCCTTGTCCAGTCGTTATCTGCCCAAGTAAAGAGCCCTTCATCTTTTATGTAAGCCCCTTTTAAGTATTGAAAGGTCAAAATGAGGTCTCCCCAGAGCCTTCTCTTCTTTAGGCTGAACATCCCCAGCTCTCTCAGCCTTTCCTCATGGGAGAGGTGCTCCAACCCTCTGATCATCTTTGTAGCCCTCCTCTGGACTCAGTTGAACAAGTCCACATTTTTCTTGTACTGGGGGGCCCAAACCTGGACACAGTACTCCATCTGGGGCCTCATGAGAGCAGAGTAGAGGGGGACAATCACCTCTCTTGACCTGCTGGCCACACCTCTTTTGATGCAGCTCAGGATGCAGTTGGCCTTCTGGGCTGGAAGCACGCACTGCTGACTCATGTTGAGACTTTGGACACCAGAACCCCCAAGTCCTTCTCTGCAGGGCTGCTTTCAATGAGTTCTTCTCTCAGTCTTTACTCCTGTCTGGGATTGTCCCGGCTCAGGTGCAGCACCTTGCACTTGGACTTGTTGAACCTCATGTGGTTCACAGGGTCCCACTTCTCCAGCCTGTCCCTTTGAATGGCATCTCTTCCTTCTTTGGTATCAACCGCACCACTCAGCTTGGTGTCATCTGCAAACTTGCTGAGGGTGCACTCAATCCCATCACCTATGTAATTGATGAAGATACTGAAAAGCACCAGTTCCAAGGCAGACCCCTGAGGGACACAGCTCATCACCAGTCTCCACCTGGACACAGAGTCATTGACCACCACTCTCTGGGTGTGGCCATTGAGACAATTCCTTATCCACAGGATGGTCTACCCGTCAATTCCATATCTTTCCAATTTAGAGATTAGGATGTTGTGTGGGACTTTGTTAAATGCCTTCCAGAAGTCCAAGTAGATGACATCAGTCAGTCTTCCCCTGCTGACTGATGCATTACTCTTATCATAGAAGGCCACCAGATTGGTCCGGCATAATTTACCCTTGGTGAAGCCATGCTGGCTGTCCAAGATCACCTTTTTGTCCTGCATATGCCTTAACATTGCCTCCAGGAGGATTCATTCCTTGATCTTCCCAGACACAGAGGTGAAGCTCACCTGTCTGTAGTTCCCCAGGTTTTCCTTTCTACCCTTTTAAAAAATTTTAAAGATTTTTTAAAAGATCCATCATTATGGGTTGACTTTTCATTAAGGCAGATAAGGAACAGAGACAGATAAACTGTTTCTTCAAGCAGAGAGGTCTTTCACGAATTAGAGTACTATAATTGCATTTGGGACATACCAGTTTAATGTTTCAACCCATTCTTGAGTTTTCCCACAACTCTCTGTCTTCAAAATTCTCCACTACTGCATTGGCCTATCAGAATATTACAGAATCACAGAATGGTTGTGTTCGGAAGAGATCAGGTAGTCCAACAACTCTGCTCAGGCTATCCCATAGGTTTCAGCTAGAAGTGGAACATGCAGAAAAAAATATAATGCAAATATGTTTCCAGGTTATATAATATGAGCTCAATTCCAAGTTTAGCAGATACCATTGTCTTTTTTGGCCACAAGGGCACATTGCAGACTCATGGTTAACTTCTTGTCCACCAGGACTCCCACATCCTTCTCTTCAGAGCTAATTTCCAGCAGGTCAACTTGTCCAGCCGCCAACTTGTACTGGTGCATGAGGTTATTCCCCCTAGGTGAAAGACCCTGCACTTGCCTTTGTTGAACTTTATGAAGTTCCTCTCTACCCAACTCTCCAGCCTGTACAGGTCTCTCCGAGTGGCAGCACAGCCTTCTGTTGTATCAGCTACTCCCGCCAGTTTTGTATCATCAGCAAGCTTGCTGAGGGTGCATTCTGTCCCTTCACCCAGGTCATTCATGAATAAATTGAACATGACTGGACCCATTACTGACCCCTGGGGGACACCACTAGCTTCCAGCCTCCAATTAGACCAGGCTGCTGATCACTACCCTGTGTGCTCTGCCATCCAGGCAGTTCTCAGTTCACTTTATGCAATTATCAGGTAGTCAGATATAGAAGGAAACTACTGTGTTATAACTCCTTTTCCAATAACAAAATTGTTTTCTTCAATGTAGCAGAAAAAAAAAAGTCAATTATAGGTAACGTATTATTGATTTTAATCAGTAATTTACGCAGTAGTGTGGACATTGATGAAGGCATTCACTGTATTGTGATACAAGGTCATGTTAATTAAGTTAGAAGTTCAAAATCTGTATGGAGCTCTGACGTTTTACATTTCATGATTGTAGGCATGCAATCATGAAAATGATGATTGCAACTACAAATCATATCCTAAAATTTTCAGCAAAATCGAATAGCTCTACCAGGTCTGAGTTATTACACTTCTTATATTTTGTATTCATGTTTTATATACACATGGAGGTACAGATGCTATTCTGAATAATCTAATTTTAAAGTTGAAAGCATCAATTACAAAAGTGTAACTCAATTAAAACTATTCACAGTAACGTCATTCATACCATGTCATAGCAAGATGGATTTGCAAGATTTGCTTGTACCTTAAATTTTCTTCATTTGATGTCTCAACCTAGTCATAATATTATGGTTTATATTCTACATTCCACTCCTAAAGCACTTCTAGATCTATTTAGGTCACTAATGATAAATTCACCAACATCTTTGAAGAAGAAAGCCAATATGCATGTTTGTAAATTAATGTTTGGTAGCTTTTGTTTTGTTTTTATTTGTTTGTTTTGCTAGTTTGTTTCTTACATATACTGAATTTAAGAAGCATATTTATTTTTGATAAAACCCTCTCAAGATCACAAATATGTTTAATTTGCATAAAAATTAAAAAATAGAGGTTGTGTGTTTAAATGTTAATGCCATACCTTGAATTTGTACCTCCAAAGTTCTCTTTCTAGTAGAGACTGTATGAAAAATGTTTTAAGTGTATTTTCTGTAAGCATTAGGAAAAACAGTTTTTACAATAAAATCTCTGACTGCAGGTCTTGTAAACTAAAAATGAAAGCCTTGTTTTACATGTCTTTGTTTGCTTTACTGAGAGTGGAATTCTTTTGCACAGTTACAATTTATTGTATTATTGTATATTAGTTTGAAGTTCAGTAGATTGAGCTAAGTAGATTTGATGCTGAGGTCTGTTATAATGTTAAAATACATGATGCCATCTCTGAAGTCAGTTAAGCTCCAGAAAAAGTTAGGAATAAGCAAGAATTAGACTAAATATCAGCACAAAATGCACGTCAAAATGCTGTTGTGGCATACATGAAGGTGACCTGTGGTGGTATTGTCAATGCTACGGGATCAAAGCTTGAGTTTCTTTCTATCATGGGCAAGTTGGCAAAGGAGACATCAGTGAAAGTATGGGACACCAAAACTTGCTCCTGTAGACTGTAAGGAGTGGCTGAGAGAAAGGGTCAAGGATAATGTATGATAAACACTGAGTACCTCTTGAACTGTGGGTACTTATCATAGAATCATAGAATGGCTTGAGTTGGAAGGGACCTTAAAGATCATCTAGTTCCAACACCCATGCCATGGGCAGGGACACCTCCCACTAAATCAGGTTGCTCAAAGCCCCATCCAACCTGGCCTTGAACACTTCCAGACTTCCAGGGATGGGGCATCCACAAATTCTCTGGGCAATCTCTCCTCACTACCCTCAGAGTAAAGAATTTCCTCTTTTTTTTTTTTTTTTTTTTTCTAATCTAAATCAATCCTCTTTTAGTTCTAAAGCTATTACACCTTGTTCTATCAACAACACTCCTTGGCAAAGTGTCCCTCCACAGCTTTTCTGTAGGCCTCCTTTAGGTATTGGAAGGCTGCTATGAGGTCTCCCTGGAGCCTTCTCTTCTCTATGCTGAAAAATTCCAACTCCCTCAGTCTGTCTTCATAGGAGAGGTGCTCCAACCCCTTGATCATCTTTGGATGTGTCCTAATATTTCCATGTCCTTCTTGTGCTGGGGGCCCCACAGCTGAATGCAATACTCCAGGTGGGGCTTCACAAGAGCAGAGTAGATAATCAACTTCCTCAACCTGCTGGCCATGCTTCTTCTGATGCAGCCCAGGATACGGTTGGCTTTCTGGGCTGCAAGAGAACACTTCTCATTATGCAGCTTCATTCCACTTTGTCTGTATAAAGTTCTGCTTCATTGGAAACAAAAATGTTTCTAAGGTGGGCTGATGTACATTTTTATGATGTTTTGATACAGGATATGGACATGCGTAGGCTAACTATTGAGACTGAAAATATAAATCCAAAAGCCCAGTTCCAGTAACAATTCTACAGTTTGAAACAAGGTATTTTCTGAATCTGATCTGTGTGGATCTTCCCGTGGTGGCAGCTCAGCATAAAGAAATCTGGAAAATTAATCATAGCTTAATTCTTCTCTTAAACTTTTATCCCATACAACTTGCACAACATTTCCACAAACTTTGGTTTCCAGCAAGGCTGTGCAGGTCAAAGGATAAAAAATGTGTTTCTGTGGAGTGCTATTATCTTTTATTACATGAAATCATAGTGTTTGGAAAAGATAAATGAGTTTTTAAACATCTTGCCTTTTAAATGTAATTGTATAATTATTTAAATGACATCCATGTATGCCATTTTAAATTTTAATTGTAATTTGGGGAAAAAAATCCTTGACATTTCTATTGTAAAGAATCACATCCTGCTATTTATTTATTTATTTATTTATTTATTTATTAAAGAACAGCTTTTTTTTTTTTTTTTTTTTTTGAGGTGGGAAATGTCAGCTTATGAATTCTGCTGGAATCAGGGTGCTCCAGTTAAAAAAAATAAATACATAATGTCTTTCAGATTTTTAAAATAATATTTATGCTGCTAGTTGTAATATTACTGCTACCAGAATACTGATAGTATTGTGAAAATTAGCAATAAGATTTTTTTTCTTTGTTCTAGAATAACCTTTTTTTTTTTTTTTCCAAAAGATTTCTGAGATACCGAGAAGATAAAGCTCATGTAAGTATTATGTCTTTCTTTGCACCACATACAGAATGGCATGGGGAATTTAGTGCTTTGGAATATCTGTTTGTTCTCTGAATAAAACCAGTCATATACTCTTTCAAGATATCAAACCAGCATCTTTTACAGTAAAAATTCATTTAAAAGAACGTTGTTAAGTCAAAGCACTTTGTTCAAGCTTTATTTATTTATTTATTTTTAAAAGTTCTTTCAACTTTCAGTCAATTGTCATTAATGGCAGGCTGTAATTTTTAGCCTTGATATAAATACTGTGTGATTATTTAGTAGCAATTGTTCCTGGGTAAGTATATGAAATATTTATTGACTTCAAATATACACACTTTTTGCTAGGATAAAAAAAAATAAAAAAAAAAAGATTTCTGAAGAAAATAGCACTACGTTCTGCACAAATTGTCTATGTAATTATAATATATATAAAACTAAAACAAAAACAAACAAACAAAAAACCCTCTAAATCCTATCTGGATTCTTGCTCAGTGTAAATTCTATTTTTTTTTAATCTCCTAAAGGAATTGTCTACTGGTGCAGAAAATCTTGTCATTAATAAACTGATTCACTGATACTGGATTCAGTAGTCAAACAAATAATTGGCCTGGCGCTAGCAATTTATCTTACTTATTTAGTTGTAAATAACACTTCAGCTAAATACATACATTTTTTTCAGGTAATTAAACTTTCACTTTTTAATTACTTGGTACAGAAGATGTAATTTTTATTTCAAAATTATTTTATCTTAAAGCTCTAAAGATTTATTAGAATGAAATCCTATAGCTATCTACATAAGCATAGGACTTCTGAGTCTTTCAGGAACATTCTCTGGATGTGGAAGTTTTACTTTGTCCTTCAAATAAGAACAAAAACTAACTTTTATAAATAATCTCATTAGGGTAAATCAATTAGAGCAAGATTAAAATTTACGTTACTTTACTTTACTTTACTATTTATCTTCTAGGAATACCACAGAAATTTACATCAAAAAAAAGACTGCTTCAGTCACTGAAATTCCCTAGGCTCAATATCTGACATGCAAAATGAAGATGTTTTTACCATCAGAACCCATGTTGTGGTCTTCTAAACATGAGCTATGAAATCTTGTTTTCAGTGTCCTTAAGAACAGCAAATTAAATTGGAGAAATTAATTTCTATACAGCATATTTCCTGATCAAATAATACTTTTATTCATATATTTATTATTATATTTATTCTTAAAATTGTTTTAAAAATTATTTGCCAAAAGTCAGTAACACATAAATACAGGATTTCCTTTGAGACATTTGCTGATAGTTTGTGGAATCGCAGAATCACATAATGGCTGAGGATGGAAGGGACCTTTGGAGCTTATCTGATCCACATGCCCTGCTCAAGCAATGCCACTTAGAACATGTTGCCCATGACCATGTTTGACCGCCTCTCAAAGGAGGCTCTCCCAAAGGAGAGAGACTGCACCACCTCTCTGGGCAACCTGTGTCAGTGCTCAGCAACCATCACAGTAAAAAACCCTCCTGTGTTTCAGTTTGTGCCCATTCCCTCTTGTCCTGTTACTGGGCATCATTGAAAAGGACCTGGCTCTATTCTCTTTGCACCGTCCCTTCAGGTATTAATACACATTGATGAGACCCCCTGAGACATCTCTTTTCTAGGCTGAACAGTCCTGGATCCCTCAGCTTTTCCTCATAGAAGAGATGCTTCACACTCTCCATCATTTTTGTGGCCCTGTGTGGGATACTGGGCAGCCCAGAACTGCACCCAGTACTCCTGGTGTGGCCTCACCAGTGCTGAATAGAGGGGAATGCATAACTATATGCATCGTGAGCTTGTAGATTTCTTGGTTTGTCATAGAGTTTGTAAGCAATCCCATGATGATGACCTGAGGAGTTTCATCTGATTCTCCAGAAGTCAAGAGCTACTCAAACATTACCTTATTTTCCAGTTCCATGTGAATAATTTATTTCAAATTACAGTAGGTACCAAAATTTTGGCAAATGAATCATGTCTCAAATATGCTTTCCCCCCCAAATTCCTTTCCTTTATTTTCTGTTGTCATATAGGCATATCATGGATTAGTAAAAAAAAATATATATATATGTTTATTATCATATAAAAATTTCTGCAACAAATTGAAAAATATATGTAAAGCTCTAGGTCATATTGTGTAAAGACCTTCAGAAATTCACTAAAAAAGCACAACTTCCTTTCACAGAGGAAAGGATATTAAGATTATTTATATTAAATTTTATGTGCTGAAATTAATATATACAGAAGTATTTAAAATAGATATTAAATACACATATGAAGACATTAAACCTAATATTTAAAAATATTAAATTGTCTATTTAGAGAAAAAGAAGTATGTGAAATGAGATTTAATTATAGTAGAAAACAAACTTCATGACTGATATGTATGCTTTCAAATTACCAAAATGTGTAATGCTATCTCATTAAAGTTCCTGTGAATTGTAATGTTGTGATACTCAATATACGTATACATATATATAGACAGCCAGCCATAAGAACACTGGCAGATGCACTCAACATTCAAAAACTGCAAACTCTGATGGCTACATCATGTTCCCCTCTCTGGCGTGTCAGGATTAAGCTGTTAGTGGGAATATATGTATGTATACACATTTGAGCTCAGACACTGAGTCTGTGTATACATATATGTACATGTATATTTATATGTATATGTAAATAGTATGTTCATAAAAATGTATATTTATATATGTGCACATATATTACATATATATATATATATACACACATACATGCTCCAGCACAATATATATATTCAGTATGCCCAATAGCTGCCCCTGGATCCCAGTCTCCTTACCACCCTGGGGCCCCTTGGGCTCCCTTCATGGTGCAGTGGGATGGGATGGGATGGGGCAGGGTGCAATGTGTGCATCATCTGTCTATTGTTGTTCTTCTGTGTTCTTTCTGTGTCTGGAGATGAACTTCTCATGTACCCTAACAGAATGTACATGATGTGTATTATATTTTGATTTATTTATTTTTTTTTCTGAAGGCTAAAGAATCTAATCCTCTGTTTTATTAGTAATATTTAGGGCACATTAAAACGTATTTTAAAATATAGTTTTTTTTTTTTTTTGTATAATTACTTTTATTTGTACCATTAATTAAAACAGAGAGGAATTGCAACATAAGCTTAGGATGACTGAAACGCGCACATTTCAAGGACATTTTTTTTCAGATGACATTAACATCCTTTTAATGTTTTTAGTGTTATCCTTTTAAGGTTATTTTAATATTTTAGAAGTGAAAACAACAACAAACAAAAAACACACAAACCAAACCAAAAAGCAAACAAGCCATAAAGTATTTCATGAAGTTATTTAGGAAAAGACATATCAAGATTATTTTTAGAGATGATAACCTTGTCAAGCTCAGAGTCAGCCACTGCCTTTTTCAGTAAAGACTTTAAAAAAAATGTTGCGAACAAACTCCTGTTTGAATCACATTAATTTTGGTAGGCTCTGGATCGAGCCCATAGTGATATTGTTATTAAAGTATGTTTGCTCTTTGATGAATTAATCCTATGGACAGTTTACAAAAGCAACCAATGTGTATGATCTGTATGTCATTCACTAGTCATGGCATTGTGTGAATTACCGGAAAAGTCTAAAAGGCATTGGCTGTGCCTCCATAGACCATGTGGAAATCCCCTTTATCTTCCTATTATGGATTAGTGTTATGTATATTCTGGCACAGTGGCAGAAAATAAAACAGTCTTATCTCCTTCACCATTTAGAAACTCTGTTTTGCTTTATTCTCTCTTTACCATTATCTCTTCAATTAAATGAAAAAAAAAAAATCTAATAAAATGTAATTTTCTAAACCAATTTGTTCCATTATATTTTTACTCTGCCTCCATCGTTTATACCAATCTTTTTTTTTTTTTTGGTCTTTTTTTTTTTTCTATTTGACTTTTACTCTTGCTTTATAACTCTTTTGTGATGTTATTTCATGTCTTCCATTTTTACGCAGCTATCAGTTTCCAGCTATCAGAAAGCTAAAACAGTTACTATTATTTTACAACAAAAAATTCTGTTCACTTAGTCAAAGTTTGGAGCTTTTCTCAAGACACGAGTTCGTACATCCTTGATCCATATGAGTTAGAGTTTTTCTATAAATCCCCAAAGCATTTTGTTCTCTCTGTGGAGTGCCTCTGTAAGTGTAAGGTTGTGTTTGCAGAAAGGCTAAGCATTCAAATACATGTTTCAGGGCACATACTTATTTGATGGTGAGTGATGTTAGCTGAGAGTGCTGCTACAGAAAACTAGTGAAACCAATTGAACTTTCTATCTTCATAGACTTAGCCTATCTTAGCTACAGAAAGGATGCACTGTCGCTTGGGCTGTAGTACAAAACAACACCAAAAGTAAAATGCTAATAAGACACTCCACAGTCAAGTATTAAGTTCACTTGTTTTTACCCTGAATGAGAAATTTAATTAAAAAATAATAAAAAAGTAATTGCTTTAATTTGTACTTCATCTAAAGATTGACTGTGAAGACAGGCATTTCTTGTTTAACATACCTATTCACTTTGCACTTATGTTTTCCATTTTTATGGCTAAACCTTCCCTCTCTCAAAAGAGAAGGGAAGGGAAGGGAAAACAGAAAAGAGATGGGAAAAAAAACAAAAACAAACAAAAAAAACACATACCAAATAATAAAAGCAACATGATCTCAGGCCCATATTCCCCTGGAGGTGAACAATGAAGCAACATACCTCTATACATCTGAATTACTTAATCTGACCCTGCTGAAGATCACAGGCAGTAAGGTGAGTACCTTCTCTGCCTCAGCAGAAGGGCCTGATATCACTATATAAAGACATACCATATGGTGGTGTTTTTTTTAAGTCACAATAACAATCAAAGTATGAGATATTAATAGAAATAGAGAACAAGATTTAATCTCTATAAACTATTTTTATGCCTATTGTAACAATAACATCTAATGGACTTCTTTATCAACAATGTTCTAGCACGACAACAAAGTAGAATGGTAATCTATGTAAATCCCATGTGCTCCAAAATTATCTTTATTCAGGTTACTTTTGTCAACACAAATCTTTTTATTCTGTCTATAAATGTCAGCCTCTTGAGATATTAATTGCCATTTAGCTTTGTAATGTCATTTATGCCTCTTGTTGAACAGTGCTGGGCAATGTGTTTAACAACCATCCTATTGTTACATATTCTGGATTGCAAATATTGAAAGGGAAATTGTTTGTGCAATGCCTCTTAATGATGTTATTAAGAACAGTTCCCCTGCAGTGAAATGCTTAAATAACAGTGAAAACAAAGTCAAGGCTTCCAGAAAGCATACCATAAATGTAAAAAGAATGATGATTCTCTGATTCATTCTCTTCAAGTTGAGCATGCTTTTATGCATTCTTAAATAAAATAAAATAAAATAAAATAAAAAATAAAATAAAGGAATATAATGTCAAAATAATTTTATCTTTGGGATTTCTAATGTGCTGGAAATCAGCTGGTGGTTCAGTGAAAGCTAAGGGTTTTGTTTGTTTGTTTTCCATATTTGTTGTTTGAGACTTTGAGTTGTTAGTTTGAGACTTTCTGTCTCTTTCTTTAAATTCACACATTCACATAATACAGCTAATCATATTATACCTTACACTCTTCCTTATACTTAAGAGAACTACGTATATGTCTGTCATTCTCACATCTTTAAGTTGAAATGACACAGTTTTCTTGACTTCAGAAGGACCAAGATTTTACTAATTATCTGTTCTTTCCGACTATATGACATTATGAAACATCTTGACAAAAGGTATAGCTACTCCTGAGTTTGAGTCCCATGAATTAAAAAAAAAAAAAGTAAGAATAGTGCTAATAAACTGTGATTAATTTTATTATGGAAATGCTAAGAACTTCCATTTTGCAGCTATCATACATTAATTTAGAATAAAGGACTGAGGCAACCTCACTTCCTGAATAGGTGAAAAGGTGCAAAGAAAGAAAAAAGACACTCATCCTTTCTAAATAAGGAAATGAGAGAAACACGTATTTCTCTCCCTTGACTTCAGGCATCTAAAGAATAGATCTACATCAAAGCTCATTGCTTAGGTTTCTACTGGAAACTGCTTTCACTTAAGGAGTCCTCAGTTACAAGTCTTTAGCTCATAAAGTCTGTGGTGGTTTCACACAACTAAACTCCACCACACTGCTCTCCCACTCCTCCTCCTCAAAAGGACAGGGGGAGAAAATATGATGAAAACAAACAAACAAACAAACAAACAAACAAAAACTCATAGGTTGAGATAAGGATTTTGTCATGGGCAAAATGGGCTCAACATTGGGAGGTTAGTGTAATTCATTCCCTAATGCTAACAACCGACTAGAGCTGTGATAACTAAAAGAAAACTAAAACCACGTTCACCCCATCCACCCTCTTCCACCTCCTCCCCCCAGGTGGAACAGGGGAACAGGGAATGGGGAAACTGGTCAGTCCATAACACTTCGTCACTGCTGCTCCTTCACGGTCACTCTCTACCCCTCCTCCAGCATGGGAACCCTCCCACAGGATGCCATCCTTCCCAAACTGAGCCTGCGGGGGCTGCCCAGAGGCAGCAGCGCTTCAAGAAGTGGTCCCACATGGGTCCATACAACGGGGTCTATCCCCCAGGAGCAAACTGTTCCAGCACGGTTCCCCACGGGCAGCAGCTCCCCCCAGACCCCCTGCTCCTGCGTGGGTTCCTCTCCACGGGCTGCAGCTCTGGCCCGGGCCCTGCTCCACCGGGGGCTCTCCATGGGCCGCAGCCTCCTCCAGGCCACATCCACCTGCTCCACCAGGTTCCTCCACGGGCTGCAGCGTGGAGATCTGCTCTATGTGGGACCCATGGGCTGCAGGGGGACAGCCTGCTTCACCAGGGGCCTCTCCACAGGCTGCACAGGAACTTCAGCTCCGGCTCCTGGAGCACCTCCTGCCCTCCTGCTGCACGGACTGACCTTGGGGTCTGCAGGGCTGGTTCTCAGAAAATTTTCTTACTCCTCTCTCCCAGCTGCTGCTGAGCAGTATTTATTTATTTATGTATGTATGTATGTATGAATGCTCTCACAGGAGCATGACCAGCATTGCTCATGGCCTCAGCTTTGGCCAGCAGCGAGTGCCTTTTGGAGCCAGCTGGAACTGGCTCTTATCTAACATGGGAAAACTTCTGGTCTGTTCTCACAGATGGCACCCATGCAGCAGCAGCAGCAATACCCCCCCCCCCCCCCCCCGTCCCCCCTCCCTCCCCCCCCCCCCAAAAAAAAAGCCATGTAAACTCTATACAACACTGTAGTCTTCCCTTTCTGTTTATAACTTCCCTCTCACATACCCCTACATACATCTGAGGAAGTAATTTTTACCCTCACATTCCAAAAACTGATCATCCTTCTAGTGTTGCACTGGCATATTCTGAAAACATTGCTATAGCTCTAATGGTAGAGTTAGAGGGAAGCAAATACAATTAACACTTGAATTGTCTTTTCTTTCCCCTCCCCTTTCTAAGCACTTTGCTTTATAATTTTTAGTTTATAATCTTATATTTGATAATAAACAGAATTTAATGGACAGCATTAGTAAAGTAGGCATTTAGAGAGCCATAAGCATATCTCATTAATGTACATGCACAAGCTTTAAAAGTTAACTCCGCAGTTTCTGCAAATTAGAGCATGCTTCAGTCAGCACTACTAGAGTAACAAATCAGAGCAACAAGTAAAAAAAAATGAGGGGTTCTTGTAGAAAATTTGGAGTTGTATTGAAGATATTTGGAGGGTGTATTTGCTGCCCTGGACGAGATGTTGAGAGGAAGGTATTCTTCTAGGGAGCCCCCCATTTTAGCCTAAAGGAATAGATTACCAATGTTTAGTTTCTGCTATTACTTTAAATGAATGTGTGGAAAATTGCAAGAGAATTTTTGGTATGTGTATTAGACACATCTCCTAAATTAAATTAATAATATGCTTCTTTATAACCTTTGATACTTTGGAAAAAAACTCCCTGCCCTCCTTGATCTCCCGCTCCGCTGCAGAATGTGTCTGCCCTGGAGCCAATTGCTTCAGCAAGAGCCGAGGTCTTCTGGAGAAGAGGAGGCTCAGGGGCAACCTTATCGCTCTCTATAGGTACCTTAAAGGAGGCTGTAGCGAGGTGGGGGTTGGTCTATTCTCCCACATGCCTGGTGACAGGACGAGGGGGAATGGGCGAAAGTTGCTCCAGGGGAGGTTTAGGTTGGATATTAGGAAGAACTTCTTTACTGAAAGAGTTGTTAGGCATTGGAATAGGCTGCCCAGGGAAGTGGTTGAGTCACCACCCCTGAAGGTCTTTAAAAGACGTTTAGATGTAGAGCTTAGTGATATGGTTTAGTGGAGGACTTGTTAATGTTAGGTCAGAGATTGGACTAGGTGATCTTGGAGGTCTCTTCCAACCTAGGTGATTCTGTGATTCTGTGCGTCTACAAATAAAAATAACCCTGTTCCAGCCAAAACCATGACGTGTGACCCAATATCTCAAATTTGAGGTTAGATAAAATTAACTTTTATATAAGATACAATTTTCTAGTACTGTAGATAATTGAACATTGAAACACTACCATAGGTAGTGGTGGATAAACCAAGAACTGCAATTTAAATCAGATCAAATATCTTTCCAAAAATACAACTTTGATTTTTGGAAATATTCTCTAATCTGCATATGCAGAAGGTAAATTTTGATGATAATAGAATTACTTTTGGCATTGAAGTCTGAATCTAGATATTCAGTTGAAGTGAATAAAATTTTATAATTAAGATATATTGAAACTGCATTAGGTGACCAGAATTTAACTTCCTGCAGTTGTAAACTGATCCAAAATAAAGTACCCACTGCAGTGACACTGAAAACCTCTTAATTTAGCTTAGTATCCTGTCTTAATAGGAAAATTACAGATTTTATTTTTGCAGATTTTTGTTTTGTTTTGTTTTGTAAAATCAAGGCTTTCTATAAATTTAAAAGAGCTGAAGATCTACACAATTTAAAGTACATGTACTTATTTACTGTTACAGGACACAATTTAAAGTGTCCTGTAACAATAAGCACATACAGATCCCTGACTAAATATGTCACTGTCAAGATGCTTCTACTTCAACCAATCACAGGTCTTATTTAATGAATTTTAGATCAAATATTAGAGGTCTCTTAGGTGTTCAACTGCTCTTCTCTGTCAACCTAGGTGACGGAAACTTCCATTCACTGGGAAGGAAATAATATTTTTACTGTGTAGTGCAACTTATATTTTTACTCCTACACTTTATTCTAAACAATACAACACCCTGCAAAGTTACCTTCAGAGGAATGTAACTTCAGAGACTGTGCAAAAATCTACGGAATCTTAAATAATGACACTTCTTGACATTTGACTTTGAAATTTTATTTTATTTGGTTTATATTTTTGTTCCTTATTTTCTTCTTTTAATATCTTTTCATTGAAACATGGAACTTTTTTTTTTTTCTTCCAATTTTTATTCAGTGGATAACTAACAAAAATATTCTTTCTTCTTCATTTGTACTTTGGGTAAACAGTGTGAATGGTGTTTTACTAAGGCATAATAAATGCAGGGGTGATTTTACTTCGAGGTATACAGGATACAGCAATCTCAGTTCCCTGTGAGTGGTGGAGTGATTCAGTTGACGCTTCAGCTCATTCAAGACAAGATGTCTGTTTCATTCTTGCAGCTACTTTTTCAACTCTGTGAGGACATGAAAATGACTACAGACTTTTATGAATTTAGAGTATATCCACAAAGACATGGAGTGTAGTACTATCTTTACAGAGATCAGAATTTTGATCAGAATCTGACATTTGCTGAATAACCCATTTTAATTCTAATTTTGAAATAATGCATTGCTCTTCTATAACTTAATTAAATATGAAGTAATATATCTGGCAGGCATCCCATAGGTTTTGAATACTGATAAACAATAAACTTCAACGATATTGGGTTTTGTTCCCATAGGCTGATGGCTTTTAACTGAAATCTGAATTCAGAGGAACATAAAATACAGCAGGCAACTTGTCATTGTCAGAGAACAGAAGGGCTAATTAAAAGTACGTAAGGAAAGAAATGGTTAAAAAGAAAAAAAAATGTTTCTTAGTGTTTAATGGAATTATAACACATGACATTGGTTAGTTGTTTGTTTGGTTTGGGTTTGGTTTTAGAAATTTTGATGTAAGGTCTATGTAAGCATGATTGACAGGGCAATGCCAATTTAGACTCTAATAGGTAAAAACTTGCACACTGTGTGAAACTAAGGAAGCACATAAACCTTTTATGCTCTAAGAAGATGTTTTAGTTGCATAAGTAGAATAGTTTACGTTTGATAGATGTATGTATTTCAGAACAGTCTTGCTGATAATAAAAGCACAATGTAATGTCACAAACATTGATTGTCTTGTAGATGATGCATCTCTCTTTTTAACAGCTCAAAGTTTCAGTGATTTGAAGTTTTAAATCAACTAACTGGAAAGTTGACTTACTTTACTTTATTTCTTAATAAAGCATTCAGACAATAAACAATCCGTTATTTCTACCATCAAAGGTTAATGGGCTTGGAAAAACTATTTTGACTCTGAATAACAGACTACCACAATTATTCAGTAAAGATACAGCCATGAGAAGTGATCACAGAAACTGTGTTTTTTTTTTTTGTTTTTGTTTTTTTTTTTTTTGTTAGAATATAAACAATGTAGGATTGCTGCAATATTCCCTTGACACTAAGAAGCTTAATGGTACTCTTGGCTGCATTAGGCAAAGTATCGCCAGCAGGTCAAGAAAGGTGATCCTTCCCCTCTATTCAACACTGGTGAGGCCACACCTAGGTGTACTGCACCCAGCTCTGGTGTCCCCGGTACAAGAGCGACATGGACATACTGGAAAGAGTCAAAGCCACTGAGATGATCAGGGAACTTGAGCACATCTCCTTTGTGGAGAGACAGAGAATTGGGACTGTTGAGGCTGGAGAAGAGACAGCTGGGGGGGATCTTATTAATGCCTATAAACACCTGAAGGTTCAAAGAAGATGGAGCCTTCTCAGTTATGCCCAATGACAGGACAAGAGACAATGGGCACAAACTGAAATACATGAAATGCAGCCTAAACATCAGCACTTCACTGTGCAGGTGATGGAGCACTTGAATAGGTTGCACAGAGAGGTTGTGGGGTCTGTCTCTCCTTCGAGATCTTCAAAAGCTGCTTGGACAGAGTCCTAGGCAGTCTTCTCTACATGTCCTTTTTTGCACCGGAGGGTTGGACCAGATGAGTTCCAGAGGTTCCCTCCATGCTTTTTTTCTGTGATTAAAGAGATCAATTTTATGTACACATGAACAAAAGAAATACTGAGATATAAATCGATAAACAAAACCAGATATATGACCATATTAATTATCTAAGATTTACAAAACCAAAATTATTTGAGAGAAAAAATGTCCATGTTTCAGAGAAACTCTCTGGTTCAGTACACAGACTAAACACAGATATGACATAAATAAACTGACTGGAATAACTTACCTGTATGCTATGTAGTTTTTAAGACTCATTTCATCCTTTCCAGCAAAATATACACATATGAAAGAGACTCCCTGAGATTACTGCTGTTCAGGAAAACAAATTATGTTTTTTAAAGGTTAATAAAGAGCCATAGAATATGAGGGCAATTTTCAAATAGTTTTTTGCCCAGCTTAGTCTAGATGTTAAACTTATCTGAAGAATATGTCTGAGTCATAGAGATTTCATCATCTTTATCCAGGTTTCGATGCATAGTTGCTCTGCTGATATTTAGATGTATTATCTATTGGCAACATATACTGTATGTACTTCTTAGGAAAGCTGACCTAAGTGTGTGTGTGTGTGTTGGAGGGGGAGAGGGGAGTAAAATGATCTAATCCTTTCTCTGACTTAATAGGAATAATTTTTTTCATTAGGAGGTCACCTTGAGGTTGGGGTGAGAGATGATTATTTCTACATTGTGCGTATTTTTTAATACATTTTTGAGTATTTTTATACTCTGTAATACCTTGCTGAATATACATATATATTAATATATATGAATATATATTTCATATACTTAGTTCAGAGAAGTGACTGTAGATCCTAATCATCAGCACGGTCTTGGCGGAATGGTCTGATTCAAAATTTCACCAGTTCCCCATTTAGTGTTTTTGCCATCTAAATTCCATGTTCTTGCAGCTAGATTTCTACTAGGGTCCAAAATAAATTAGGTTTCTTAGGTTTATCTCCTAAATTAGGAGATATCTGCATGCAAGTTGATATCTCATTTCCCTGTAATGAAGCACATTCAGTCCTTCTGTGTTATGAAGCCTCTTCTATACTTACAACAGCGTTGTAATACAAAAGCTTCTAATGTGCTCAGAAGAAAGGAAGTACAAGGTAGAACTTTTTCGCCAATAATTTCTTCAACTCTATAGCATTGCACCAGCACATATGTTCTTTAACCCTTTCATAATGTTACAGATGTGTTTACCACAGGAACTATAGAACACAGAATAATTCCGCTTTACAGAAACCAATAAATAAATAAATAAATAATAATCAATCTACATATCAACTTCACAACTACAATCAATCTTCAACTTCTATTGTCAAGAAACTATGGATACCAAATCTATTCAAGAAAGGGATTCTTATTTGATCTTAATTTCATCTTCTTTCTCTGCTTTTCTTCTACTTCTTGGTCTTGGGGAGTATCTTCTATGTACATTTTCATTCTTACATCTTCCCTTCCCTTCCTTTTTTCCCCTTCCCTTTTTCCCCTTCCCCTTCCCCTTCCCCTTCCCCTTCCCCTTCCCCTTTCCCTTTCCCTTTCCCTTTCCCTCTCCCTCTCCCTCTCCCTCTCCCTTTCCCTTTCCCCCCCTCCCTCCCCCTCCCTCCCCCTCCCCTCCCCCTCCTCCTCCTCCTCCCTCCCCCTCCCCTCCGCCTCCACCTCCCCCTCCCCCTCCTTCCCCCCTTCCCCTCTCCTTCCCCCTCCTCCTCATCTCCCCCTCCACCCTCCCCCTCCCCCTCCCCCCCTTCCCCTTCCCCCCTTCCCCTTCCCCTTCCCCTTCCCCTTCCCTTCCCTTACCCTAGGAAACAGAGACATTCATGCCTCCAAAATATCTTTCAGATGATTTGCAGACTCTGACAGAGATCATTAAATCAGTAATATTTTGTAAAAATATGTAGTCTATCTTCAGGTGAAAAACATCATACTTACAATAATTATTTTGGACTTATTTTAAGATTTGGTCTGCCTAAATCTAGAAAACACAGTCTTTTAATTGAGCTGTATTGAAAATGTCTCAGTCAGCTAAATTTATATTGACTGCTTTAAATGGGTTTGTGTCTCTTCATGCCTTCTCTTTAACCCTATTTTTATTAAAGGGTCATAGTCTTAGAAAGGTCTATTTCTGTAAAGGTTTATGATGAAGGATATTTTAATGAGATTTTCATGTTATGCTGTTATAATACTATTTTGAAAATGAAGGTTTCAGTATAGCTATCTCTTCCCCAGTTTATTTTGCCTTATTTTTAATTTGCTTAGTTTTGTTTCTGCAAAATATTTCTTCTTTAATTATTTTGTTACCTGTTAATTGATAACAAAGACTTAGAATCATTATAGACCACCGGTTGCTGCATTTAATGTCAACATTATATTGTCTGAATTTGATTTTACTTCAATTTCTCTTCCTTGCTCTATGCTTCTCTAAAAGAATTGCCCTTGTCACATCTGGTATTTAGGGATTATGAAGGATTGAAAGTGATCGACATAAGAGATTAGAGATGTCTCTAGTCTCAGTTTTTGTTGTTGTTGTTGTTGATAATGTTTCTTCATCTTTCTTGTGCTTTTGTTATTTTTTATTTATTTTTTATCTTTTCTCTTTCATGACTTCAGCTATTTTGGACTTCATCCAAAAATATAAGCTTGTTTGGAAAAATTCATTGCAGAACTTTAAATAAATGAATACAAGCAAACAAATAACAATAACAATAACAACAAACAAAACAAAACCCAACAAAAACAATAACAACAACAACAACAAAGAGAAATATTATTTTTAGAAGATGGAACTCCAGTGCCAATTACATAGCCTAAAACATTTGCATCATTGGGCTGATCTAATTAGCTTATGGCAGAAGAAGCCTCTAAAAGGTCACAGTATGTAAAAATAAGAAGCCACATCATGTCTCATCTTAGGAATCTCTGCCACTGATGTAAAAATGATGTGTCTTATGCATTCATATGATTTGTGCATTCTATGTCTTGAACATCATCATAAATTATGCCATCACTCATTTTCTAAAGTGCCCAGTTATACATATATAGTCCAGACTATATGTAGTGTAAGAGTGCCAGGCATAATGATATTGGCAAAATTGTGTGAAAACATGGTAAGAAATGCTAGCAGCAATATTATCATAAACTGAGACATGATGGGGCAGATCTAGAGGTGAAAGAGAAGGAAGGCTCTAGTTTTCACTGCTGAAGGAAGGATTTCCTAATTTCTGAAATCTGAGATTTTAGGAACTGCTTCATCTTGTCTGGAGGTTTGAAATCCCTATGTTATTTAAAGAATTTTAAAAAGTATCATATGCCAAAAAATATGAGCAACACATTGGGTAAATAGTAAATAAATAAATCTTAGCTCATGTCAGTATCCTGACAGCTACATTGTTATTCCTACATTTTCCTACATAGCTACTCTTATGTCAATAAATATATTACTGGTTTGTAAAACACTACTGGTTTGTAGAACACTATTAAACTCATTGGTTTGTCACCATGTTCAAAAAACATAAAAAAAGTAATCTTCACAGTCCTTAGAGAAGTAATCAGTTAATAACCTGGATCTTCAGATGATAGAATGCATCACAGTTTTTTCAAAAGAAATAAGATCTGAGATGCCTAACCGTGTGTCTGATTCTGGCCCACTATTTACCATATGGTAACCTGTGAACCTTATGATCTCTCTAAAGCTTTTCCAGCACAATTCACTTTGATTTTATGGATCACATATTATCATTGTGCCTTGCTATGGTATGAACACCTTCATTCATACAAAATCCCTTCCTGAAGAATGTACAGACTGGCTGAATATGAGCAAAATGAAAAGTTGGATGACCTTCATAGTAATATAAAACACACCAGGAGGTAGTTATAAAATGAACACCAGGTCCCCAGACTCCACATTATTTGTATGTGGTCTGCTTAAGCTGTGTTAGCAAACAAGTAGCAGGACATTATTTTATCATTTATCCTGCTTGTAAACCTTCTCAGCAATTAAGAAATGGTCTTACTGATAATTTTAGAATTACTTAGTTGCAAGTAAGTATGACTGCCTTGTTGTATTTATATTTAGCAAAGTCCATCTTATTCTTTGAAACTTGTCAGACCTTACCTTGAAGCAAAACAGAAATACTAGATTTTTTTCTTCAAGGATAAAACCAGTTCTTATTGCAGCAAGTTGGAAAATGATAAATATTTCACAGCCCTCCTAATCACACATGGGACTTTTTGGAAGATTCTGTAAACATGGACTGAAGTAAATATTTTAGAGTGATGAACATTAGTGACCTATCCTGGACAAGATGAAGATGAGAAGCATAACTCAGTACTAAGAATCAAAACTATTTAGAAGTGATCTGCCATTCTCTTACTGCATTCTCCACAGTTTAGCTCTTCATCAAACGTAAGGAAATATGAAAAGACTTGCACAGCTTGCCTTAGTTCTGCTGTCACTGAACTCATTTCTACAACATGCTCAGGTTTGTGTGTAATTTGTGCTGAAGAAATTCATGATCATTTGAAAAGTAAGAAACTGCTTCCCTTGAATAAACTTCCTAAGACTGGTTTTGTACAGAAGTGGAAAGCTCTTGTAGATTATTCCCATGAGTAAGAAATGAATATATATGAATTTACTAGAGAAATAAATGCTGTCAGAAATTATCTTCATTGCAGAATTCTAGTTTCACAGGTTTACATTAGAGAATAAATGCTGTTAATAAATAGTAGTTTTGGAAAATGTGGTTAGGTCACATTCAACAGAAATAAATCGTCTGCAAAAGATTTCAGGCTAAATTAGAGTAAGAAACAAACAATAAGAAAAAAAAAAAAAACAAAACATAAAAACACCTACTTATTGAAACAGCTATCCAAAAGGATTAAATACATGATTAACAGAAGATTTTAATTGTGTCCTAAAACCAAAGATTCAGGTGATGACTTGCAACTATCATTCCAAGAAAGAGGGAAAAATTTGCAAGGTCACCTGTATTGAGAGAGATGCATCAAATAAATAAATAAATAAATAAAGAGTAAGACAGCTGGTAAGACTTGTACTAGAGTCTTACATCTACTTCAGATGACCAAAGCAGAAATACCAAAAAAAAAAAAAAAAAAAAAAAAAAAAGTTTGGTTGAGAGACTTAAAAGCTGGAAAAACATAAAAAGGGACATTGAAAGGCTTTTTTTTTTTTTCTTTTATATTTTTGTTAGCATGTGTAACATCAGTGACTGGAGACAAATGTAGAACAAAACATCATAACAATTTTTGTTTTTTTTGGTTTTAATAAAGGAAATTTTTATTCTGCTCACTGAGATTATTTCTACAATCCAGATATGGAATACCAGTCCAGAGTTATCATCCAAACAAAGACATTGCTGGACAAGTGGAGGTACCTTTAGAGCATCAGGTGAGTTAATATACACTTATAAAGGTATAAGGAACCCGCTGTGGAAAAAAAAAAAAAAAAAAGATAAATTTTATCTATTCCTTCTTTAAATTTCTACTTGGACATTGATATGAAAACTGTGACACAACTCTAGTGGTCCAAGAGACATCATTTTAACACTTTAAAGAAATGTTAATTTTTCAAGGAATCACAGGTTTTATCTTTTTTTGCCAACTACAAAAATTTAAGGGTTCATGAATTGTTGTGTCATATTCCCTGTGCATAGACTTTCAACCTTTGATAATCTATGGGGAGTCAATCAGGCACTGGTTTTGTCATTAAGTTTTAGAACAGATGTATGATGAATGAATGTATGTTATTCATATGTGCATATGAACATATATATGCATTTGTATATATGAACATGTAAACATATATGCTTTCTACATAAAGCAGAGAAATAGAGCAATAAAGTTGTTCTTTTTATTTCTTTCTTCATAATTCAGAAATGTTTAATCAAAATATATTTAATTATTCAGCACCTTCATACTGGAGTTCTTTGTAGAAGTAATGGGAGGGGTAGTGGTCCTCTTGGGGATTGTTAGCATAAAAATGACTATTTGGGTCATCATTAATTTGCTTTCTAAATACCATGTATTTTCATTTGGAGCTTTCATCTGCTATTAAATTATTTCTTTCCCCTGTGACTAGGCACTGAGGAAGGTCTGCTGCTAAATAAGGATTGCCAGAAATTAAGGACATCTCTTACAGGAAGATGTAATGAAAATATAAAACTTCAATTACTTTAATTTTACTGTCTTTTTTTTTTTTTTTTTTTTTTTTTTGGTAGACAGCTAAGTACCACACAATTGCTCTTTCACTCCTCCTCATCAAGACAAGAGTCAGGTTAGGTTGGGAAGACATCCTTCATGCTGTGCCAGCACTGCTCAGCAATAGCTAGAATGTTGATGCAATAACAGTGCTGTTCTAACTAAAAGTACAAAACATAGCATGGTATCGGGCTGCTGTGGGGAAAATTAACTCTGTTCCAAACAGACCCAGAACATTTTCTGACTTCTTTTGGTCATCTCAAATATAAGATAATTGCAAACAGTGGTAAAAAATACCTCTGGGATCAGATAGTCTGGTTGATTTCCAATAAATATATCATATAAATCCATTCACAGTTTAATCAATCTTCATCTTAAACCAAGATAAGCTGTAGGCCCATGCTTCTCCTCCTTCACTTCATATTTCTTTTGCAATCTTGTTCTTTCCCTCAAACCACCCCCCCCAAAAAAAAATTTATATATATAAAAAAATAAAAAATAAAAATAAATCATAGTAACTGATGTTACAATTTTAATCTGACTGTGGTGGTTTTACCTTGCTAGGTAGCTGAACTCCACCACAATTGCTCTTTTACTCCCCCTCCTCAAAAGAGGAGGGGAAGAAGAAAAGGAAAGAAACAACTTGAGATAAGGATAATTTAATTAAATGAAAAATAATTATTAAGGGAAAATTATTATTAATTACATAATTTAACTAAAGGGAAAAGGGAAAGTGAAAAAGGGAAAACAAAACAAAAAACAAAAACAAAGCAAAACAAACAAAGCAAAAGCTGTGTGGAAGAACAGAGGAAAGAAATTACTTCCTACTTTCCACCACCGAGTGTTGCTTGACCACATCCTTGAAGCAGTGCCTCAACATGCATAGCCGGTGTTTGGGAGGACAGACATTTTCACAAGAGTCCACCCCTCCCCTCTCCTTCCTTTTTCCACCTTTTATTGCTGCGTGTAACATCACATGGTATGGAATATCCCTTTGGTTGGTTTAGGTCAGCTGCCCTGGTGATGTTCCTTCCTCAGCCCCAGCCTGCTGGCTTTGGGCAGGTTAGAGGGAGTCCTGATGCTGTGCCAGCACTGCTCAGCAATAGACACAACACTGGTGTGATACCAGTGCTGCTCTAGCTACAAGTGCAGAGCACAGCACTGTATGGGCTCCTGCAGGGGAAAAAAAAAAAAAAAAACAACTCCATTCCAGCCAGACCCAGTACATTCTTAATAGCGAAAACTTAATAGAGACCTGTAATTTCAACTACACAAAAAGAAATCCACAATGATATTGTTACAGGAAAGAGATTTGAGATAGCTATCTTAAAGAATTTTTCCTCATAGGACCACGTGTCTGTGATTTTTCTGAAAATGCATAAATAAAAATTTGAAAGTGCAAAATTCAAATACAATATCAAATACAATAATAAAACCACCAAATTCTCTTTCCATCTCAAAACTCCTTTAAATCAATTATTTTTTCTGACTTTTTTTTTTCTTTTGAAGATTTGTAGTTGTTGGGTGCAAACATGCTCTGATATTCTAATGATGAGTTTAAAAAATACATGTAGCTCATCCATTCCCTTTGCCATTTTTACATCCTTTCTGCTTTTCGTCTTTGGATTCATTGCCCTGACATTCGCTAAAACTAAAGCTCTCTTTCATATCATCTCTCATCTGACATCTGCTCTCTTGTACAATCTTGGACATCTCAGTCTGTCTGACGTTTATTTCTGGATGGTCCACTGTCAGCTCAAGGCAAGTATACTAAAGACAGCAATGTCCATTACTTTTCCCATCACTATTATTTTTATCTCATACTTGCAAGTTAAAGAATCTCTTTCTATTCCAGCTTCTCTGCATTAGCCTAAAGTTAGCAACTATTTCTTAATTACATTTATATGTAACCAAAACAAAGCAACAACAACAAAACCCACATTTTCTCATTAGGACAATATGTATATGTATATTTATATGTATGTGTGTATATAAACACTGATTTTTTCTTATACTCACTACACTGTTCTAGACAACCCTTCAGGCATCCCATAATGAAGATAACTAAATTTTTCTTGATTTGCTTACCTCCATTTCTTGGGATCTCTGCTTTATCTCTCACTTCTGTAGATAGCTTCGCGTTCTTACCTTGAAAGTCTTCCAGAATTTCACTGTGTTTACATATTAGATTTTTCCTTTACTAATTTAGTTTAATATATATATATTTTTTCTATCCTAACACAATATAAATTCTAATTTTCTTTCTCCTATTATTATTATTATTAATTTTCTAAGCAGACATACTGTGTTTCCAGAGAATTGCCTTAGGTTTTCTTATTGATATATGGTAGCTGAAAGGTGCATGTCTGGTCTTTCCATTAGTTAGACTTCAGATTTGCTCATACTTCAATTTAATTCAAATTCAATAACAATTAACTGTAGTTATTGAATATCTGTCACTATTTTAGTCCTCTGTTTTTCTATTTAAACTATCTTGTATTAAATATTACAACACGCTGTTAATCTACATTTGAAAGAAAAAAAAATATTTTAGTTTGTATTAATCTTTCCATATGTTATTATAATTACTAACATATATCTACCACAGCTCTTTGCTAATATAAGATAGAAATAATACAAGATGCAAAGACTTCTATTAAGTTTCTGTTTCAAAAAAGTACTTCATTACAAAGGAAAATTCAAATAGTCTATTCATTGACTCTTATTTTTGACTTTTATTTTTTATTTTTTTAATATTTAACTAGCTGAAAAATGCTGTAACAAATGTACTTCACTGATGTAAGATATTAAACCTTATGACAAAAGATTTTGCCTTTTACCATCTTTCAAGCTCATTTCTTGGAAAAGGATTTCCATTCCTGGAAAGTGATCAGCATCTTTCATACTGAATTGATATCACAATGATGTAATTTAACCTTATTAAGATATGACATAATTATTGCGGGTTTTAAATTTGGACATCCTACCACAGATATGCACAATTGTTTTTTTCCTTTCCTTTTTTTCCTTTCCTTTTTTCCTTTCCTTTTTTTCCTTTCCTTTTTTCCTTTCCTTTTCTCATATGTAACTTATCCATTCTGTTGGAGTAATCTAAGCTTCCATGCACATTTCAACATTTATTTGGGGGTTGAAATTTTTGTGTACATTCAGCGATTTGTTTTCTGGTCAACAACTGAATATGTAGATCAATTTTTTCACAAATCATGGTGTATCTGGTAATAAAAAGTAATGACTCTTTATTGTTAGCCGGATAATCTTTGCACAACATCTAAATAATCTTTTATTATTTTAAACATATTTTTTAAAACATAATAACACTGTGATAGTGCAGCACATTTTCAAGTTTCATGTGCATCCTTATTACAGATACTCTGACCATTTGTGGAATGCACAGACAGCAAGCTGAAATTCTGCACTGGTAAGCTGGAAAAGTCTGGTCCACCTGGTACAACCACCACCCTACCACCAATATCACCCACTAAACCATGTCCCTAAGCACCACATTGAACCTTTCCTCAAACACCCCCAGGGATGGGAACTCCACCACTTCCATGGGCAACCCATTCCAATACCTAACCACACTTTCTGAGAAGAAATGTCTCCTAATTTCCAATCTAAACCTCCTCTGGTGCAACTCGAAGCCATTCTCTCTAGTCCTATTTCTGGTTATCTGTGAGAAGAGTCCAACCCCCACCTTCCCAAAACTTCCTTTCAGGTTGTTGGTTGTAGAGAGCACGAAGGTCTCCCCTGAGCCTCCTCTTCTCCAGATTAAACAACCTCTGTTCCCTCAGCTGCTCCTCATAGGACTTGTGTTCCAGGCCCTTCACCAGCTTTGTAGCCCTTCTCTGGACATGTTCCAGGGTCTCAATGTCCTTCTTGTAGTGAGGGGCCCCAAACTGAACACAGTGCTCAAGGTGCAGCATCACCAGAGCGAATACAAGGGGATGATCACCTCCTTGGTCCTGCTGGCTACAGTATTCCTGATACAAGCCAGGATGCTGTTGACCTTCTTGGCCACCTGGACACACTGCCGACTCATAACATAAGCACATATGAAATACAGATTCTTTCTCAAGCTGGGGACACCTGTTTCTTTCCTGATGAGCATAACCCAAAATGGTGATATTGTAAAGGAGTTATGAGATGATACTTCTAGAACAAGTGCATCCAGTCTACACTATAATTAATTTTAAGTATTGATATGTATAAATGGCAGTCTATATTGCAAGTCATTTTCATATCATTTTATATCTGAGAAACAAGATATATAAAAGTGCAAGGACATTTTAAACACTGTATATTTATTTCTATTTTTGTCTGGGAAGTAGAATCCAGTCTCTGAGAAAGGGCTTTCATTCTAGCTAATCTTGTAATTTTGTAATTAATTATTATTATATAGTTATAAAATCAAACTAATGACACAAAACAGTTCTTATATTTATTGGAATACATTTCCCATTCTGGAACGACTGTTTCAATCATGCTTCTTACTTCATATTTGAATTCCTAGTTATGGTTAGGTTTTTTCTTAAAGAAGTAGCATGATCAAGTATATTTTACACTGGATATTAGGAATTTCATTATCTTTCATGTTTTGGTTACTGGCATCTTTAGCATCTCTTATGTTTTGTACATCCTGATGTTTCCTTGGTAGAGTAGAAATAAACGGGTCTTTCTAAAATATGTCATCTGACCTAGTTTCAGCTGTCAACTGGTAAGAAATATGGCCAAAGGCAAGGGACTGGGAGAATGAAGAACAGCGCACTGTAATCAGGTTCAAGACTACCTAAGGAATGTGAAGGTGCACAAGTCCAAGGGACCTGATGAGATGCATTCTGTTCTCCATGATGGTAGAATAATCATAGAATCATAGAAAGGCTTGGGTTGGAAGGGACCCTTAAGAGCATCTCGCTCAGTCTTCCTGCCTTCGACAGGGAGGCCACCCACTAGATAAGGTTGGCCAAGGCTCCACCCAACCTGGCCTTGATCACCTCCAGGGATGGAGCATCCACAACTTATATGAGCAACCTGTTTCAGTGCCTCACTACCCTTACAGTGAGGAATTTCTTCCTAATATCTAATCTAAATTTATCTTTTTTTCTTTTTCTTTTTTAGTTTAAGACCATCCTCCCTTGTCCTATCATTATTTACCTGAGTAAAGAGTCTCTCCCCATCCTGTTTATAAGATCCTTTTCAGTACTGAAAGACCACAACGAAGTCTCCCTGGAACTAACTAAATGTCTAGAGTGACAGAATGAATGAGAACATACCATTATTGATAACTGTTTGTAAAAATGTGACATGCTTAAAATTAATTCTGCATGTCCTTCATTTAACTGCACATTTAGATCAATTGTTAGTAGACATCATCTTTTTGAGATCCTTCTCAAAATTGATGCCATATATGAACTTCCTTTCACTGAGGAAAAAGGCAGAAACAAAAGAAGACAGAGAGTTTTATCTTTGTTAGGAACACATAAATATCTCAAAGTACAGCACAGGCAGCATATGAATTGATACAAAATGTTTCATAAGGAGGTGCTTGACTGACCCTTTGTACGTTAAAAAAATAGTAATTCCAAATATTTTTATTTATGTGGAGGAAATTAGGAGATAGTAAAGCATATATGAAGATTTGCAAATTACTGAATTTTCTATTTTGTTAAGAAAAATAATATTTTCAATTAAATGAAACTATGTGCTTGACACAAATCAAAGCCTCTCATTTTGATATATAGTATTCATGTCTGAAGCATGCAGTGAGTTAAAATGAATCTAAATTTTGTAGGGTTAGAGACTCGCCTGGGAAATGTGACACTTACTTCCATGTTTCCTAAACAGCGTAAGAAAGAAATAAATAAAAAATGAAACCATAGAGTGTGTGGAGGAAAATAATGTAAATCTTAGAAACTGAGACAGTAACTTAACAAAAGGGATTTATTAGTCTATGAAGGCATAATAGACAGCAACTACAGCAACTGTTTCAGTAAAAATGTACTTTCTCAAAGAAGGTTGGGATTATTATTGCTAATATTAGTTCTTCCCCTTCTCTATGAATCTTGCATGGAAAACATGAGTTTGTGTACATACTCTTTCTTTCTTTCCTTCTTTCTTTCTTTCTTTCTTTCTTTCTTTCTTTCTTTCTTTCTTTCTTTCTTTCTTTCTTTCTTTCTTTCTTTCTTTCTTTCTTTCTTTCTCTTCCTTCCTTCCTTCCTTCCTTCCTTCCTTCCTTCCTTCCTTCCTTCCTTCCTTCCTTCCTTCCTTCCTTCCTTCCTTCCTTCCCTCCTTCCTTCCTTCCCTCCTTCCTTCCTTCCTTCCTTCCTTCTCTCTTTTTTTTTTCTTCTGTAAAACACATGGATATACTTATACATATATGAATATGTATATGTATAAGCATATATAGGCAAGTTAATAGTTCTGAATGCCAAGAGAACTACTTATGTTTTTCACTGATTTAGTAAATTTGAATTCATGCTGGTCAGATGCAATTTTCAGACTCCTGGAATTTGATTGCATGGCTGAAGTTCAAGAAGTTGTTTTAAATGAGCTAGGTGTTAATGAAGATAAGAAGCCTAAATGGCACTTAAATGAAACTGATCTAACTTTCAGTAGTAGTCATCACTGAGAATCTATTATATACAATAATCACTGTGCATAACAGATAAAAAAGGAGAAGGATTGCAATTGTGGCTAATTTCAGCAATAAAGACATTTATAAAAATATTCTTTCAGATTAATGTAAACATGGAACTTTATCTTGGATAATTTGGGATGTCAATTTGAGCAATAAATAAGGAATGTTTTCTTGCAACCCATAGTGCTCACAGTAGCCAAGCCCAGAGTGAAGGTTTTTGGCAGACAAAACCTTTATCTATTTGAAAAAAGTAGATAAAAGATAATATATAAAGAGAGATAGTAGATAAAAGTAATATATAAAATTATGTCCCAAGAAAAGACAGGAGAATAACCACAGAAATCTAGCCAGCTCCTGATAGACTTCTAATTTAAAATCTAATTTGTGATCACCAGACATACTAAATACACAGTAAATATCATGGAATATCATTGTATGTCTTGTTCTATCAAACTGATTTTTCATGTTTCATGTTGAAACACAATTTACTGAATAATTTCTGTTTTCTTCAGTGTAACTTTTGCTTCATATTGCCTTGATATATTTCAGTGTTTGGAAGTATACAAAATCAAGGGATCATAAAATAATTTATCTATGACAAGAAAGTGGATTGAAATAAGCAGTATATTTATATCATGCTGTTCTTGTGTTACTTGCTATCAACTCAGCCACATGAAAATACAACATACACTGCATTGACTTATTTGACATATTTTCAGTATTGCTTTAATAAGTTAGTAGTTACAAATATATATTACCTGTGCGACATTTATAAATTTTTGAAAATTGCTTCTTGACAAGTTAAGCATCAGTTTTATTTTATAATGTGTTACATTCCTTTACGTGAGAACTTAAAAACTTTCAATAGCTAAGGCATGACACAACTGTTTTAAATATTGCCAACTCTGCTTTTGTAAGTAATGTTTTTTTTATTATTATTATTTTGTTTTGTTTTGTTTTTACCTTACTTTTCAACATAGAAAACGTAAGGAATACCAAGTTTCCCCTAAAGAAGAAGAAGTGTTTCCAATGTTAGTTAAACTTAACAAAAAGCAACATCTTCCCAGCTACAGCTCTTGGAAAAATATAATCACATTAGAGAAAATACTTACACATAATTAATTCTGAGGATTTCATTTTAAAATGTAAACTAAATTTGAAGAAGACAGTTATATTATTAATACATTTATTTTCTAATAAGCCTTATCTGATAGGCTTCTACAGCTGTAGCGTCCAAATATTTTCTGAAACAATATTAAAAAGCGTGCACACACACACACTAAAATTTAAACAGTTTCTTGTATTGAAACAAAATTCCTAGGTTTTGTGAGAGGAACATATATATATATAGGAACATATAAATACAGAATACCAGTAGCAAAACTGTCTGTGAAACCTTGTTTAAATACCTAGTCATGTCATTAAACACAGTGCAGCAACTTTTCTGTTTGGTAGTCTGCAAAACAATATAATACACCATAATTTGTAGATTAAAATGTCACCAAAAAAAAATAAAAAAAGGCCATTTCACAGTTGGTGTGTAACAGGGTAACAAACATTACTCCTGTTGAATACAAATGGGTATAGCAGGAGAAAGCATGTTTGAAGGAATAACTTCTAGCAGTTTGGGAGTGCACAGATGCAATTTCAGTATCTCCAAAGGGTCACAGTACAGTGGCAAACTCTAGGAGCTTTTGATTCTTCCTGTCCCTTCACTAATGTTGCAGAAAGTGCATCCAGAAATTTTTTTTTCTTATCAAGCTAGTCTCTCTTAGACTACTACAGAGATGTGATAGCTTGCTTGAAAAGAGACTGGAAACCATTCTCCATTAAAACAAATAATAACTTTTCTGACAGATAATTCCTTTTTTTTTTTCTTCCCTTCACAAGCTCTGGCAGAACCAAATATGTTTACATGTGTGTATTCTGGTTGATATCTTCCACCTCTTAGTGTCAGAAAAAGCTTGGTATTACATTATATATGATATTACATTATATAAGATGCCACCCACTAGATCAGGTTGCCCAGGGCCACATCCAACCTGGCCTTGAACACCTCAAGGGATGGGGCATCCACAGTTTATCTGGGCCTCATCACTCTCTGAGTAAAGAATTTCCTTCTAACATCTAATCTAAATCTCCCCTCTTTTTGTTTAAAACCATTCCCCTTTGTCCTATCATTATCTACCTGAGAAAAGAGTCTCCTTCTCTCCATCCTTTTTATAAGATCCCTTTAAGTACTAAAAGGCCACAATGAGGTCTCCCTGGAGCCTTCTTTTCTCCAGGCTTTTCTATAGCCCCAGCTCTCTCAGCCTTTCGTCATAGGAGAGGTGCTCCAGCCCTCTGATCATCTTTGTGGCCCTCCTCTGGATCTACTTAACAGGACCCCTTGGACCCCTTCTTGTGCTGGGGGGCCCAGATCTGTGTGCAGTACTCCAAGTAGGGTGTCACAGCCTCCCTTGACCTGCTGTCCGTACTTCTGTTGACGCAGCCAAGGATATGGTTGAAGACGGCATACACACACTGAATACAAGCATGAAAGACAATCCTTTGTATGCTGCTGCAAATCATTCAATCAAGAGGTTACTCTTACACAAATGCAATTGATAACACAGAACATGCATGGAGAAAAACAACAAATACCAGTCTTCTCTACCCAGGTATGTAAACGTATACACAGATACCCAATATATAAATACATATAGTACAAAGAAATATATACACCTGGGTATACATACATATAAACTTATATATATACGTATATATGTACGTGTATATAGTATATGTAAAAATACTGCACTACATCTGATACATATATACATATACATATATATATATGTATCAGATGTAGTGCAGTTATTTACTTTAGTGGAAGAGCAGAAAGGTTTTCACTATAGCTGAGTCTAAATTTAGATTTAGCTCTTTTTCATAATTTGAGATCATGTCTTTAAACAGATTCATGATGAGTGTAGATGTGAGCTTTGTAGCTTTCTACTAGCCAGGCCTCACTTACACTTCTAATGGATCCACCACTCTGTAAAATTAAAGATAAAATTAAATAGAAGTGAAAAAGAAAAAAAAGAAAAAAAAAAAAAAAGAAAAAAAAAGTTTTGTTTTGTCTTTTGTTTTTCCTTAAATATACTTGAATAATATATACTTCATAATGTCTATTGGAAATGGAGATGTGTTTGTGATTTTTCCATTTATTCCATTGTTTCCATTAGGGCATTTGCAGTGATTTATCTGTGGAATGTATCCCATTATTGTTTTAAGTAGTAAGTACAGAATTTCCTACAATATCTACTAAATCTAATCCTTAGCATGAAGGAAAGTACCTAAGTAGGTACCATAGTACCTATTGGTACTGGGGAGACACTCTTTATCAGGGAGTGTAGGACAAGGGGTAACAGTTTTAAACTAAAAAACGATAAGTTTAGATTAGACATTAGGAAGAAATTCCTCACTGTGTTTAGATTAGACATTAGGAAGAAATTCCTCACTGTAAAGGTGGTGAGGCACTGGAACAGCTTGCCCAGAGAAGTAGTGGATGCCCAATTCCTAGAAGTGTTCAGGACCAGGTTGGATGGGGTTTTGGGAAACATGGTTTTGCTGAAGGTGTCCCTGCCCACAGCAGGAGGGCTGGAACTTTAAGGTCTCTTCCAACCCAAACATTCTACGTTTCTATGATTCTATGATTTTTAGATCACATCTTGAAACTATATCAGTCTGAAGCAATTATATGATTATAATTTTTAAAGATCTTGCCATTTGGATGCTGATTTTTTATTAACATTTCAAGCAACAGGTTGGGCTTAGAACTAGTTTGAAAGTAATTTAATAGTTCTTTACCATTAAAGATGAGATTTAATGTATGGTTCAATGTGAAGAATAAATTTGTCTGTCTGGTCAAATAAACAAATTTCTTATATGTAAAATTTACATTTGAGCTATCATCAAGCCTTAGATGTGTTCTAATGGGAATAAAAGACTCCAATGATTTGCCTTAGTATAAAAATGTCTTATTTAACAACTTTTTTTTTCTTTTTTTTTTTGTGTCAAAGAATAATGGCACTGACATTTCGTAAAGCTAGCAATCATGACCCATTGTTTGACAATGCAATGCATGTGCTGAGTTTACATCGGCTTAATATCTACAGAGGTAACTTTGCTCGTATCCCAGAACACGAAAGAACAGGAAATGTTATGAGTGATTTTATCAAAGCCTTTCTGTATAATCTTATAGTGATCATGTCTGTAATTTCTGATCTACAGTACTTTCATTTCTGTTTTGTTGTTGTTGTTGTTTTTAAGTCCCGAGATGATGCTACAAAAAAGTGAAATATAGATCCAGATATCAGAGAGCCTTAAATTATCTGTAGCATAGATTCCTTCATCATCATTGCATTTCTCTTTTGAAACCCTCTTTGATTTCTTTATGGGCTAAAGAAGCATTGTATGTATAAATAAAAGGCTCTAGTATTTACTATAAATAAGTATTTTTGAATCAACTGAGAACAAATACAGCGCCCCATCAAATTGAACTTTACTGAAGGTAGGTTTCTACTGTCTCCTGCACCTAGTGAAGACGGTTTTTATATTCCTTTATTTTTTCCACACCACAACCAATAACTGTTTTCAAATGGATTTAAACCAAGTTGGATTGTTTTCTGCCAGCAACAGATAAACAGCATAAGCAGTGTCATCCCTTAGTTATACCATCTCTTTGCAATCTGTGTAATATACAATTTTAGATTAAAAGCAGACCTGTCATTCTAAGCAATTTAATTTCATTCCTCAACAACGATCCTTTCTGAGAGTTATGAGGCAAAAGGACATTTCTCCTACACTCTTCCAGTGTAAACTACCATTTCTTCATCCTTGCTTCCATTTTCCTCATGCTAAGAACATAACTGCACCATCCTTACAAGGTCTGAAGTTCTTCAGTTCACTTTGGCAATAACCATTTAGTTCTGCCTTCAATATTCCTTGTCCTACATTGTCTGCAGTATGGCACTGTTTTTTGCACAAGTCTAGACAACCTTCCTTCAGATCTTTGCTCTAGGGACAAAACTGAGGGCACAATATAGCAAATGATGAATAAACTCTAAACCAGGCTACTTCTGTCTATTAAATGAAAACATTACAGACAAGATATGTCTGTAGAGGCTTGGAGTGGGCACTTTCAGTGGGACTTCAAGAACGGTCTTGAAGTGGGCTTTCTGAATGGTCATGTATCTTAGCAATTCTAAGAAATCTGGGAAAGCTGAGGCAATAGAAGAATGAGTGCATTGTCTTGTTATGAGATTCTAGTTTCACAGAAAAACTAACAAAGTGATAGCTATAGAAAAACTACTAACAGAAAAGCTAAATATGTGGAAGCTAAAGAGGAGGTCAATTCATTTTTCTGGGCCACCTATGAATGTCTCCAGTAACCCAGAAAACATAAACAGAGCAATAATATTTGACAGTCCAATCATGAACTAAAAATATCCTTAAATTTGAGCATTTAGAAGGTCTGTTTCATTAGAGGTTGTGATGATGTACAGTGCATATTCACTTAACAACTTACAAGACAGTTCTTGTATCATCATTATCTTGTTAAAGCCAGAATTTGTTTACCTCAATTTCCTGCCAATGAGTCCAATTACATTTTCTCTGCCTGACTAACCTTTCCTATTAACATAATTTAAGTGCTTGAAGGATGTGATCAAACCACTGGCAACTTTTTTTGTTTTGTTTTGTTTTGTTTTTTAAACAAATGAAGTAGATCATAATAACTGGTTTTAAACCTCAGGAAAAAATCCAGTCTAACAGTATTTTCTATGACTGTTCCTTGCCATCTTCAATTTTTCACAGTCAAAACTAGTGATCCCTTTTTGGTCATATACAAATGTAATGTAAAAAAAAATGCCAATCTATTCTCCTTAATCACCACTGATAGGACCTGCAGGAACAGTGTCAAGCTGAGGCAAGGGAGGTTTAGGCTAGACATCAAGAAGAGGTTCTTCACTGAGAGGGTGGTCGCACACTGGAACAGGCTCCCCAGGGAAGTAGTCACTGCACCAGTTCCGTGTTATGGAACTTAATATGATCTGTTCCATGACCTTCTGCAGCACTGAAGTTAGACTGACAGGCCTGTAGTTCTCCAGATTCTCCTTCTGGCCTTTCTTGTAGATTAGAATTACATTTGTTAGCCTCCAATTAACAGGAATATCCCCAGATAACCAGGAATACTTATAAATGCTGGGAAGTGGCTTGGTGAGCACTTCCACCAACTCCCTCAGTACCCTTGGGTGGATCCCATCTGGCCCCATATTATGTGTGTCTAAGTTGTAATTAGCAGGTCACTAACCATTTCCTTGTAGATTATGGGGTCCTTTTTCATAGAATCATAGCATCATTAAGGTTGAAAAAGACCTTCAAGATCATCTGGTCCAACCATCACCCTACCACCGATGACACTCACTAAAACATGCCCCTAAGCACCACATCGAACCTTTCCTTAAACACCCCCAGGGATGGTAACTCCACCACCTCTCTGGGCAACCCGTTCCAATGCCTGACTACTCTTTCTGAGAAGAAATGCCTCCTAATTTCCAAGCTAAACCTCCCCCAGTGCAACCTGAGGCCATTCCCTCTAGTCCTATACCTATTTAGGTAACTAGCGAGAAGAGGTCAACCACCAGCTCCACACAACTTTGTTTCAGGTAGTTGTAGAGAACAATAAGGTCTCCCATCTGCTCCACGCCCCTGTCTTCTAGTGCAGGGGGCCTGGTACCCGGAGAACAACTGGTCTTACTACTAAAAACTGAGACAAAGAAGACATTAAGTACCTCAGCCTTTTCCTCATCTTTTGTCACTATGTTTCCCTTTACATCTAATAAAGGATGGAGATTCTCCTGATCTTCTTTTTGTTGTTAAAATACTTATAGAAGCCTTTTTCATTGTCTTTAATGGCAGTAAACAAATTGAACTCCAGCTGGCTTTGGCCCTTCTAATTTTCTCCCTGCATAACCCTCATGTCTGTAGTTCTCCTGAGCGTACCTGCCCTTTCTTCCAAAGGTCATAAAGATTCTTTTTTCTTCCTGAGTTGTAGCCACTGCTCTCTGTTCAGCCAGACTGATTTTCTTGAAGATTGTCCAACCTTCCTGGACTCCTTTGCCCTTCAGGAGTGCCTCCCAAGGGACTCTGTCAACAGGTCTCCTAAACAGGCCAAAGTCTGCCCTCTGCAAATTCAAGCTGGCCGTTCTGTTAACCCCCTTCCTTACTTTTCCAAGAACTAAAAACTCTATTAATTCATTATCACTATGTCCAAGACAGCCTCCAACTTTCACATCACTCACAAGTCCTGTGTTCAAAAGCAAAAGGTCCAGTGGGGCTTCTTTTCTTGTTGGCTCACTCACCATCTATGTCAGGAGGTTATCTTCCACACAGTCCAGAAGCCTCCTAGACTGCTTCCTCTCTGCTGTACTTCATTTCCAGCAGACATCTGGTAAGTTGAACTCCCCATTGAAAAGAAGGGATAGTGATTGTGAGACTTTTCCCAGCTGCTTACAGAGTATTTCATCTTACTTCCAGCAAGAATGGAGCGAAAAAGTTGTTTGTTTCCTACAGAGGAAATGAGTGAGTTCATTTCTTTTCTAGGAACTTAGGAACTGGAGAGAATGCAATCTAAGATAAATTGGGCCTAATAAATACGTAAATAAATGAGACAAAACATAGAGTTGATGCAAGATCCCAGAATGAATTGCTTGCCTCATAATAAATAGATATTTTGCTAATGACTCCCATGAATAAAGGAGTCCAGTCCTCATCAGTAAGATTTTGCTGTGAGACAGTTTACTTCTCTAGTAATACATAGGGTTTATTTGTTCATTTGTTTGTATGTTTGTTTTACATTTGTAAAATGTTTGTTTTACATTTTTTACATTTCCATGTATTCTTTGTTATTCATATTCTACAACAGTTTACATTGTGAACTTGAGAATGCCTGGAAAGAAGCTATATGTATTTCTTACTTGAACTGTGAGTCCTACTTACTGGACACATTTTTGTATTTAGTTGGTTTGATTGCCTTTTGTTTTGTTTTCAGGAACATTTCTAGATGTAGTATATCCGTGTGTGGTAGAGATGTTATTTCCTTCTGATACCTTTACTTTGCAAAATGACTATAATAATGCAACCAGTTATACATGTCTACAAAGCAGTACAGATTGTTATAATAGTGCAAAAATACCAATGGACCATTGAGTTACACCACTGCAACTCAATGGAGAGAGTTGATCTTTGATGACTGAATTTCCAGATTGATTTGAAACTATTGAACGATAAAAAGAAAGAATAAAAAATATAATACTAAGTTGTATGGCCAAAATTAATAACAGTTTCATAAAAACATTAGTAATACTTATACCCAACCAGCTATCTGTAGCTGCTACTCAGTACTATTAAAATAATAATAATAATAATAATAATAATAATATACGAAAATGTTCTGGAAATAAGGTTCACACTAGAGGGGTTATTTACTGAGATTGTTACAAAACACACAGAGAGAAATAAGTTACCTTACCTAAAATAAAAAGGTATGTAGACAGAACTCCTTAAAAAAAAAAAAAATGTTATTCTAACATTGGTCATTTTCATGAAAGCAAAAAATAGTAGGAAACAACAAAATACATTTTTTTTTCATTTAATGCTTATTTGCATGGTCCAAAATATATTTAGAAAAAAAATATATTTAGAGATTGAAATTATTGGGAAAAATTGAATTGAACGTTAAAACAGATGATTTAGAAGTTTTATTGACAGTGAGAAAAGTAATGTCAAAATGAAACACCAGAACAAATGAAAACAGAAGCAATTATAACATACATATGATTTTGGATCTTATTCCAGTGCAACATTTCAATTCAGTTAAGTTAGGTAGCCTTAGACAGCATTTGTTCCAAACTTAAAACTCCCTACGGCTACTCTGAAAAGCTTATGAAGAAATAGATTCATAAGTAAATGATAGCTTTAAAAAAAAAAAATCAGAATTGTGTAAAAGTGTATAATTGCTTTATATTAATTTAAAGCTACATTTGTCACAGTAATGTCATCACAAATTTAACTAAACTTTTTAAATTCAAGATAATGTAATCTTGTTAAATTCAAGATAAATGCATGCAATTATTTTCTTGCTTTGAAATAGTTCCTTAGTTACAAAATCCGAGTATGACCAATTTGGAAAGTTTTGCTTTAAGCAATATTAATTCTTATTGGCTTATAAGTAATTTCCTTAAGACAGTCATCCAAAACTAATTTAGAAGAAATGAAAACTCAGCTTGGCCACTGAAAAGACTATAAATATGTCAGGATATTTGGAATCTCGACAGAGCCAGGTTCCAAAATTTAGCAAATATTTATGTACATTTTCAGATCTAGTTGTGTTGTGATTTAACCCGGCTGGCAGCTAAACACCACACAGCCGTTCGCTCACCCTCCCCCCTCCCCCCTCCCTCTCTGGGGTGGGGGAGAGAAACGGGAAAGTGAAGCCTGTGAGTTGAGATAAAGACAGTTTATTAAGACAGGAAAATAACAATAACAATAATAATAATAATAATGTGTATGAAACAAGTGATGCACAATGCAATTGCTCACCACCCGCTGACCGATGCCCAGCCTATCCCCGAGCAGCCGGCCCCCACCCCGGCCAGCCACCCCTATATATTGTTTAGCATGACGTCAGATGGTATGGAATACCCCTTTGGCCAGTTTGGGTCAGCTGCCCTGGGTCTGTCTCCTCCCAGCTCCTGCTGCACCCCCAGCCTGCTCGCTGGCAGGACAGAGCGAGAAGCTGAAAAGTCCTTGGCTTGGTGTAAGCACTGCTCTGCAACAATTAAAACATCAGCATGTTATCAGTGCTCTTCTCATCCTAATCCAAAACATAGCACCCTACCAGCTACTATGAGGGAAAATTAACTCTGTCCTAACTGGAACCAGGACAAGTTGTTAGGCAACAACTTAACCATTGTATTCGATAAATCCCGCTAAGGTAAATGAGATTAAAATGCACAGTTAATATCTGTGTTGTATATAATAGCTTTTAATCCTAGTACTAAAGATAGTCTTTTTTTTTTTTTTTTTTTTTTTTTTTTTAAGGAAGGCTTTAACTTATAGAATATAATGCTATTAACTGAGCAAAAATATTTTGCCTGAATAACCTTTTGTGATGATATCTTCTCTAGTTTAGGACTTGTGGTTCATTATAATAATTCTGAAGTTGTGTGATGCCCTTGATTTTCTACAGAATAGAACTGGTTCAGAGCAATCAGAGTTGTTCCTAGAGTATGAGCAGATCAAAATGAATAGTCCTTCAGACAAAAGCTTTGAGGGAAAAGAAGATATTTGTGGGGGAATAAAACTAGCAGAACCAAGAGTATTTCCAGGGCAACTGTCCCATGACAGATACAGGGCATTGAAGAGCCTCACATTTTTCACGTCACAGCCTTGCAAAGTTTTACTTTTCTCTTTTTATTGTTTTTTTTTTTTTTTTCTTTTCTCTGAATATTTTCAGCTGCAGTGCTGCATTTTAGCCACAGATCTACTAGGACTGTGAGCACTGAGCACAGGAAAAGGAAGCTGCATAGATTTCTGTATCTTTGTTGTGGTGTTAAATCTTTGGAAAATAAATTGTTTCAGTTAGAATGAGGAGGCTGGAGGAGGGAAAAAAAAAAAAAAACAAGGAAAAGAAACTGAATAATATATATATTTTTAAATTGATAATTATTTGGGAATAACAAAGAAGAAACAGACTTAAAGTAAGAAATAGAAAGATAAACTCACACAGATCTTATCATGTGTTCCTGTCTCTCCTGCATTTCCCACTGGAAAAAAACAATATGTCAATTTGTTTTTGGGAGCCAGAATGAACACAAAACATTTAGATACTTTTTTTTTTTTTTTAAAGCCACACATTGCTTCTCTTAATAAATCTCAGCTGAAAGCTATTGTCTGTTCATGAGAGATTTTGCAGAGAGCAATAGAACATGCAGAAATAATAAAACTGATTCTGAGATTTAAAAAAAAAAATGTTGGTATGGAACACAATGGAAGACTTTTCAGCAGGAGTGACAGTTTGGCCTGTGAAAGCCAATGTGATGCCCTTCCAAACTCCACAGGGACTAATTGAATAATTATTAGAAAGGAAAGCATTTTAGAAAAGAAGTAGCCAGGAAGGACACCAAAAACGAGGCACAAACACACACAGAAACAAATATAGGATCCAAAAGTCAGGAAGGAAGTGAAACAGAAAAAAAAAAAAATCTCAAGGAAGGAGGAGATAAGCATGGATGAACAAAAATTAGAAGAAAAATCAGTGCAAATTGAGAAAAAAAAATGAAATAATGATAAAGTTAAAAATAAGAATCTCCCTCCCTCTCTCTATCCCCCTCTCCCTCCCTCCCCCCCGACCATCTACCCTCTTTTCCCTCTTTCTCTTTCTCTCTCTGTCTCCAGCTGTTCATTCAATTTTCCAGGAACGTATGTAAGAAATTTAGTCAACAGGGTTTACAAGAAACTGATTCTTCTCATCTTATGACAGATCTTTAAAATAGACTTATTTATCCCGTTGATTTATATAATGACAACAACAACAACAACAACAATAATAATAATAATAATAAATCTAGGATAAATAAACATAAATTATAGGATAAATAGATATACAACTTCTCAACATGTAGATAGGACAGAAAAAAATATTGCACATAAGAAACTGCTATAGAAATTGAATATACTGATCAACAAAAAGTATATATTTTTTTTCACTTTATGATTAAGTTTAAGAAAATTCAGGTGGAACATTTGAAAGAGCAAACTTCAAGACCATCTGGAAAGAAATAAAAACATTTAATGATTAAATAATCAGAATTATTTTGAGATACAGAGGTACACCCCAAGACTGATTGATCCAAAAGAATATGTAAAAACAAAACAAAACAAAAACAAATAAATAAACAAACAAAACCACCCAGAAACTGGAAAAAAAAATCAAGCAAAAGAAATTCACTTGAAAAATTAAAAAATAAAAAATTAAGAAAAAAAATAAAGAAAAGAAATAAATTCACTTTAATTTTTCAGCATAATCCTCGAAGTAAAAGATACCACATCTAAGTCTGAAAAACAAACAAACAAACAAAAAATGAATAAATTCTCTCTTTGCTAGGTGGTTTGTGACAGTTGAATGCTTCTAGCACTTTTTGAAATTTTAGTTTATGCCATAATTAATAAATTAAACATTGTCATGGAACATTCTTGGCACTGGCACTTGATTGTCTATACCTTTAAAATGCAGCTCCTTGTAGGCTTTTACTTCATTAAAACTACTCTCCCCAAAAATCCATTGCACTGTTTGGGAGACAGGCCATGAGTTTCAACAGGCAGTTTTTCATGAACCCATACTTTTCTGGGGGCTGAAATCTTAATGGCATGGCTGTGAGCCAGTTTGTGACAATAAGCTGCAGTATCAGTGAATATTTATTAAAAGACCAACTTTAGAGAATTCCTATGTAAGGTTACTTGAAAAGGGAGTGTCTTCTCCCTTAAGGGTAACTGGTCAAGAATGTTTTCTAATGCAGTAAGGAAAAATAAGAAAGGGAAGAAGCCACAGTTCATGGGACACAGACCTGACTGACAAATAAGGGAAGCGGTGATAGAAACCAAGTCTGGTCAGTCGCATTCATTGATGAGGGTATATGAAAATGTGAGAATGTTTATGCTAGTGAGGTTATCTCATTGGGGACATTGGCAACTGGGAAACTAAGAGAAAAAGAGGGAAGCCAGAAACCAAAATACACCAAGACATAGACCTGAGAAAGCAAATATGGAGAAGCATGAACATTTAGAACATTTAGGAACAAACCTGTCAGTCACTACTTAATGGGTTATCAAGAAACTACAGGCACTACATCCAGGAAGATCAACCAGGACTTTGCAGCTGATAAGATTGTGAACCAGAGGGGGGCAGACTGGGAAGGATGTGGGACTCAGTAGAGCTCTGTAAAGCCATGAAAGGGTGTGCCAGGAGAAGGGAGAGCAGAAGGAAAAAAAGTGGGGAATAGGTAGAAGAAGGTACAAATTGGCTGGTTGCATGTAAAATGGGGCTGGTCAGTATGCTTGTCTGGCTGAACCCTGTGCTTGACCACCACAGCCTGTCTTGTCCTTTTTTTTGTATATAAAAATTTCCTCATTTAATCTTCTGTGTATTCACTAGCAAACTCTAAAAGGGACTAGCCAGCGAACAGTGGGGTCGTTGGGGCCAGGGTTTCAATCCTGGTATATCCAGGGGGACTTGAGAATATGCTGTGCCTGAGGGACAAGTGTGTGAGTGCTGTGTGTGTGTCTGCAACAGCAAACTTCTCTGTCTTCCATCTGGAGAGGAGGAAGATAATGTGCCTGTTTGTGTCTTTCGTGTCTTTTTTTTTTTTTTTTTTTTTTTGAGCCCTGTGTGTATGTGCTGTTGAAGTGTAAAAGCTGTTGAAGTGCTACTGCGTGAGAGGTCATGTCACTGTCTTGTCTGTCTGTGTGTCTCTGGGATATAGGTTCAGCATTGCCACCCAGTGAACCCATAAAGAGGAAAGAGGCAGCCATTCCCATAGCCTGGGAAGAGATTCTGGGTCCCCAGGGACTTGTCTGGGCCCAAGCTGCCAAGCAGGAGCAGTCCTGGGCTAGAAAAGCTGGAGGAAGTGGACACACTCTTCACCTCAGTTAACATCATATAGAATAAATAAATGAGAAGATCAATTCAAGTACCTACTGTTTTCTATCAAGTCCAGCAACCCCCTCAGATAGGTATGTCTTACATAGAAATTAAAAATGTAGATTAACTTTTGGGGGTTATATCATCTGATATCCCTCTATACATATATTACTATGTAAGACAAGAACTTTGTTTTGTAGCACCTATGAAAGGTAGTTAAAATATAACGAATAAGGAAACTGAGAAAGATAGCTGGAGAGAATTGAAATAAATAAATAAATAACACATTAACTTCTGGAGAAGTCTCATGATTTATTATTATAATTATCATACATTTTGAATAGGACTTTTCAGTAAAATCATAAATAACATGGGTAAGTAGTTAATAAAGCAAAATATAAAAATACAGCAGATTATATATATATAATATATATATATATATATATATATATTCCAGGAGGATGTGTTGTAGGATTAAAGGCTTCTCTACAAAAAAAAAACTTCGAAGGCAGTACAAATTATTAACACATACAACAAAGATATGCCTGCATGAGGGAGGTGGGGACTGTATTGATGAACCAGGAGGGAATCTGTGCCTGAAGATGACTATTAAAGAAGAGTGATTTGAGAGAGCATTCAATAACTCATGAAAATGCTCAGGCTATTAATAGAACAGCAGTAAAGCTAATGGGATATTTTCAGGGTCTCAGCATTCTGTGAAGGAGATGTGAAGGGCAAGATCTCTAAATATTTTTTAACTGAGGAATGGGAATTTTTGTCCTAACTGCTTGTTGATCTTAGACATGGGTACTGATATACTGATAAGGATGATAAGGATGAATTTTGTTTGTTTTAATTTTTGTTGTTATTGTTGTTGTTTTCCCTCCTTTAGCACAACATGTGAGATTTTTTTCTATAACTACAATTGTGTTTGAATGAATTTCCTTCTGGTCATTCTATACTGGAAAAGCTGAAATAGAGTTTTTGCTGAAATTGGTAGACTATGAGAGAATAGCACATCTACTGCCAGGCTTGAAAATGGGTTGAGGGTACAGAAAATGCTCTAGAGTGATGGAGTAAAAGAGGATTTGATTGGTTGCAGAGAAGCTACATAAGAAACTTCATGTATATTCATTATGAATATGATAGTCAGGAAACAGAAGATATATTTACAGAATCACAAAATCACATAATGGTGAAGGTTGGAAGGGACCTCTACAGTTCATCTGGCTCAAGGCCACCTAGAGCAGATTGCCCAGGACTTGATGAGTTTAAAAGTTGGAAGATTCTTCTTGTAGTCAGATAAAGCCTTGAATTTTAAGGCATCTACATTTACATCTAGAAGACTTCTCGACTTGCATTATTTTTTTTAAAGCAACTAAGCTTAATGAAGCCAGTTCAACTGGATGATGAAAGCCTCTGTAAGAAATAAGAAATAAGACTACAAGTTTTGAAGTGTAAAAGGGAATTAAACAAAATTGTCCCACTTCATACTCACACCAGGCTCTTGATATCAAATCAAGATAGCTGCAGGATGGTTGTTACTGGAGGTAAGGTTACTTCTTTGGACTTCGGGGTATGGGATTGAGAGTGCATCATTTATTCTAGGGCTCTGTTGTCTACTTCTCTACCTCAGGCCAATGACTAGAAAAGAAGAAAAAGGGCAAAAATCCATAGCAAAATCTGATAGGAATTGTTCCGATAGAAAACCATAGTGTTTGTGATCCCTACCTCTTCTAGAGTCTCATTCAAAGTTTTAATTCGTCTGTGGACTACAAACTTCAGATAACAGAGATTGAATAGCCTGCCTCTTAAATGCCCACAGCCTTTTGTACCTGGTATGATAGCAGTTAATATCTATGGCACACACATAGTTCATGTAGATAAAATTCTTGTAACAGTAACAATCATTCATTATATTTACCTTTTTTTTTTTTCCAATATTTACTATTGCCAAACAAATTGCAAAGGAAGTGACAGATATTATACATGCCCTTACAAAACGATAGCATAAAGTTATGTCTTCTTATTCTCAGTTAAGAATAGGATCTTTTTCTTTTTTTCACCATTAGTCATATGGAACATTTTCAATAATAAAATTTTGAATTTCAGGGAATCTGTCAGAGATGCAACAGTCAGAATATTGTCTCCAGGCATCTCATATAAAATTGCTACATAAAGTTTTGGAATTTTCAGACTGTCATTTCCCTTTAACAGAAAAACTAATAAGATTATAATACTTAACTGTCTATTCATCAAAAGACACAGAACCACAGAATGGCCAAGGTTGGAAGGGACCTCTGAAGATCATCTCATTCAATCCCCCTGCCAAGCAGGATCACCTACTGCACGTTGCACAAGATGGCATCCAGGCAGGTTTTGAATATCTCCAGAGGAGACTCCACAACTTCTTGGGTCAACCTGTGCCAGTGCTCTGTCACCCTCACAGTAAAGAAGTGTCCCCTCATATTCAGCTGGAACCTCCTGTGCTTCAGTTTGTTCCCATTGCCTCTCATCCTCTTGCTGGGCACAACTGAAAAGAGACCATCTAAGGTCTCCCCTCAGTCTTCTCTTTTCCAGGCTAAACAGGCCCAGTTCTCTCAGCTTGTCCTCATATGACAGATGCTCCAATCCTCTAATCATCTTCACAGCCCTCCTCCATAGTCAGCCTGCTCTCCACTAGGATTCCCAGGTCTCTCTGCAGAGCTGCTCTCCAGCAGGTCAGCCCCCAGCCTGTACTGGTGCTTGAGGTTATTCCTCTCTACGTGCAGGACCCTCCACTTACCCTTGTTGAACTTCATGAGGTTCTTCTTGGCCCAACCCTCCAGCCTGTCGAGGTCCCTCTGAATGGTGGCACAGCACTCTGGGGTATCAGCCACTCCTCCCAGCTTTGTGTTGTCAGCAAACTTGCTGAGGGTGTACTGTTCCTTTGTCCAGGTCATTGATGAGTAAGCTGAACAACACTGGACCCAGTACTGACCCCCTGGGGACACCGCTAGCTACAGGCCTCCAATTAGACTACACCACTAAGCACAACCCTCTGAGCTCTGCCATCCAGCCAATTATCAATCCAACTCAATGTCCACTCATCTAGGCCGCACTTCCTGAGCTTGTCTATGAGGATGTTATGGGAGACAGTGTCAAAAGCTTTGCTGAAGTCAAGGTAGACCACATCCACTGCTTTCCCCCCATCTATCCAGCTGGTCACCTCATCATAGAAGGATATCTGATTGATTAAACATGATTTACATTTGGTGAATCCATGCTGACTATTCCTGATCAATTTCTTATTCTCCACATGCTTGCAGATAACCTCCAGGATGAGCTGTTCCATCACCTTTCCAGGGATGGAGGTGAGGTTGACTGGTCTGTAGTTGCCTGGGTCCTCCTTCTTGCCCTTTTTGAAGACTGGCATGACATCAACTTTCTTCCAGTCCTCAGGCACCTCCACTGTTACACAGAATCACGGAATGGTTGAGGTTGGAAGGGACCTCCAGAGATCATCTAGTCCAATACCCCTACTAAAGCAGGGTCACCTTGAGCATGTTACACAGGATGGCATCTAGGTGGGTTTTGAATATCTCCAAAGAAGGTGACTCCACAGTCTCTCTGGGCAGCCTGTTCCAGTAGTCTGTCACCAAAACTGTAAAGAAGTTCTTCCTCTTATGGCGATGAAACCTCCTCAGGTACAATTGATACCCATTACCCCTTGTCCTATCACTCTCCATCACTGAGAAGTTTGGCCCCATCCACTTTACATTGTACCCTCAGGTACTTATAGAGGTTGATAAGATACCCTCTCAATCTCCTCTTCTCTAGGCTAAACAGGCCCAGCTCGCTTATTCTTTCCTCATAGGACAGATGCTCCAATCCCTTAATCATCTTTGTGGCTTTACAGGGGACACTTTCTAGAAGTTTTACATCCCTCTTGGACTGGGGATCCCAGAACTGCACACAATATTCCATTTATGGCCTCACCAGAGCTGAGTAGAGGGGGAGGATCACCTCTCCTGACGTGCTGTCCACAATCCTCTTGAGGCACACTAGGATCCCCTTGGCACCTCTCTTCTCAGGCACCTCTCCTGCTCTCCGCAACTTTTCAAAGATGATGGACAACAGCCTAGCAATAGCATTGGCCAGATCCCTCAGCACCCATGGGTGCATTCCATTGGGGCTCATGGATTTCTGGATGGGAAGTTTGCTTAGATAATCTCTGACCAGATCCTCTTTGACCAAGGCAAAGTCCTCCTTTCTCCAGACTTCCTCTCTTGTCTCTGGCGTCTGAGAGTCCCAAGGGCTGACCTTAGCAGTAAAGACTGAATTAAAAAAGGCATTCAGCAACTCTGACTTCTCTGTATCGTTTGTCACTAAGGCACCCGCCCCATTCAGCGGCAGGCCAACGTTTTCCCCAGTCTTCCTTTTTCTACTGATGTATTTGAAGAAGCCCTTCTTGTTGTCCTTTACATCCCTCACTAGATCTAATTCCAAATGGGCCTTGGCCTTCCTTGTCACATCCCTGCATACTCTGACAGCTGAAACCAGGACGCTCTATATTCCTCCCAAGTGGCCTGTCCCTTTTTCCACATGCTGTAAACTTCCTCCTTTTGTCTGAGCTTTGCCAGGAGCTCCTGGCTCATCCATGCAGGTCTCCTGCCCCCTTTACTTGCCTTCTTACTCATAGGGATGCACTGATCTTGACCTTGGAGGAAGTGATACTTGAATACTGACCATCTGTCTTGGACCCCCTTCCCTCTAGGGCCCTAACCAACGGGATTCCTCCAAGTAGATCCCCGAAGAGGCCAAAGTTTGCTCTCTTCAAGTCCAGGGTCACAATCCTACTTTTTGCCCTGCTTCCTCCTCTCAAGATCCTGAACTCCACTATATCATGCTCACTGCAACCAGGGCTGGCCCTGATCCTCACATCTCCAACTCGTCCTTCCTCATTTGTTAATACAAGGTCCAGCAGCACACCTCTCCTTGTTGGCTTCTCTAACGCCTGTGTCAAAAATTTGTCATCAATGCACTGCAGAAACCTCCTGGACTGTTTGTGCCTAGCTGCTTGGTCCTCCCAGCAGGGTGGTTGAATTCCCCCATGAGAACCAGGGCTTGTGACTGAGAGGCTACTGTCTGAAGAAGGCTTCATTTACCTCCTCTTCCTGATCAGGTGGCCTGTAGCAAACACCCTCAGCCATGGTAGCCTGCCCTTTAATCCTTACCCATAATCTCTCAACTCACTCTTCACCCACCCCTAGGCAGAGCTCCATGCATTCCAGTTGCTCTCTCACATAAAGAGCAACTCCACCACCTCACCTTCCTGGCCGGTCTTTTCTAAAATGCTTTCCATGACAGCATCCCAGTCACGAGAGCTATCCCACCATGTCTCTGTGACTGCAATGAGATCAACGCCTTGCAACCACACACAGATCTCCAGTTCTTGCTGTTTGTTTCCCATTCTATGTGCATTAGTGTACAAGCATTTCAGGTAGCTGAAATGCTTATTTCTCATGCTGTGTGTATATATAGAAACACTTCAGATGTCTTTCATTCAACTTAGCTCCTCGTGGGGCAAACTGAAGGACCTCACCAGCATTCAGTTCCTCAAAAATTGGCACGCAGTCCCATAGCTTATCACTAGTGGGACTGTCTTTGTCCCTTTCTCCCTTCAAATCCAGTTTAAAGCCCTGTCAATCAGCCCTGCCAACTCCTGGGCAAAAATCCTTTTCCACCTCATAGAAAAGTTCTCCCCATTAGGATCTAGTAGGCCCAGTGTCATGTAGACCTTCCCATGATCAACAAAACAGAAACTGTGTTGGTGGAACCAGCCTCAGAGCCACATATTGATCAGCTGGGTTCCCCTGTTCCTTTCAATATTGATCCCCGCTACTGGAAGGATGGAGGAAAACACTAGCTGTGCACCTGAACTTTCAACCAATTGACCCAAAGCCCTAAAGTCCCTTTTGACAGCTCTTGGGCTTTTCTTTGCCTCCTCATTGCTGCCAACTTTTAAAAAAACAATAAAGGGTAATTATCAGAGGGGCATACCAGGTGAGTGACTCTCTGGGTGATGTCTCTAACCCATGCCCCAGGGAGACAGTAGACTTCTTTATGGGTCTGGACGTTAAACTGGACTGTCCATTCCCTTCAGAAGGGAGTGACTGTGATGGTTTTACTCGTGTGGGCGGCCGAGCTCCACCACAACCGCTCTCTCACTCCCTCTCCTCAAAGCGGAACGGGGAGAAAATACGATGAAAAGGGCTCAAGGGTTGAGATAAGGACAGGGAGATTGCACAGTAATTATCATGACGGGCAAAACAGACTCAGCATAGGGAGATAGTAAGATTTATTGCTTATTACTAACAAGCTAGAGAAGCAAGAAACAAAGGAGAGAAACCAAAAGCACCTTTCCCCCCATCCACCCTCTTCCACCTCCTTCCCCCGAGCAGCACAGGGGAACTGGGGAATGGGGGTTATGGTCAATCTATAATGCTTCTTCTTCGCCGCTCCTTCTCGGTCACTCTTGTCCCCTGTGCTGTGGGGTCCCTCCCACGGAATGCAGCCCTTGGTGAACTGATCCAGCGTGGGCTGCCCACAGGCAGCAGCTCTTCAAGAACTGCTCCAGATATGGGTCCGCACCACGGGGTCCATCCCTCAGGAGCAAACTGCTCCAACCTGGATCCCCCACGGGCAGCAGCTCCTGCCAGGTCACCTGTTCCTGCGTGGTCTCCTCTCCACGGGCTACAGGTCCAGCCCGGAATCTGCTCCAGCAGGGGTCTTCCACAGGCCGCAGTCTCCATCGGTGCAGGTCCACCTGCTCCACCATGGTCTTTTCCATGGGCTGCAGGGTGGAACCCTTCTCCACCGTGGTACTCCATTGGCTGCAGGGGGACAGCCTGCTTCACCATGGTCCTCACCACAGGCCGCAGGAGACTTCTGCTCCGGTGCCTGGAGCAACTCTCCCCCTCCTTCTTCACTGACCTTGATGCCTGCAAGGCTGTTCCTCACTCCTCTCACTCTCCCAGCTGCTGTGTGTGACACAGCATTTTTTTTCCCCGTCTTAAATATGCTTTCACAGAGGCGCAAAACAACATCACTTATTGGCTCAGCTCTGGTCAGCAGTGGGGCCCTTACCAAACATGGTGCAGCTTCTAGATCCTTCTCACAGAAGCCACCCTTATGGACCCCTGCTACCAAAACCTTGCCATGTAAACCCACTATAGTCACCTATGACTACAACCCCTGAAGACTTTCATTGCTAAAACTTATGTAAAACTGCTTAAGCAAAAAAGGCTGTCCCTGTAAATTTGTATCTTAATGAATGTATCTTTACAGATTTCATTATTTCTTTTCAGGCTTTTTTTTTTTTTTTTTTTTTTTCAGATGCAGACATTTGAAAAAAAGCATCAATGATTTTCAAGAACAAGCAAAAGAGAAAAATTCATGTCTAAAACCTCCTCTCTAAAAGTTCTGACACAATCAAATGAAAAAGTTTGCAACACTTCATAAACATCTGAAGTTGGGCATTAAAACTGAACTATTAAATTGCTGAAATCCTAAGAAGCCTGTGTCATCTTGTTAAGTGCTGGATTTGTACCTACTTTTAAAGATAAATCTGCAGGAATCTATGTGGAATTATTTGGACTAGGTTTTTTACTTAAATGCATGGTTTCAGACTAGCCCAGAGACATAAAAGTAAACAGTATATTTCTTAATTGATCATTGGAATTTATAGGAAGCTCCAGAGAGTGTAGGAGTTGAGATGAGATGAGCTAGCTGGGCAAATGATAGAAATGGGGAAAAAACAGAACAGTTCTCAAAAATCATATAAAAGTTCATAACAGATTTTTTTTTTCACAAAAATCATAAACAAATTTTATAATCTTGCAGAAATTATTGAAAGACAAAATATAACTGTACTTTTCCAAAACAGATGTACACTCCTGGTAATTAAAGTGTTAAAAATATTTAAAAAGTTAAAAAATAATATTAAGAAAAAATAATTGATTTACCTTTACTACCTATAAAACCTTTTTTTTTTTTTTCCAGTATGATATACATTTGTGCCATTTTGAAGCAATTTCATAGCACTTAAAATGGAATCAAAAAGCAAGCTAACAAAACAGAATCTGCTAAGTTAGCAATTACAGTTATGTTCTCATTGTAATTGACACCATCAGTACAGCATGCTTGAGGACTCACATTTTGGTTCTTATTTACAGTACAAAGGAGATAAAAGTACAATACTTATTACAAAATACGATCCTATACATTTTTTTATACTCATCAGATTTAAATTTTGAAGAAATGTCAGGGAAAGAAAATTTTTACATTCCATTTCAAATAGCCATCTCAATGGCAGAGTGAAATATATTGAATTTGACTGAAAATGGAGATTTGACCATCAGAATTCACACATTGTCTTTTTAATGGCAGGTTCATGTAGTATTTGTAAATAAGACCATTTTTCAGGATCACTAAAATATGTTTTTTTCTTTTTTGTTTGTACTTGAGTAAGTACAGAATAAAACTTAAAATAAAATTTACCTGTGACTTGCTGCAGTTGTCATTTATTTAAAAGCAGTAAAAGTAAATAGAAGTTGCTTTTTACTGTATTATTTGAGCCATTTTTTCATTCATGTCATTCCTTATCACATATTTTCACTGAACATGAAGTGGCAGTGTGACCAGGTGGCCAAGAAGGCCAACAGCATCCTGCCTTGTATCAAAAGTAGTTTAGCCAGCAGGACCAAGGAGGTGATCATTCCCCTCTACTCTGCTCTGGTAAGTCTGGACGTCACTCAGTTCAGTTTTGGTCCCCCCACTTTAAGAAGGACATTGAGGCCCTGGAACATGTCCTGAGAAGGGCTACGAAGCTGCTGAAAGGTCTGGAACAAAAGTCCTATGATGAGCAACTGAGGAAACTGGGGTTGTATAGTCTGAAGAAGAGGAGGCTCAGGGGAGACCGTATTGCTCTCTACAACTACCTGAAAGGAAGGTGTGGGGAGCTGGGGGTCGGCCTCTACTCCCAGGTGATAGGACTAGAGGGAATATCCTCAAGTTGCACCAGGGGAGGTTCAGGTTGGAAATTAGGAGACATCTCTTTTCAGAAAGAGTTGTCAGGCATTGGAACTGGTTGCCCAGGGAAGAGGTGGAGTCACCGTCCCTGGGGGTGTTTAAGAAAAGGTTCAATATGGTGCTTAGGGACATGATCTACAGAGTGATATTGGTGGTAGGGTGATGGTTGGACCAGATGATCCTGAAGGTCTTTTGTAACCTTAATGTTTCTATGATTCTATGATTCATTTTTCAAAAAACTCGTTTGAATCACAAATCAATTATTTTAAGTCTTTCCCACACGTTTGAAAATATTACTAGCAATCTCTGGGAAAAATGAGTAGAACTGAACAGAAATGTTTGATAGACCCTGTCCTTGTAAAACACCGTAACAATGTGAAACTTGTTCAAAGTCCTTTGTCATTTCAAAATCTATTTAACTGTGAAAATATCAGCAGTTGTATTATAGCAAATTTTCCAGATTTGTCTGTGCAATAAGATTAAGTAAATCAATAAAGCAAACATCACAGAGGAAAAATAAATGTGTTAAATAACTATGGATAGAATCATAGAATCATAAATATGCTGAGTTGGAAGGGACACAGAAGGATCAAGTTTAACTTATAGCTTCACCCAAGTCTACCTAAAAATCAAACCATGTCTGAGAGCATTGTTCAAAGGCTTCATTAACTCTGGAAGGCTTGCCGCCATGACCACTTCCTGGGGAGCCTGTTCTGGTGCTCAACCACCCTCTTAGTGAAGAATCTTTTCCTAATATCCAGACTGAACCTCCCCTGATGCAACTTCATGCCATTCGCTTGTGTCCTATCACTGGTCACCAGCAACAAGAGATCAACACCTTCCCCTTTGCTTCCCATTGTGAGGAAGATGTAAAACATGATGAGGTCTACCGTCAGTCTCCACTTCTCTAGGCTGAACAAACTATGTGACTTCAGCCACTACTCATACTTCTTCTCCTCTAGACCCTTCATCATCTTCATAGACCTCCTTTGGACACTCTGATAGTTTTATGTCCTTTGTAGCACCCAAAACTTCATGCAGTACTCAGGTGAGGTTGAACCATTATGGAGTAGAGTGGGACAATTGACCTTGACCAGACAGCAATGCTGTGCTTGATGTATTTCCAGGATATGGTTGGTCCCTATGGCTGCCAGGGCACACTATTGACTCATATTCAACTTGCTGTTGCCAGATCCCTCAGATCCCTTTCTGCAGGGCTGCTCTCCAACTTCTCATCCCCCAGTTGGTACATATATCCAGGGTTGCCCTGTCCCAGGTACAGAATCCTGCACATTCTCTTGTTAAATTTCATGCAATTGGTGATTGTCCAGCACTCTAATTTGTCAAGATTTCTCTGAAAGGCCACTCTACCTTTGACAGAAGCAACAGCTTCTCTTAATTTAGAATAATCTGCAAACTTATTTTGTATGTATTTGAGCCCTGCATCCATGTCATTTATGAAAACATAAAGGGATCCCTGCAGAATCCCACTAGTGACCAGCTGCCAGCCTCATGTAACCCCATTTAGTATAGCCCTTTGAGCCTGATCCATCTGCCAATTGTTCACCCACCACGTTTTGTTTCTTTCTAGCTGTGTGCTGAACATCCAGAAGGATACTCTGAGAAACACTATCTTAAGCTTTGCTGAAGGACTTCATAGCTCTGGGAGCAGTGGTAAGGATCTCTGGAATGCAGGTAGTTTTTTCCTTAGTCGTTCTGGTCAAAGGGAAGGGATTTGAAAGGACCAGTCAAATCTGGAGAATCGACAAATGGTTACAGGGATGGTACCATGGCCAGGGATTTGGCTACTTAAACCATGGGACTTCCTTTGAGAAACCTCATCTACTATGGTCAGACGGGGTCCATCTGTCTGATGAGGGAAAGAGCATCTTCGGTCATAGACTTGCCAAGCTGGCAAAGAATGCTTTAAACTAAAGCTGCTGGGGGAAGGGAAGATTGATGCCAGCATTAACAATGGCTGCCCAGAGACAGGCAAAGGAACAGAGGTAAGCGGGAGAGCACCTGAAGTGCACCACATATGAATGCCAGACAGCTTCAGTGAAGCAAATCAGATTCATTAGGGGCCCAAATTAAATGCCTCTCTGCAAACACACATAGCATGGGAAATAAGTAGGAAGAACTGGAACTGTTATCCCACTCTTAGGGCTATAATATCAGAGAACTCAGTGAGATGTGGTGGAATGGCTCATATGAATGCTGAGATGGATGGCTACAGGCCCTTCAGGAGAGATGTACAAGGAAGAAGAGAAGGTGAGGCAGCCCTTTATGTTAGGGAAGGTCTGCATGGTATGGAGCTCAGTTATGGTGATGAAAGTGTCAAATTTCTCTCAGTAAGTGTCAGAACAAAATACAATAAGGGATATATTGTGGTAGGAATATGTTATAGACCACCCAAACAGGATGAAGAAGCAAATTAATTATTCTATAAGCATCTAGAAATGTCTTGACCACTAGCCCTTGTTCTCAAGGGAGACTTCAACTTTCCAGACATCTGCTGGAAATACAATAGAGCAGAGAAGAAGCAAATTAGAAGATTCCTGGAATGTGTGGAGCATAGCCTCCTGATGCAGATGGTAAGGGAATCAACTAGGGAAGGTTCCACACCTGACTTGATGGTTGTTAACAGGGAAGGTCTTTTGGGTGGTGTGTTGGTTAGAGGCCGTCTCAGCAATCTTGAGGTGATCGACTTCTCAGTCTTCGGGGAAGCAAGGAGGGCAGTCAACAGAACTGCTGCTCTGGATTCTCATAGGGCTGGTTTTGGCCTATTTAGGGACCTTGTCAACAGTTCTAAGGAGCAAAGGATTCCTGCAAGGCTTGACATTCTTTAAGAATGAAATCTTCAAGGCACAGGAGCAGGCCTTCCCTATGTGCCAGATGAGCTGGTGGGGAAGAAGAGCAGCCTGGCTGAACAGAGAGCTTATTCTGGAACTGCGGGGAAAAAAAAGAGAATTCATGACCTTTGGAAAAAAGGGCAGGAGAATCAAGTGAAGCCCTTATGATCCAAGGAAAAATGGTTAGTGACCTAGTACACCGCTTGGATACCTGCAAATTGATGGTGATGTATGGAATCCACCGAAACGTGCTGAAGAAGCTGGCAGAAATGCTCAAAAAAACACTTTCAGTAATGAACAAGCAGTGCTGGCTATCAGGGGAGGTCCCACTTGACTGGATAGTAGTAAATGTGATGCCCATCTACAAGAAGGGCAGGAAGGAGGATCTAGGGAATTACAGGCCTGTCAGTCTGACCTTGGTGCCAGGGAAGGTCATTGAGCAGATCACTTTAAGTGCTATCACATGGCATGTACAGGGCAATGAGGTGATCAGGTCCAGTTAACAAGGGTGTACAAAAGGCAGGTCCTTCTTGTCTAGCCTGATCTCCTTCTATGACAAAATGACCTGCTTAGTGGACTGTGAATGTTGTTTACTTGAACTTTATCAAGGCATTTGATACTGTTTCCCATAGCTTTTTCCCTAAGAAACTGTCTGCTTATGGCTTGGAAAGATGTACTGTTTTCTATGCAAATAACTGGCTGGATGGCCAAGCCCAAAGAGTTGTGGTGAATGGATTTAAATCCAGTTGAAGGCTGGTCACTAGTGGTGTTCTTCAGGGCTCAGTATTGGGAGAAGTTTTGCTTAATATCTTTATCAGTGATGTGGATTAGGGGATTGAGTGCACCCTCAGTAAGTTTACAGACAACACTAAGTTGGGTGGGCATGTTGATCTCATGAGGGTAGGAAAACTGCAGAGGGATCTGATTAGGCTGGATCAATGGGCCATGTCCATTCTCATAATGTTCAACAAAACTAAATGCCAGGTGTTGCACTTGGGTCATCATAACCCCATGCAATGATAGAGGCTGAGGGAAGAGTGGCTGGAAAGCTGCCTGGCAGAAAAGGACCTCAGAGTGCTGGTCTACACCTAGTTGAATATGAGCCAGTAGTGTGCCCAGGTGGCCAAGAAAAACACTGACATCCTGGCTTGTATCAGAAATAGTGTGGTCAGTAGGATGAGGGAAGTGATTATCCCCCTGTACTTACCACTGGTGAGACCATACCTTGAGTACTGTGTTCAGTTTTGGGGTCCTCACTGCAATATGAATATTGAGATGCTTGAAGGTGTCCAGAGAAGAGCAATGAAACTAGTGAAGGGACTTGAAACCAGACAGATGAGGAGTGGCTGAAGGAACTGTGGCTGTTTAGCCTGCAGTTTTCAGGAGGTTGAAAGACATTATTGTTCTCTACAACTGCCTGAGAGGAAGATGCAGCAAGGACAGTGTCAGTCTCTTTTCTCAGGTGACAAGTGATAGAACACAAAGCAACAGCCTGAAGCTGCACCACAGAAAGTTTAGATTGGGTATCAGGGAGATTTTTTTTCATGGGAAGTGTGGTTAGATATTGGAACAGGCTGCCCAGGGAGGTAGTGGAGACACCATCCTTGGAGGTGTTTAATATCTGTGGATGTAGTGTGGATGTATGTGGATGATGTGTGGATGTAGTGATTAGGGACATGGTTTAGCAGTGAACTTGTAGTGTTAGGTGGATGATTGGATTTGATGATCTTGAAGGTCTTTTCCAACCTAAATGATTCTATGATTATAAGGCATTAAACGTCTCTGCTTTGTCTACATCCCTATTTGTGAGGTGACCATCCTCATCAAGTAATGGACCAATGCTATCTCTGCTCCTCCTTTTGCTGTTAACATACTTTAAAAGCCATTTTAGTTGTCCCACACAGTACTGACCAGTTCCAACTCTAATTGAGCTTTAGCTGTTCAAACTTTCTCCCTACAATGGCAAACAGCATCTCCGTAGTCCTCCTATGTTGCCTAGCTTTGTTTTTAATGTCCATACACTTTTCTGCCTACACTGTAGAAAAAGATCTCTTAAATGATCAGTTCAAGATGCTGGCTTTCTGCCCTGCTTGCTTGACTTCCGACACTTTAGAATTGCTTGCTCCTGCACTTGTAAGAGATGGCTCTTGAAAAATGAGCAGCACTGATGGACCTCTATACCTGTAAAATCAGATTCCCAGGGGACCTTACTAACTAGTTCCCTGAGCAACCTGAAGTTTACTCTCCCCTTATGCAGGGTCAAAGTTTTGCTGGCAGTTTTCCTCCTATCACAACTGATTTTAAACTTGACTATTTCATGACCACTGTGGCCAAAATGGCTACCAATCAGCAATTAACCCATGAGACCCTCTCTGTTTACAAACAGAAAATCTAGGAGAGCACCATTCCTCGTCAGCTCCTACAGTACCTCTAAAAAGAAGTTGTCTTCAACATGCTTTAGGAATTTCCTGGACCTGTTTATATTGACTATGTGGTGCTCCCAGTTAATGTCTGGGAAGTTGAAGTCACCCATAACGACAAAGACAGCTGATCTAGAGATTATCTTAATTCTTTATAGAATAATTCATTGGTATTGTCATGCTGGCAAGGTGCCCTATATTAGATCCCACAACAACATTTGCTTTACTTGCTTCTCCCTTAATGCTTACCAAGAGGATCTCAACTTCATCACCAGTTGCAAGCTCCATGCAGTCCAACCCTACCATTACATCCAGCAACACCCCCACACCTTGCTTGTCCTGTCTGTCCCTTCTGAAGAGCTTATAACTGCCCATCACAGCACACCGGTCACAGGACTCTTCCCACCAACTCCCATTTATGCTGATAATGTAGTAGTTCTGGGACTGAGCCAAAGCTTCACGATCCTCTTGTTTATTCCTCACGTTATGTGCATTGGTGTAGAAACATTTCAAACATATCCAGCACCTTCTGGAGCATACTGAAGGACCTTGCTAGCACATTATCCCTCACATAATCCCTATATAGTCTACCTATACAGGCCCATTATAGCTAGACAATATAATCCATATAAACTCCAGATATGTATCTGAGATCCATCAAGGGCTTTAATTTTAGATTTCATTAAGTAAGTACAACATCTAAAAACTGTTTATTGTAGTGATATTTAGAATCGTTCAGAACATTTTCATTTAAGAGAATTTAGAATGAAATAAAAGGACCTACCAATTTCAGGTTTATATTTTGGAGAAGGGTTAAGCAACCTTTCAAGTTATTATACCTGACTATATTTATTTCTCTCAGACTGAAGATTTCTTGCCTGTAACAAACTCTGTGAGATCTAGGCAATATCACTCTTCAGAAAGATAGGATGATGCCAGTTATTACGCCATTCATGTGTTCCCTCCATTCAATGGAGAGTGCAGTACTCAGGAACTAGAAGCTGGAATGTTTCCAAGCTCTGCCAAGTGCTGTGTTTAAGAGCTTTTGAGACAGCTTGCTCTATCTCACCTTCAGTTTGCCCCAGGTCTTGTATACAGAGTGAAATTGTTTGAAGGTAGAATAGTTATTTGGGCATTTACCCCTTCCATAAGCTGTGCTGCAGGACAAGTAAAAAGAAAGAGAACTAACCAGAAATGTGTCTGCCATCTCCATGTGGTTCTGACAAGATGGTGAGTGAGTGACCAAACCCCATGCACTATAGACAAGAGGCTTTCTTCTGGGATTACATCTGAAATGAAAGAAAAATGTACATCAAGATCAAACTGAAGTATACTCAACAAAGCAGAAAGACTTCTCACATTGGGAGTGGACATATGAGCTTCTAAACTGATTGTCCACTATTCAAAAGAAATGCCTCTATTTCTGAAAGTCAGTAGATTGCCTTCTGGAGCTTCATGACAGCTCTGTTTAGAAAGCAGTCAGGGGCAAAACAAATGTCTTTTTTCCTTGTTTATTTTTAACCTACGAAAAATAAATTCTTTAAGTATGAATTTACAAATCCATTCTTATGCATATCACCCGTATCACATATTCAAAAGATTCATTTGTTCTTGTTTTGTTAGTTTTTCATTGTTTTCCATTTTTTTCCCAGCTACAAAGGATTTTAATCCATGCCTGCCTATTTCTAAAAGCTGCTAATGTCATCCACGGAAGGGAATTTTAATTTCATTTTAATTTCACTAATGCTCAGGCATTTACTTTGATGTATTTTTGTAAACATGTTTGTATTTTTTTTTGTTGTTTGTTTTGTTGTTTTTATATTTTTTTTTTCTGCTTTCATTTGCATCCTCCTTCAACAGGAGCAAACAATGAAAAATATGTGTTTTGTCTAGTCTGGACAGCTTGGTTAGATAAACAATCTTCTTTATGTTCTCAAGGAGCAGAAAACTAATGGTCTTCTACTGTTATTAAATTTCTTTTCTCAAAAGAAAAATGTAAAAAAAGCTTAGGAAGAATTTGCAGTTCAGCTTTATTGTTTATGTTTAGCTTGCAAGAACATATTTTTTAATTTAAGATGTTCTTATGTATAAATACGGCTTGTTAAATGACAGTTGCTTCTCAGGACCAACATCTGACATTAGAAAGGAGAATTCAGCTGGTAATTTCCAGTCAATGGAAACTGTTGGCTTTTATATATCCTAATGCACACTTGATATAAAACTTTGTTGTTGTTGTCTTTTGGTGTCTAAGAAATTTTCAGCCCAGATAAGTAAATCACTTTGAAGGCTTAGTGTTGCTCAGAAACAGTCTCTAAGGTTTGATTTAATAAGAATCATCCTGTAGTGAAACTTGATTAAAGCTGTTAAGTTAGATATTTTAAGAATAAACCAATGTCATAGGAAGCTATCATAATATTCAAATCTGTCTAATAAGTTCATTTGTGTACAGAAAATAAAACAAAGCTGAGGCAGGAGACAGATTCTAAATCTTTTCATACGATTTATATAATATACCATTTTGAAAATGGAGGATTCTGGGTTTGAATTGGATTAATTTGACTTGGATTTACCCACTAGTTTGATTTTAAATCATTTGATTCAGTTCAGAAATGAGGGAACAAGACTTATTTATAGTTAATAATAACTATGAATATGCTCTTTTTAATCTCCACAAATAGTTATTTCTAGTCTTTACAACTACAAACACTTGAAGATAAATAAACTTTGGTTTTGTTATTATTGGATACTCAGTACTCAAGAAGTCCAAAGTTATTAGTCTATTCCTGCTAACTAATTTAAATAATATACACAGAATGCTCTTGAACGTTGGATCTCATATTCATTTTAAACAAAGCTCAGAGTCCATAAGCATTTAAGTATATAAATAATTTTTTAACTGAATTCAAAGGTCTTCACTTTTTAAGGTGGCTCCAAAATAACACACTCTTCAAAAGCAATACTGTGAATTTAGAGAACACATGACTGAGTTATTTAGTGGAAACTACATTTTAGTTACTGTACTTGAGTATATGCTTTGCTTTTAAGATAGCTTCATAAATGATAGTGAATTAAGGACATGATTCTGAACCTACATTAATTTGCACAGTTTGGTCTTCTAAATATGCAGTTGAGTTATAACGACGTGAAAAAAGTTTCAAGAACATGAGGAAAGAATTATGGGTAGAGAAAGACACGAAAGAATTTGCTGGCCTTATATATTGAAAGTTTCCTATATATAGGAAATATAACTGTTTTTTTGTTTGTGTTTTGTTTGTTTGTTTGTTTGTTTGTTTGTTTTGGGTGTAACAGTAATCTCTGCAAATTATACCAACCTTATCTATCAAGTAAATCTGTTGCAATCAATTTAAGTAAAACAGTTTATAAGAGAACAAGGTATGTAATTTCAAAGGCTTATACCTTCTGTTATTAAGCTTAATTTAAAGTATGTAACACATTCACAGCATAACTTCAATAGTGTGAGTTACATTACATTGTTACCCATTTATTGTCTTCTATTGCTAGCCTGAACATTCAACTTCTACAATGTCTGAGTAAACATTGTCGAAATAGAATCTATGTGAGTCATCATGCCTATCAGAAGTGTATCCTACTTAGATTTTCCCACTGCATCTCCTAGAGAGAAATGACACTTGTAAATTATTTCTTTCTTGTCAGGTAGAACATTTTATAGAACTGCAGTAAAAGTTGTCAAGTTGCTTGAAGAATGTCACAGCCAAACATAATATAGAACAGTATTTTATCTTTTAGCATTTAATTTATTGGGAAAACAAACAAACAAACAAACAAAAAGAAAACAAAAAACACAAGGTCAACAACAAGGTCAAGACTGAAAGGAAATATGGAAATATGTTTTCTAATTCTCAGAATTGAACTCTAAAAATATAGTGTCACATTCTTCAGTAGGAAAAAAGAAAAAGGTTATTTACAATATACTTATCATATGTTCTTGATATTTACTGAGGATATGTCCCCCTTTTTTAACAGTTTTAATTTTATAGAATCGAATGCTAAGATGAAATTGTTGAGCAGCATAATTGTAGTTTGAATTGAATCAATTGGTGACCGACTGAGAAAGTCTGAGAGAAATTGTCAGCACTTATTAACTCTAATTTTGAAAACAACAACAACAACAAAAGCACCCAGAAAATGCAGTATTTCTTAATAAGCTTAGTTGTCCACCATCTTCAGAGAATGGAGAAGACATCTCATGCCCTGTGATATTGTTATTTAAAGTTCCAGAATAAAGAGAAGAGAAGAAAACCACGAATGGTAAAAGTCAGCAAACTTACCCCAAGATTCTAGAACCCCCCCAAATTATATTAAACACAAGCCATAATTAAAAAAAAACACATTCTTAATTTATTCTTTCAGAACTAATTCAGTTACCCTAAACTATTTCATCTTCATATTCTATTCGACACAAGAATGAAATCTGTTAATCTGTTGATAAATTTATTTATTAACCTATTAACTTCAAAAATTTTATAAACTCTTCTCTCTTCTTCAAAATTACTGTTTGAATTATGATAAGAATAGAAAAGGAAGAGCAGGTGTAACTACTGTGATTATCTTTTTCTTTTTTTTTTTTCTTTTTTTAACTCCATGAAGGAAAGACAATTAATTAGAATGTAAATCACGTATTTTAATTAACACAAAGATATGCTTAGTTTAAAGAGAAGTTCTGCAACCAGAGTTGCATGCATGAAGATTTTTGTGGCAAAACCAAACCCTTCTTCAGATTGACATTACATACATATGTCTCAGGAAAAAGAAAGAACCAGAAACAGGCTTAGGATAAAAACAGCCAACAGAGACTTCACAATGTATATCTCCTGGAATAGTCATCAGTGCATAACCAACATTTGCCAAAAATTTCCACCTGATTTCAATGGCTCTTGAAGTGTAAATTTAAAATGCCAGAAACAGTTTAAGGTAGCTAATGATAAGCTTGTCTGTCTTTTCTGTATTTAAATGGCTTGAAAATAATGCTGGATGGATTTTTGTTAAGTCTGTATAGATGTTGTCTCCTCAACCCACCCCTCCCGCCACCCTCTCTCCTTCCCCTCCCCCAGCCTTCTCCCATAGAAGAGGCATAGAAGATGATGATGAGGAGAAAGGTAAAATTGAATAAATGGTTATAAATAAACAGGCCGTTTAAGGACTGGGACTGTTCTTTTAAAGATATTTATTCCTTTACTGTGGGAAAAAAATAATCCTTCAAATACAGCTACGAACTTAGTTTTTACCTTGACTTTTTTTTTTTTTCTTCCTAGACAATGGAAGGATTAAAGACTTGTGAGCACATAAAGAAAAAACCCAAGAGGATGGTTTGTTCACGAAACAAACAAAAAAATTGTTAAGGTTGTTGACATTGTTTAAAAACTAAAAAGAAATGTTACAGAAGAGGGCTTTTCAGGCTATTACACAAGGTATAAAAATAGAACAGAAAGTTAGGTAGTTTAAAGTGTAGGGTGCAAATAGTTAATAATAATATGAAAAACTGCAACATGATTTTTTAATCTCTACAATTCATTTTTTTCCTTTAATACAAGGTAAGGATTTCACATTTAAAAAAAAAAAAAAAGTTTTCTCAAAATCTTCTTATCAGAATTAAGTATGGCCTTTGAGCTATACTACGCATATTTTATTTCCTACATCTCTAGAATATGTTGCCATATAAACTACTTGAGGTGCAAGTTGGTCTGTGCCAAACACTATGATATCAGTGTATGAGGGAAAGGCTGTGGATGTGGTCTACCTAGACTTCAGTAAGGCTTTTGACACCATTTCCCACAGCATTCTCCTGAAGAAGCTGGCTGCTCAAGGCTTGTACTGGTGTACGCTTGGTTGGATTAAAAGCTGGTTGGGTGTCTGAGCCCAAGGAGTCATGCTGAATGGAGTTAAATCACTAGTGGCGTCCCCCAAGGCTCAGTATTGGGGACAGTTCTTTTCAGTGCCTTTATCACTGATCTGGACGAGGGGATCAAGTGAATTCTCAGTAAGTTTGCACGTGACACTGAGTTGGGTGGTAGTGTTGATCTGCTCGAGGGTAGGAGGGCTGTGCAGAGGGATCTGGATAGGCTGATTTAGTGGGCTGGGGCCAAGTGTATGAAGATCAACAAGGCGAAGTGCCAGGTCCTGCACTTGGGGAACAACCCCATCCAATGTTACAGGCTGGGGGAAAAGTGGCTGGAAAGCTGTCCTATGAAAAGGGACCTGGGGGTATTGGTTGATAACCAGATGAACAGGAGCCAGCAGCATGCTCAGGTGGCCAAGAAGTGCAAGAGCATCCTTGCTTGTACTCCACTTGGACTGTCACAAATCCATGAGTCCAGATGGGATCCATCCGAGATCCAACAACCTCGTGCAACGTTACAGACCTGGGGCAGAGTGGCTGGAAGGCTGTGCAGAGGAAAAGGATCTGGGATTGCTGACTGATGCTCACTTGAACATAAGCCAGCAATGTGCCCAGGTGGCCAAGAAGGCCAATGGCATCCTGGCTTGTATCAGGAACAGTGTAGCCAGCAGGACCAGGGAGGTGGTCGTCTCCCTATACTCTGCTCTGGTGAGGTTGCACCTCGAATACTGTGTTCAGCTTTGGGCCCCTCACTACAAGAAGGACATTGAGGCCCTGGAGCATGTCCAGAGAAGAGCTACGAAGCTGGAAAAGGGTCCAGAACACAAGTCCTATAAGGAGGGGCTGAGGGAACTGGAGTTGTTCAGTCTGGGGAAGAGGAGGCTCAGGGGAGACCGTATTACTCCCCACAATTACATGAAAGGAAGTTGTGGGGAGCTGGGGGTCATCCTCTTCTTGCAGATAACTAGCAGTAGAACAAGACGGAAAGGCCTCAAGTTGTGTCAGGTTGGAAATTAGAAAAAAATTCTTCTCAGAAAGTTATTAAGCATTGGAACAGGTTGTCTAGGGACGTAGTGGAGTCACTGTCCCTGGGGGTATTTAAGGAAAGGTTGGAAATAGTGCTTAGGAACCTAGTTTCGTGTGTAATATTGGTGGTAGGGAGTCAGTTGGACCAGATGATCCTGAAGGTTTTTTTCAACTTTAATGATGCTATGATTCTATAACAAATGGAAAATTTTATATTATCCAACTGTAAGAGAATTGTGAAAATGTGAGCTAAATGTTCTTCATTTGTTTCTTAATCCTTCTACAGATCTTTTTTCCTTCCTTCCCTTCTTGAAGACTTTTCAGACTGTAGAGAAACTATAAGAATAATCTGACATTGTTTTGAATTTCAATATGATTGAAGAGATGGGTTAGAGTTTAATTAACTATGTCTTTTATTTATTAAAGTCAGGCTAAAACCAAATATTAGGTATCTCTTAACGTGTTGCAAAAGATAACTCCTTTTTAGGATGGTCAATGAAAGGGAAAGAAAGGTAACAAAATATTTTCTTTTCAGGACTGTACTACAGAGACAAATTTCAATACGGCAGCAAAACTGAATTGATGTTTTTTAACTAATATACCATAAGCTCATAATACAGTGGATTCTTCTTAAACAACATTATGCAATAAATAGCAGAAATTGGATTTTTGGATTGCTTTCAAGACTTTGTGAATATTTTGTCCAAGACTGCTATTATAAACCAATTACTGCTGCTGAAATGGATATGGGGATGTTCAAAGTTCTCTCTGCAGGCAAAAATAAAAAAGATTTGGTGCACCTGTGGTTTAAGCTCAAATAATCACTCAGGAGTTAGCCTTTGGTGTGATTGTTTTCTCAAGAGATTTGAAGGGCTAAATTAACCTGAATGAAAATAGTTCTCAAATATCAAGCATAATTTGCTACACTGTTGTGACTAGATATCTTTGGAGGCACTACATTAATATGGACGTACCCAGGGAGAAACAAAGAGGAGGGTTGTATTTCCCTACAAATGACTCAGGAAACTAAATGTCTAACACTGATATTATATATACTGTGAACAAGGTATGAGGAACAGCAGAACATTTACTCCGAGTGTAATAGAGGAGATTTTTTGTTTTTATTTTCTTCTTTTTAAAGATCTTTGAATTTTAAGGGACAATAAACAAATATATGACTTCTTGAATACATGTTTTGACTAAGAGAGTAATATGAAATTGTTATTAGAAACAAATATAGAGCCTGTTAAATCCGTGTAAATATGCAGAAGTAATTGGAATTGTGTGTTACTGATGATACCATAGTGGTCAAACTACAGCTGTGCTGTAATAGAACATTGTTAGTCACCATGAAAAACTCCTGTTTTTTCTTTTACTATTGTCACTTCAAAATGAATCTTGAAAAACAATTCTCCTTAGCTTGCCAAAGAGCTGGTTCAAAGTTTTTGCATATGTAGTGGTTTACGTGTAAAGGTTTTGGTAGCAGGGAGCTTCAGGGGTGGCCTTTTTGAGAAGAATCCAGAAGCTGCCCCATTTTATAATGGCCAGTTTCAACCGGCTCCAAAGAGACGTGCTGCTGGCCAGAGCCAAGCCAATAAGCAATGTTGTTTGTGCCTTTCTGAGTTCAGATTTAAGAAAGGGGAAAAAAAAAAATCACAGCTGGGAGAGCAAGGAGTGAGAACCAGCCCTGCAGACCCCAAGGTCAGTCCGTGCAGCAGGAGGGCAGAGGTGCTGCAGGCACGCAGCAGCAGTTCCCCTGCAGCCTGTGGAGAGGCCCCTGGTGGCGCAGGCTGTCCCCCTGCAGCCCATGGGTCCCACATAGAGCAGATCTCCATGCTGCAGCCCATGGGTGGAGGAGCCCCCGGTGGAGCAGGTGGATGTGGCCTGGAGGAGGCTGAGGCCCATGGAGAGCCCCTGCAGGAGCAGGCCCCGGGCCGGAGCTGCAGCCCGTGGAGAGGAACCCACGCAGGAGCAGGGGGTCTGGGGGGAGCTGCTGCCCGTGGGGGACCCATGCTGGAACAGTTTGCTCCTGGGGGATGGACCCCATTGTATGGACCCATGTGGGAGTAGTTCTTGAAAAGCTGCTGCCTCTGGGCAGCCCCCGCAGGCTCAGTTTTGGAAGGATGGCATCCCGTGGGAGAGACCCCACGTGAAGCAGGGGCAGAGAGTGCTGTGAAGGAGCGGCGGAGATGAAGCGTTAGGGACTGACCGCAGCAGCCCCCATTCCCCGTTCCCCTTCGCTGCTCAGGGGGTGGAGGTGGAAGGGGTGCAGTGAGAGGGAAGGTGTTTTTAGTTTCTTTCCTTTGTTTTTCACTTCTTTAGCTTGTTAGTAATAGGCAGTACATTTCTCTAATCTGCCTACTCTGAATCTGTTTTGCCTGTGACAATAATTGTTGAGTGATCTCCTTGTCATTATCTCAACCCTTAAGCTGTTTCCATTGTATTTTCTCCCCTTTTCCCTTTCTGAGTCAGAGCTCAGCTGCCCACCTGAGTGAAACTACCATAGCGTATAATGGTTTACAGCAATTAGGTTACATTATGTATAATATTTGCACAGGACATTCATTATATGGTCCTGTGAGTGCTGTCTATGCTTGCATATGCGCTTTCTTTGACTGCTGAGAAGTTGCACTGGTATTCACCTCTTAGGTCTCCAAATTAAATGTATTTACAGTGATCTAATCCACTACAGGTAAGTATTTTTTTTTGTCCCAGCAAATATGAACTTCTGGTTTCTAAGCTTTTGTTTATTTAATATTGATCATGTACATAGTAATTCTGACCTTGAATAATTACGCATTCATGTCCTAGTTTGTTGACTGAAGTTCCGAGTAACAGGTAAAGTGTATAGAATATGTACAACTGTAGCAAAGAAAAAGCACCTCACATTTCTGAATTGTATATCAGTATGTCATAAGAAGTAAACTGTTAATTCTACAGCATAGAGCAGCATATTTTACTGATTTAATTAGCAGCCATTGACTAATGCATCTACAAGAATTTTCAAAACATGATTCATGATTCCAAAGTAAATATTTCAAAACATCTTTACGCTTCTAAAATAACTTTGTTTTAATTTATGTTTACTTATTTTATAAGAGCATTTCCATTTCAGTGAGTGGAAACTTAAATGTAAAATGAACAAAAACACAGAGGAATTGAATGGATTTGCTAGTTTAAATTCCAATTACATAATATACAGATTATAATATTCAGATACCCCCCCCCCCCCCCACACACACACACATTGGCAGTGCTAGGGTAAAAGTTGGACTAGAGGTTTTAGAGGTCTTTTGAAACCTAAATGATTATATGATTATATTACTGGAGCACCTGAATGGTTTACAGATTATATAGTTACATTCACATACTTACATCAGAGAAAAACTGAAGTACAGTGGATTGAAACCTGCAGCAGAGGATACCAGTTTCTCTCCACTGATAACATGTAAAATCTAGGACAGTTAGGCTTGTGGTGTTTTTCTGGTACCCAGTTTAATCACCTTTCCAAATTGGTCTTATTTGGCTAAGATGAATATAGGTTATGTGACTTTCTTGGTTCTGTGTACTAGGTACTATGTACTATGGTAGAGCAGAGAAATGAATTTGGTTATTTCACAACCTTTATTCTTTCACTGACTACCAGATCCTTCTTTTATTATGAAAATCAATATACCTCAACTGATGTCAGCTTAGAACTTACTATGGAAGATACTAAGAGGAATATTAACAGCATATATTTGGTTCTCTTGGGAAATTATTTTCATAATGACTTCTAGTGAACTTAAGACAGAAAACAGTAATAACATGAAAATTTATCTGACTTGTGGGAATATGATAGTTAACACTGTTGAATTTGATAGTTACCATACAGTGACATGATTAAGGTATTCCTGTTTAGAGTATGTTTTTATAGGAGGTGAAAATTGACAAAGCTGGTCAGGTTTTGTAATAACAACAGTTTCCTGAAGATGTTTACATACAGTAAAATAACAGAACTATGTAGATTATAAATTAATGGATAATTTATATCACTGTGTAATTATAGTGCTTTTAAAATCTTAATTGTTCCTGGCTATGTCTGCATGAAACTATAATTAAAGGATTGCTCTGAAATCATTGCTCTGAAAAGAAAGATATATTACTGAATACAGACATAATATTCTACAATGATCTTTCCTTGAGGATATTCCTACTTCTTTGGTTTTGTCTCTTCCATTTGCAAATGGAAGTCTGGAATTTTACAACTTGTACATGCCTGAACAACATTTGATTACCTGCAGTCAAATATTGTACTTTGAACTTCTTGACTTTTTCTCCCAAGTCTGGATAAGGACAAAAAAAAAATGTTTTGGTTTGTTTGTTTGGGAGAAGAGTTATTTTTTTTTTCATTTTGTCTTTCCTCTGAAATACATACAACAGTTGTAGAAAATTCTTACTATCAAATAACAGAGCAAAATTCATTTCTCTCATAGCCTGGAATAATCCAGACAGGAAGGCAATTCAGAAACTGATATAAGCAGGAAATAAGCAGACCGGCATTTTCCCAGGACTGAGGCAGGGTGCTCTTACCTTTTGATTTGCTGAGACTCACTCAGTCCTGCTAGCTCTACTTATTTTACTCATTTCAGAGACAGATTAGAGCTTTAGGTAGTATTCCATTCATCTTTTTTTTTTTTTTTTTTTTTCCCCCCGTGTGCGTGCGATGATCAACTGATTTGCTGGCTATATGGAATTCAGGGAGAATACCCACCAATCATGTAGAGTCCTCTTTATGTGATTTACTAAGCATGTAACAAGAAGGTAATTTAAGCAAGTCCAGTAAATCAAGACTCAGGATGCATAATACCAATATATAACACTATTTTTGGTTGTGTCAGCGTTGACAAATTTGTAAATAACTACTGTTCACTGGAATAGAACTGTGCTATTCCAGGAAACCAAAACCTCTGGACTGCTGAATTGAATGGGTGTTTTATCCAGTATATAGTTATCAGGGTCTCAAATTTTCACCCAAACTAAATATCCTTCATAAAGAACCACTTTAGCATGGCAGTAACAGTTCTAAAAATGTGTGTAGTCAGTGACTATGGCTGTTAGTCTCCAGCATCAATGCTGAACCTAAACTAAGGACTTTGACACGTTTTAGCAAACATACTGATACAGTTCTTAGTGGAGAACTGAAGTCTGCGGTATGAATAAAGCCATATCATATTAGGTATGACTACCTTTCACTTCTGACCCCTCCCCCCCTTTTTTTTTCCCTGCATAGTGTTGCGGAAGAGGAGTGGATCTTGTTGTTTATTTGTTTAAGTGTTAGGAACTATTGACCAAAAAATTAGCTCTCCCCTGTATGCAGTAGATATTTGGGTAGGAAGATCAACTATTTTTAGAACATTCTGTTTCCTTCTGTTACTTTGTTTATTGTCTTATAAGCATTCGGTCCACTTCTAATAATACCATTTGGACATGGGCATTCCTTTCTTATGCTACATTAAAAATTCCACACTTTGGGTGAACCTTTCACATTCAAGGAATACTGATGTGCCTTGACTACCAGACAGGCAAGGGCACAGTGGTGTGCTGTCTTGCCAGACTTCACAGCTGCACTGGTAGTGATTGCCAGCTCCTCAGTAACTTCACTGTAAATAAAGCAGTCTCTGAACAGTTTGAAATTGCTGCCCAGTGTGACTGTAGCTCTGTAGTGGAGATGCATTTCACCAGTTGTCAGTCCTGGAAGGCACACCTGTTTTTCCAGTGTTTGAGACTGTCATGGTTTAACCTGGTAGGCAGCTCAGCATATCAGTTTGCTCAAGCCACCCTCTGTCCAGTGGGATAGGGGAGAGAAATCAGAAAGGTAAAAGTGTGAGAATTCATGTGTTGGGATAAGGACAGTTTAATAAGAAAGGAAGAGGGGGAAGAAAGGAAGGAAAAAAAAAAGTGATTCACAATGCTCACCGCCAGCAGACTGATGCCCAAGTCCCTGAGCAATGTTACCCCCCCTGGCCAACTTCCCCCACTTTTATTGTTCAACATGATGTCACATGGTATGGAATATTCCTCTGGTCGGTTTGTGTCAGTTGTCCCCTCCCAGCTTCATTTTGAGTCCCCTCCTAGCTTCTTGTGTGCCCTCAGTCTCCTAGCTGGCAAGGAAGCATGAGAAGCTGAAAAGTCCTTTACTTTTTGTACGCCCTGCTCAGCTACAACTGTCAACATTATTTTCATCCTAAGTTCGAAACACAGCACCACACCATCTTCTAGGAAGAAAATTAACTCTAGCGAGCTAAAACCAGGACAGAGACTTCTTCTTTTCTCTATTAGTTTTAGAGGCATGAGGTTCAAAGTTTCTTGGATGCATGTTGTTTGCATAGATCATTAACCATACGTGTTAGCTTTTTACTCTCTATAAAACTCAGCCTTTCATATATGGTAGAACATGCAAGATTTTGAAAAATCAGTAATTCGTGTTTAGTTTCATGTTCTCATCAGGACTGGGTTCTGAGAGGCAGCTGTAAAACTAGAACTGCTGCTTTCTCTCCATTTCTGATCTTACTTATTTACTGTTAATTAGCAAGTAAAAGTTTAAAAAAAAAACAGTAAATTAAATCAAAATGAGCATTAAACTAAAATATATTTTTATTGTCCATTAACTTAATAATTCTTCCACACAATTGTAAAGAAATCAGTACATTTCTGTTATCACTGAACTATTTGTTATTTAATACTAAAGCTGGCTTTGCAATGCAGTGAAACTGTGACATGAGAAACTGGAATGTACATACACCTCTACTTAAAGTAGAAACGTGTCCTGCTAATCTTAAAGTCTGTGAGGTGAAGAAAATATACACAAAAATATGCAGATTTCTTGCTTTTATGTCATACCACTCAAATGTCAAAGGTCAAATATCAAATTAATTCAGTTCTGATGGAAAAGATTAAAGGAAATGAACAATTCAATGAAGTTAAGATGAGGTAAGTTTGCTACATGTCAAAATGTAGAAAATATGAAGCCACAGAAAAGACAGTTTAATCTACAATTGATACAGGAGGGTAGTACAAGGTTATCAGCTGAAGACAATCAATAATTTAGAAATCTATGTCAGAGACATGGGCTGTTACAGATAGAGCTTGAAGCACAGATAAGGTTTAAAGAATTTAATCTAACAGGATAAAAAGATGTGATTAATTGCCTATGAAACAAGGAATATGATAAATTTACATGACAAGGAATATAATAAAACAATAATTTGCGTAGGTGAAGAAATAACACAACATGTCAGAAAGACAATACTCTCTGGACGTGCTTGCTTGCCTGCACACCTTGTGTACAAGGCAGGTGTGATGATCAGTGACAGCTTTAATATTTTGAGCTGCTGGGAAATCTCAATGGAAGAGTTTCTGGAAGACTATTAAGTTCAAATATGTTTTTGCAGGTGTGTGTGTCTGTGTAAGACAATGTAGATTTCAAAGAACAGTATCCAAAGCAACAGCAGCATAGGTTATTTGATATCAGAATAGGAATGGCAAGACAATGGTTCAACAAGTTTCACTTGTGGACTGCTGTGCAAGTGAACAAATGCATGAGAGCTCCTTACTAAAACCACTATGAAACTTTTGGTATGTTGGAACAAGTTGTGACTATAAAACGTCTGGGATTTGGGGAAAATAAGTATGCTGGAGCAAAGTCGTCTGCAAGGTAAAATCATTTCCCGCCTCTAGACCTTCCCCCATTTTTCAAGCCAAATTTACTAAATACTATTTCCTCATTAGTACTCTCTTAGCAATGTATAATCTTGTTTCATATGATACTGTTTTCTTAAACCTCATCTGAGTTATGCTGCCATTGTATTACTACTATGTGTCACTAAAAAAGAATGTCAACATTAAAAAAAAACAAAACAGTGACTTTTTTGAAGGTCTGGCAGAAATAGACCCTGTTATCTTCAATATAAGATCTTTGCAAAGACATTATACAAAAACCAGAAAAGTAATAATCAATGAAGAGGAACAAAATGATTTAAAATGGTAGAGTTACAATATCTCTTTAAAAATGTAGAGCATTGATCCATGTCAAATGTCTTTGGGAGCAAATAGCACAATGCTGGATAAAACATAAAAACTAAGCTATTTAAAATTATTGGAGGTTTTACAGTTCCACTTGCTACTAGTGGAAATTTAGGGATTTTTTTTTCCCATGTGAAGACATATTTGTTCTCATCAGAATGATGATCCCAGTCAGAAAAGGACAATTTAATAATAAATTGTATGAACTAAGCTTTTAACTGAAATCAAATACATATTTTCCTTTTTTTTTTTCTTTTTAGAATCGTGTCAATTTTATTTCTTTTTTTAGCTATAGTACCATCAAAACCCTGACACAGCCAAACAAAAATAATCCCTCTTTATGTCAAAAAAATATGTAAATAGTACATACTCCTATTCTTGGGACTCTTAGGATTTAGTCTGTATGGAATATTGTATGCCAACAAATAAAGCTGCAGTCAGCTCTGGGATCCTCAATATAAGAAGGACAAGGACCTGTTAGTGTCAAGAGGAGGGCCATGAGAATGAACAGAGTGCTGGCAAACCTCTCAGTTCAGCCTAGAGAAGATACAAGAAAGCTGGAGAGAGACTCTTTATCAGGGATTATAGTAAAAGGACAAGGGGTAATGACTTTAAACTAAAAGAGGTAGATTAGATATAAGGAAGAAATTATTTCCTGGGGGAATTGAGACACTAAAACATGTTGCCCAGAGAGGCTGTGGATGCCCCATCCCTGGAAATGTTCAAGGCCAGGTTGGACGGGGCTTTGATCAAGCTGGTCTAGTGGAAGGTGTCCCTGCTCATGGCAGGCGGTTGGAACTAGATGATCTTTAAGGTCTTTTCCAACCCAAACCATTCTATGATTCTATGAAATACTAACCAAGTTCTTCTCACATAAAGAGTGATGTGGTGGTAGGTACTTATCTGGAGAGATCCATTTTACTGGTGGTTCTGCTGAAGAATATATCTCAGACTACAAAGTCAAAGGGAACTACGGATTTATAGAAGGAGCTGGTGAAAATAGCATGTGCCAAGTTTCTCACGAGATTTCTTAAAAATTATTTAGATAAATCTATTAACATTGGATACTTTTATATTAATGGACAATTAATTATTGTCATTTTTATGAGATCTACAAGTTAGGTGGAGATAATAAATATAAGTAGAAACATTTTATTTATTTATTTATTTATTTATTTATTTATTTGAGAGAAACATATACTTTATTATTAATGAGACCGGTCTCTCAAATACCTCAAAAATAATTAAATCATGGATTAATTTCCTGGGTTTAGTAAATGTATTTGAGTAAAAGTGTAGTATTTCCACTTGGAAATCTTGTTGACAATAAATAAAATATTCCTCTGAAATCCTTTATTGATTTTAACTACTGACATAATGGAAACTATTTCAGTTGGATATTTTAATGGTGTGTTACGATGGAAAAAACATTACTAATTTAGGAGTCTATAGACAATTTTCTTTAAATCACCTCAAATACAGTACTTCAGATGTCTTCAGTTTATTGTAGTGTTGTCATAACTGAAAATATATAAATATATATATATTCTGCATTAGCTTCTTCTTGCCAAGCCAATTTTTACCCTTCAGTTTCCATCTCTGTGTATCCTCTTTCCATGTAGGTTACAAACATAGGCATTGATCCATGTAACATGGAACATGTACTAGAAAACTGAAAATGTTAATGTTAAAAAAAAAAAAGGAAAGAAAAACAAAAATACTTGCTGTATAGGATACATTTGCAAAAGAAGTTGAGTAAATCCATACTTTTTTCTTTTCCCCCTCCTCCTCTCTCTCTCTCTTTCTCTCTCTCTCTTTCTCTCTCTCTCTCTCTAAACCAATTTGGTCAGACCAATAATTTTATAAAGAAAGACTATGTCTTCTTGCCTTGTTTGACATTATAATAATTACTAAATGAATGAGCTTTCTCTTTCACAAGATTTTAATGTATTCAAAATTCAAATATACAGCCATTAACAGGAATATTTATTACTAATAACTAAAAAATGGACTCTAAAATGAACTCCAGGGGTTTTATTGCTGGAATTTAATGTAGCTGAGATGGTAGGTAACAGATAAATTCTTTCTTCAGTGCTTTCTGAGAGTTCAGTGACAAAAGAGGAGAGAAATAATGGGAAATAAGAATGTTTATTGGATGCATGCCTATACTAACACTTCATCAATGATAGATGTGTTCCTAAATGTTTGTAACGCCTGAGACTGAAATTCATAGTTTGAATTACCAGTGCATTAATCTCAGTCTTCCCTTTCAGTTCAAACCATAGTATCTTGTTTTAAAATATGATGAAGAGAGACTGGGGTTTACAGTCTTCTTGTTAGAGTACTAGTCAAAGAAATGAGAGAGCTTGCAAAGCTGTCTTTATGTGCAAGACATTTAGGAGACATCCCTTTAGTTCAGCTTTACCTCTGCTCCAACACTCAGACCATCTGTGGCAATGGCTTGTATGAATTAAAAAAAAGGTCTTGGAACTTATTTCTCTTGAGCCTTATGTGAATACGTCAATCACACAGCATACTCATACATAATTATCATGACAACATCATTACCACCAGCACTGTATCCATTCTGAGTTCAGCTTTGCAGTATATGTCACTGATTCAAACCATAGGGAGCAGACAGATGTCTCATTTGTGAAGGTCTGAGGATCAACGTAGGAAGAAATTAATTTCCATAAATAATTAGCATCTAATAAAAAAAAATATAGTACTGAAAAAAAAGTTTCAGAAGCTATTTATAGAAGATTATGAAGACTGCTCCTTAGAAGCTGATAGTTAAATTCTATTTGAATTCCACTATATACTTCAATTTTCCTTCAACACCTTTTAATTTCAGCTATGCTTATTTATCTGTATATCAATCAGCAAAAACTAACATGCAGTATTTGACAAACTAAAATATTGGTATTAACCAGCTTTTCAATGTGAATGTTACTAACGTTAACTGTTTCTATCTCAGTCTCTCTTTAGTCCTTTATTTTTGTCCCTCATTATATAATGCAAATATTATATTTTTTTTTTTTTTGTGAAGAACAGGGTGAATAGTATTTATGAGGGGTGAATAACACAAATATATGTGGACACCTAATTCCTATTCATTTTAACAGGCATTAGAAATCAAACAGTCAATCCAATGATCCTTGAAATCTCTGTCCCTCAGTGATGCCAAGTGCCCATTCCTGACTGGAAGCACAAGGTGGTAATGCAAAAGAAACCTCAGTAATACACTAACACATGTAATATATTTTTTATGGTTAACCATCCTGGGAAAATAGCCCAGAAAAATAATGCTGCAAAGAGGAAGAATTCCCCTTTGACATGCATTAATTTATGTCTTGAAAGAATGAAACTTTGTAAGGACTTCTGGAATTCAGTTTCTCTTGTTTGAATTCTATCCAGGTTTATTATTATTATTATTATTATTATTATTATTATTATTATTATTATATTTAAATATCCTGATATAGTCATTGGAATTTTTAATAATAAATGCAAATAAACTGTAATTATGTACCAATAGAACTACTTCAGGAAAAAGAAATAATATGTTTTGTACGAAACATGTATTAGAAGTCATTCAATTACCTCTCAACCAGACAGTGGAAAAAAAAAAAAAAAAAGTATGTTTATATCTGCCATTATATATCAATGTATTTTGCTCTGGTTGTGTGTCTATTAGAAAGCTTTCTTTATATTTCTAATGCAGTAGACAATGACAAATAAATACAAGATAAATCTAATTTAAAGAAAAATCTTTGGAAAAAAATAAAAACAATTTTTCATTGTTCAAAAGGAATTTTACAGCATTTAATATCACTGATATTCTTATTTAGAAATTATAAAATGATCCTTGAAAATATAGCTGGATTTGATGTTGCAAGATGGTTTTATAAGTTAGCGTTTGTGATTGCTTTGTTATTTACATAAAGTAATTTTTGAGCTAGATCATACTAAATAAAACTAATAAGATTTGTTTTCCTTCAGCTTATATATTCCGTATTTTGTACAGGAAAAGAAAAATGCAGTGTATTGAGCTGTTTTACCAGTTGAAGGTATGTTTATAAGACTCAGCAGGAAAAAAAATATGGAAAGCTACACAGAAGTAAACTTAAGAAAGTGTGATACATGGAGTAATAATTTGTGTCAATTAGATGATTGGTATAGAACAATGAAAAACACTGAGTAAACTGCTAATATTTGTTGTTTGGTGTTATATGATAATCGCATTGTTAATGTAGTTTTAAGAGTTAACAAAACACGGGAAAAGATGGCCTCACATAAGTTAGTGTCAATCACATTTTGTTACTTTTGGGAACCTTGTGGTTTGAGATAAGGAGGGAAGAGCCTGCGCAGAAGAAGAGGGAGTGGGTCGAAGTCGCCCCTGCAGTTTGGATGAGATCCAGGAAGCCACCGAGTCTGCACAAGAACGAACGGTTACTAGGGGTGATGAAGAAGAACCGTGAACCTTCATCCCCACAACCCTCAACGACCACCACCAGGAGACACTACGCAGGCAGGTGCCAAAAGGAGGAGTTTATGGAAATGCTAATTATAATACAAAGCAGGGATAGGTCATACATATGTATAGGCGTACTCAGGTTTCTTATGAATATGTAAATGCAATATTATATATATTTAGAAAATCCAACGGTTGTGTGTGTGTGTTGGTAGAGCGTAAGGCTCCCCGTGCACCCAGCACTGTTTACTTGCCTTTTATAAATATTACTAAATTCAGATTGAGTTGTATCTTCATTTATAACAAAAGGAACATACAAGGCTTCCTAAACGTTATTACATCATAGACTTAATATCTGATATCTTGGAATATTCAGCTCATATGCAAAAGAAATCCATCTATTAAAAAGAGAGAAATCTACATAACTGTGGTGGTTTTACTCAGCTAGACAACTGAACTCCACCATGACCACTCTCACTCCCCCTCCTCAAAGGGAAAAGGGGAGAAAATACAATGAAAACAGTTCAAAGGTTGAGATAATGACAAGGAGATCACTCAACAATTATCATCATGGGCAAAACAGACTCAGAGAAGGGAGATTAGAGAAATTTACTGCCTATTAACAAGCTAAAGAAGTAAGAAACAAAGGAAAGAAACTAAAACACCTTCCCCCCCCCCCTCCCCCCCCCGCCCTTCCACCTCCACCCCCTGAGCAGTGCAGGGGAATGGGGGAATGGGGGCTGCAGTCAGTCCCTAACGCTCTTCTCCGCCGCTTCTACACGGTCATTCTTTGACCCTGCCCCACCTGGGGTCCCTCCCACGGGATGCCATCCTTCCCAAACTCAGCCTGCGGGGGCTGCCCACAGGCAGCAGCTCTTCAAAAGTTGCTCCCATATGGGTCCATATCACTGGGACCATCCCCCAGGAGCAAACTGCTCCGACTGCAGCTCCCCCCAGACTCCCTGCTCCTGTGTGGGCTCCTCTCCACAGGCTCCAGCTCTAGTCCAGGGCCTGCTCCTGCGGGGGCTCTCCATGGGCCGCAGCCTCCTCCAGGCCACATCCACCTGCTCCACCGGGGGCTCTCCATGGGCCGCAGCCTCCTCCAGGCCACATCCACCTGCTCCACCGGGGGCTCCTCCACAGGCTGCAGAGTGGAGATCTGCTCCATGTGGGACCCATGGGCTGCAGGGGGGCAGCCTGCTACACCAGGGGCCTCTCCACAGGCTGGAGGGGAACTTCTGCATGCCTGCAGCACCTCCTGCCTTCCTGCTGTACTGACCTTGGGGTCTGCAAGGAACAGAATTTCACAGGTATCCTTTTTTCATGGCAAGAGAAATGGGTCTAGGATGACAGGGAAAAGCATTCCTTTTAACAACTGAAAGAAATTTACAATTTATTTTAACAAACTAATACTTCAGTTTCTGGAATAAAACCTCTGGAATTTGTGCCTGGTCACATGAAAGAGCTATTCAGTGTATTCCAGTGTTCTTGATATAACACAAGTGATCACTGTGATTTGTTCTCCAGCATTTTTCATAGGTAGAGGAAACTTAACAGGGATACCCTTATGTTAAGGCATAAGAAGATTCAGTTCCTTACAGTAAAAGCATCCTTGAAGTGAGGGAACAGAGGAAGTGACCTGCTATGAATGAAGGTGGGAGTTGACTCTTTCTCCTGGGAGAGTAAAGAGAAGATGGTATTTAGGCTACAGAACACGAGTGGTTAGAACTGGAATGTGGACAGGAGATCATGGAGTGCAGTAAAAGCTGCCAATAAGCAGAGTTGAATGAAGCTGAAAGCTAAAACAATGTCAGAGACTGAAAGGAAGCAGAGCAGAAAGTTAACAGGAGATAGGAATGGTTCTGGACATTGGACAGAAGTATAGATTAGAGTAGGCATATAAAATAAATAAACGCAGGACTCTATGGTCTCTAGACTGCACACTTCCCTCCAAAAATCTGGAGTCTACTTTTGCTTCCTTAGTGCAGAGTCTTTTAATACCAAAGATTGGAGCTGAGTTTGACATTAGCAGGGACTATTTTGGAGTAAATTCTATCATCATCATTTCAATGTGAAATAACAAGGCCTGCACCCCTTATATTTCCTCTTTTCCTGCACACATAACTCTCTGTCAACATAATTTGAAATAAAAATGTGTAAATAATATAGGGTAGGGCTCTCAAATTGTTATTATATATGATATGTTAATGCTTCTAATACTGCCACAGCATGTTTTCTTTCTATAATTCACAATTAAATGACACTAGTCTGAAACAAAAATGCATTAGACATTGACATTAGACATTGAAACTATCAGTATTTTCTATTATTTTTGTCTCACTTCCAGTATATGATATGAATGACTTTATCAAAACAAAATAAAATCCCCCTTTTTAAAATAGTTATGATTTTTTCAAAAAATTCTTTATAGCAATAAAAAGATTAGCAATTATAATTACTATCCTAGCAAAAAAAAAATAAATATATATATATATATCTTTTCACCTATTTTTCACATTATAGCAAATCATATAATATTAAGATTTTGCATTTGGCTTTAAAAGATTTGAAATAAGAAATTTTCACCGTATGATTAAGATATTTTATTTAAGACCTAGAATAAAGACTGCAACTAAAAATATTCTTATCCTCAAAAAATGCAAATATATATAAAATACTTACCTGTTATTAAGTAACTTAACTTTATTGAAAAAGTATAATGACATCTTTCCATTATACTTGAGAAGTCATGGCACTCATACAAAGTCTCCAGTGACTGGAAAAGGGGAACATCTGACTCAGTTTTTTAAAAGGGTAAAAATAACCAAAGGAACAACAGACGGGTTAGCCTCTCCTCTGTGCTGGGTAAGACCATGGGACAGATCCTTCTAAAAGCTATGTTAAGGCATATGGAATGTGAGATGGCCGACATGACTTCAAATATGACAAATCATCCCTGATTAATAGGGTGGCCTTCTACTATGGATTAATTGCTTTGGTGGATAAGGGAAGAGCAACTGAAGAGCATCTACCTAGACTTCTGTAGGGCCTTTGATATTGTCCCACACAACATCCTGGTTTCTAAATTGAACAGATACGGGTTTAATGGATGGGCTAGTTGATGAATAAGGAACTGGCTGGGTGGCCGCATCCAAAGTTTTGCAGTGAACAGCTCAATGCCCAGGTGGAAACCACTGATGAGTGGTATCCCTCAGGGGTCCATCTTGGGATCAGTGCTGTTCAATATCCTCATTGATGACATGCACAGTGTGATTGAGTGCACCCTCAGCAAGTTTGCAGATGACACCAAGCTGAGTAGTACAGCTGATAATACACTAGAGAGAAGGGATGCCATCCAGAGGGAACTAGTCAGGCTTGAGAAGTGGGCCTGTGAGAATCTCATGAAGTTGGAGAAGACAAAGTCAGGGGTCAGGGCAATTCCCAGTTATCAGTACAGAATGGGTGATGAACAGATTGAGAGCAGTGCTGTGGAGACAGACTTTAGGGTATTATTGAACAACACTTAGATATGAGCTGTTAATGTGTGCTTGCAGCTTAGAAATCCATTGTATCCTGGGCTGCATCAAAAGAAGCATGGCCAGCAGGTGGCTTTTGTCTTCTGCCCTGTTCTTGTGAGACCCTACCTGGAGTGGTTGTTGTGTTAAGGGTGTAGCCAATTAGCCATTATAAGTCCAGTTGCGTTCAGGGTACTGAACTGTCATGATTCACAAATAACGTAGTACACCTTCACTCTAGTCATATTCCATGAACTACCACGGCCACACAGAGTTTGGTCGCGTTCAATGAAAACTATCACGGCTAGATTTCATGCAATCCAGTGCAATGTATTAAAGCAACAGGTACACAGATTCTTTGGATTGCCAGTGATAACTTCACTGTCTGCAAAGCACACTTAAATAATAAAAGTATGAGTAAAGCAGTGTGGCTATAAACACGTTAAAAGCCACAAAGACTCTATAGAGATTTCTTAAGATTTTCAGGGAGGCACTTGGTATAACCAAGTGTTCAAGTCTTACCCAGAGGTGTCCCAATATGGGGGAAGAGAGACTCAGCCCATTGACTGATCCCAGAAATCACAAAGGTATCTTCCCCAACTTCCCCTCTCTCTTAAGCCAATTTATATTATTTTCTATCTTTTAGGTGGAACTTGAGTGTCTCTAGTCATGCATATCTTGTTTATGATTGGTGCAAAGATTTCTTGCTTTTGTTTAAAGGTGTAGGCTCTGAGAAATTTAGAGTGCATGCTCAGTGCGGGGTAGTCACACCTTGGACGTGGGTAGCTTTTGGGATGGAGGTGTGGTTTTATATTATAATAATATTATAATAAGCAAAGCTTACTAGAGCACAGCATTGTGTCAAAAACATGAAAGGCTGTTGGCTCAGGGTAGCAAATGTGCAGTTTGTTGGTCTCAGTATTCACAAGAACAATCAAGTTCCCATCTTGTCACAGAGGCTAGCCACGGTGTCTTTATTCCACTCCATGCTCTCTACTGTTCCTTAGAGTCAGCACACCAGGTTCCCGCAGTGTGATTAACATCTAAGGCTGGAGGCCTACGGAACATTTAGGTAGTGCAACTACACTTTACCCTGGAAGTCTCTTCAGTGCTGTACATTTTCTTCAAAATGTGCATATCAATTTAATTTCCAAGTCATCTTAGGCAATTATTCCACATTATTGCAGCCATTTTTATGAGGTTTCCAATGTAATAGAAATGTGGACCTGTCAGACCAGGCATGGAAGAGGGCCACAAAAATGATCAGGAAGTCTGTAACACGTCTTCTACAATGAAAAGGTAAGACAGTTGTGGTTGTTTAGCCTAGAGAATAGAAGGCTCTGGGGAGATCTTAATGCAGCCTTTTGATACAGAAAGATAAGAAAGAGAAAAACTTTTTACCAGGGTATAAAAAGTGACAGGACAAGGGACAACAGTTTTAAACAGAAAGAGGGTAGATATAGATTAGATATAAGGAAGAAAATTTTCACGATGGGGGTGGTGAAACACTAGAATAGGTTTCCCAGAGAAATTGTGGATGCCCCATCATTGGAAGAATTCAAGGTTGGGTTGGAAGGGGCTTTGACCATCCTGATCTAGTGGAAGATGTTCCTATGTTCCTACCCATGGAAGGATGGTTGAAATAGATTATCTTTAAAGGTTCCTTCCAAACCAAACTGTTCCACGATGTTATGATTTCTTGAGAAATGTATATTGCAAATACTTTAACATAAAAGAGAAAATAAATAAATGAGTAACTCTTCCATTTGGCTTTTTTTTTTTTTTTTAGATGCAGAAACCAGATATATACAGAATGATCTGATTACTGGGATATTTTTGATGATGTAGTGAGAAAAAAAAAAAAAAAAAACAAGGAGCTTTGGGATTTATCTCTGTTCTATAAAATCTTTACTATTTTCTGCTTCTTAGAGCATAAATGCTGAAGGAAGGTCAGGAAAACAGAAACACATAATATCACCTATACTTTATAGAACATCAGTCATTGCACATTTTTCTAATATCATAGGTGGAGACGGCATTTTTTTTTTTCAGTGAGGATGGATGATTTGTTTTTATTTTTACTAAACTTTGAAGTTTTTCTTTGGACACATCAAAAACATTAGCATATAAAATAAATGAACTGTTAAGATTTTTTTTCATGTGCTTTAGTTCACATTCTCAGTTTAATTTGACAAATCCCAAAACTCTAAAAAAAAGAAAAATCGGTTGCTAGAATCTGATCAGGTTTTGGAGGAGAGGAAAATTCACCAGAAGGACATTTTCAAAAAAAAAAAAAAAAAGTTAAAGGACACCATTTCTCAAACACAATGTTTCAAAATATGTTTCTTAAATAGTTCTTTTTTCTACTTCACACCAACCATCAGGTAAAAAGCCAAAAATGTCCAAAAATGCAAGATAGAGTTTGCTGGGAGAAACCATTAGGAACTGTATTCTTCAAAGCACATTTCCTCAAGATTTTGCAGAGAATCACTATTTTGCTGAATGTTTAAGATTAACCTTTTCACAGTAGCCTTACCTCTTCTGGGCTAACAGCTTGCTTGCAGCAGAATGAGTGTCTCAATTAAATATTTCTTTTGGCTTTCCACTGCTACTTTAACAGTGGGACAAATTTCACAAAGAACGTGTATATGTTGTGAAAATGACAAGTAACTGCTTAATAACTGTCCTTTGATATCTTTTTAACTGAGATTTAGTGAGTCTGAAACATTCTCATTAGGAAAACAAAATTTGCAGTCACTAAAAATTATGAGTTTTTTTTTTACAGTTCCTAAAATATCTCCATTTGGTCTTTAGCACTAGTTATCTAATTTATTAATTATACCTCTTCTGTGTTTATCATTAACTTTAACTTGTATTATAAATGAGGGAGACGGTGCTGAAAATGAGGGGTGAATAGGTGAGTGGAACAGACCTTAACTGCAGTTCTTCATATTATCATCTAACCACAGAATGCGAAATATTCGAGAAAACTGAAGGAAATTATTACCACTCTTGATCATTATATTCCAGAAGTTCTCTCTTATAAAGTAAATTCCATACAGATGGAGGAAAAAAAAGAGGAAGGAAGGAAGGAAGGAAGGAAGGAAGGAAGGAAGGAAGAAAGGAAGGAAGGAAGGAAGGAAGGAAGGAAGGAAGGAAGGAAGGAAGGAAGGAAGGAAGGAAGGAAGGAAGGAAGGAAGGAAGGAAGGAAAAAGAAAGAAAGAAAGAAAAGAAAGAAAAGAAAGAAAAGAAAGAAAGAAAGAAAGAAAGAAAGAAAGAAAGAAAGAAAGAAAGAAAGAAAGAAAGAAAGAAAGAAAAGAAAGAAAACTAAAAAAGGTCAAAATTCCATTCTCCTTGTTGCCATCAAATGCAAACACAAAACAAAAACCCCAAACATAATGAATACACACACACACACACAAATCAAATTCTCAAAAATATAAACATCAAAACATTATATTTCTGTGTCACAGATCAGGAGGAATGCTGTTCCTTGAGTATGCTTGGAACGCCTCCAATACTACAGCATTGTAGTCTGGCTCTAAGATGACCGTGGTTGCTGGAAAATGCTAACTACCACAACTTTTCTACCACTTAGTCCTCCAACGTAATCCATTTCTTTTGTCCATATCCCATTCATCAAAAGTCCATAGTTTGTCCATTTACTCAACCCTTGTTTCATCAGTTTGTCTATTTATTTATCCCTTGTTTCATCAGTTTGTTAAATAGGGTGTTATAAGAGACTGCTTGAAATTCTTGCTGAAGATCTGCATTCCTCCTGGGTTACCTGCTCTTGTTTCTGCCCTTTATACACTTCCTAGTAATATCTGAAATCAGTCAGGAACTTCTTCTCCATCCATGAAGGCCTGTTGTCACCTTTGCTTGTTTTTTTTTTCCATGTGGGTATGGACGGTCCTTAAGCTTGACTGAGGTGATCTTTGAAACCCTCCAGTTCCTCCAGACCCCTCTTCTCTGGGGAGTCTCAACCAAGAAGATCCCTGAACAGACCATTCTTTGGATTACTTGTGCTTTGCTGCTCTGTTCTTCCAGCAGATATCAGACAATTAAAATCCCTTGTGAGGACCAGGGACGACAACTTATAGTTGTCTGAAGAAGGCCTTGGCTATTTCTTCCTCTTGATCAAGAGGTCTGTAGCAGGCGTAGCTTAATGTTAATCATTATCTGTCTGAGCAAGAAGTTTCTCTCTATCTTTTTTATAAGCCCCCTTTAAGTATAGAAAAGTTGCAGCGAGGTCTCCCCAGAGACTTCTCTTCTTGTCATAGAATGAATCATAGAATTGTTTGGATTGGAAGGGACCTTAAAGATCATCTAGTTCCAACCCTCCTGCCATAGGCAGGGACACATCTACCACTTGAGCAGGTTGCTCAAAGCCCCATCCAACCTGGCATTAAACACCTCCAGGGATGTGATATCCACAGCTTCTCTGGGCAACCTGTTCCAGTGACTCACCACCATCCCCTGCTCTCTCAGCCTTTCTTCATAGGATCCTCCTTCCCTGTTCTGTTCTGGTATCTTTCTTGTCCTCGTTAGACTGCATCCTTCGTTAGCCAGCACACCACTTCTTCCTATAATTGTGGGTCATCATCTGCCTCCTTTGCTGGCCAGCCTGTTGGAAAAGATGCTTTTTTGCCCCCCTTGGTTACATAAAGTCCTCTGTCCTCACAAAGAGTCCAGTGGCAGTAAGAGCTGAATCCTTCTTTCAAAAGCCACATATAAAAATGGAAATTATATCAAAACATTGAAAGAAAGTTAATCTTTCATTTGATATATATATATATATATATATGCATCCCTGACAACTAACTCTGTGTTAAGAGAACTTGTCTTTTTTAATCCTTTCCTGATAATTACAGAAGGGGAAAAGAACAAATAAATAATCAATCAAACAAACAGACAAAAATCAGGGAACTATTATTATTATTGTTGTTGTTGTTGTTGTTATTGTTATTATTGTTATTGTTATTGTTATTATTGTTGTTATTATTACTAATACTAATCCATTTTTGAAGATATCAGTAGTACAATATGAGGAATTAGTATTTTATTTAATGGTTTGCAAACATGGTAAAAGTTGCCCATTTATAATTGATTATAGTTATGATTGAACATCAATTTCTGCTTAGGGATCACCTCCAAGTATTCTGATATGTACACACACTTCTCTTATTTTTATTTATATATATATATATATTTCTTTTTATTTTATTTTTATTTTTATTACTTTAAAATTAACTGCACTTGATGGATGTGCTGTGTTTTTAAGAAATGTTGTTAAAGAAGGAGTTGCCTAGATGAAAACCCTGTAGACGCAAAGTATTTTTCAAAATGCAATTTCTTTTTTTTTTTCCTCGAATACCAAGGATTACATTATAAAGTGTGTACAGAAGACATATTATACCTATTTGACTTGCAGCTGGTAAGAGGGATTCTCTATTCTATGATACTTTCTAAAATAAAATTCAAAATTTTGCTTTTCTTTGTGAAAACATTAAAATATTTGAAAATATTTTACAATGGAAAATAACTTTCAAAAACATTTTAATTAATGAAGTATTTCAATTAGTTTTTTTTAAATAATTCACTTCTGATTTTAATTATGAATACAGAAAAAATGTTATTTTGATTGATATAATTTCCATCTTGAAAATACAAAAATGAGGTAATTTTTAAATTTTAAGACTGCTTTCTCAAAACTTTCTAGGAAAAAAAAAGCTTCAGATTTGTTAGCAATTTACATACACATTTTTGATTTAAATAATCCAACAAATTTCTGCAATTAACCTTTTGAAAGTCAACACAATAGAATAACAACAAAAGAGGGTTTTATTATAAAATAACTTGGATTTAACTCATATATGATGAATTTTAATCTTTTTGGAGACATATAATTAGGAAATTAAAAAGGTAATGTAATGGATGAATTACCCATTATTACAGGAACTGGGCTTTGTTAGAAGTCTTGGACGGCACTGGAAACTATGTTCTCAGTCCAAGACAGGCAAATATACATATCTTTATTGACATGGCTTTGTGGAAAAATAAAAATAAAAAATCTGTTGTAGATACTCTAATGCCAAAAGAAGGAAACTATTGCCAATTTAGGCAGTACAATTCAAGAAGCTTAAGTGAAAGGTAACCAACCAACCAAAAACGTTCTTTATCTACCCATTCTGCATCTATGTCAGGAGTCTCAAAGGTATTCCTAAACAATTCAAAGGGATCCAGCGGACCTGAGGTAAGATATTATGTTTAGCAAATCTGAACTCTACTTCAACTGTGAACCCTACAGTTAGTAAGACAAACTTGGTTCTATTTAGGGAGTGGCTGTTCTATAATGGATTATCTGTTTAAGAAAATTCATTGTGGTTTAGACTTTGGACTGAGAAGAGCTGTTTTTGGTTGGTTGGTTGGTAGGTTTTGTTTGTTTTTGTTTTTGAGTTGCAAATATAATTAAACTCATAACTACAAAATAAGTAAATATAATAATTAAGAAGTAAATTGGCTTGGTTCAAACATGTGATCTTATGTTTCTGACATTTAATATTCACAAGGAATTTTAATTCAAATGAAGATATGCCACTCAAAAAATTGGGATGTTTTGAACACATGAGTCTTCATGAGTACGTATAACTTCTTCACAACCATATTCCAGAGGGGTGATAGGAAATCTTTAGCCACTCTTCTTTTTGCTGGTGTTCACGGTAATTTAGTTTCCTACTTCTGTTGCCAGCAAAGTAGCACTGTAGCAAGAGCAGAGTAGAATAGTTGTGTATTTCAGAGTCACAAACATTAGTATATTCTTGGGAGAGAGCACAGAATGCCACTAGAACAGGTTACAGAATGGGTCTCAGAGCAAATAGGAAGGATGGAGAGATGAAGAAATAGTAGACACTGGGAAAAAGAAAAGACAGAAACTAGCTGGTGTGTTTAAGCAAAATGGAAGGTAAAAAAAAAAAAAAAAAGGAATGTCAGACGTATCAGGTAATTTTATGAGATTCTGTTCTTTTCCCTTAATAATTCATACCCATTCATTTATCCTTCCATAATTTACTAATTAATATTTATGTTGCATCAATCACTATCTTAAATTTAATTATTGTTTCAGTGTTACATAATGGTGAAGTACTTTTGTCTCCGTTTCTGTACTTTGGAGGTTGATAAAACTAGATGACAAGCTGGAGTAGGACTAATTTTGCTTAATTTAAACAGCTGCAATACATGTGTCTACACTAGTTTGTAGATCCTTGACTCATTAATATCCCTATGGTCAATTTGGGTCAGCTCTCCCAGCTACGTTCTCTTCTAGACTCTTGCCCACTCCCAGCCTGCTCACTGGGCTGGGGGCAGAGCGAGAAGTGGAGAAAGTCTTGATGCTGTGCAAGCACTGTTTGGCAACAGCTGTAACATGGGTGTGTTATCAACACCATTTTGGTTATAAATTTAGAACAGAACACCATATGGTTGTTATGAGGAAAATTAACTCTATAAAGCCAAAACAAGCACACTTTTGTAAAATTTCAGTACTAAATAGTATCTTTCTGAATAAAGAAGGTGGAAAAAATGTACTTTGGAGAGTCTATTTTTTATTTTTTATTTTTTTTATTACAGGCTCAGATGGGAACACAATCTTGCAATTTCTCGCCCTAGATTTCTTTTTTTAACAAAACGGACTTATCACAAAAAAGACTACTTTTAGACTGAGAAGGAGAGTGTTTTCTGTGTGTCTGTGTCTGTCTGTCTCCTTTCTCTTTCTCTGAAAGTGACTGAGACTGTATCTTACATTTGAAATAATTCTTATTGAAAAGGTCAGAAAAAATCAATGCAGCACTGAAATCATAGAATCATAGAATCATAGAATATCCTGAGTTGGAAGGGACCCTTAAGGATCATCAAGTCCAACTCTTGACACCGCACAGGTCTACCCAAAAGTTCAGACCATGTGACTAAGTGCACAGTCCAATCGCTTCTTAAATTCAGACAGGCTCGGTGCAGTGACCACTTCCCTGGGGAGCCTGTTCCAGTGTGCAACCACCCTCTCTGTGAAGAACCCCCTCCTGATGTCAAGCCTAAATTTCCCCTGCCTCAGCTTAACCCCGTTCCCGCGGGTCCTGTCACTGGTGTTAATGGAGAAAAGGTCTCCTGCCTCTCGACACCCCCTTACGAGGAAGTTGTAGACTGTGATGAGGTCTCCCCTCAGCCTCCTCTTCTCCAGGCTGAACAGGCCCAGTGACCTCAGCCGTTCCTCGTACGTCTTCCCCTCCAGGCCTTTCACCATCTTCGTAGCCCTCCTCTGTACACTCTCCAACAGTTTCATGTCCTTTTTATACTGTGGTGCCCAGAACTGCACACAGTACTCGAGGTGAGGCCGCACCAGCGCGGAGTAGAGCGGGACAATCACCTCCCTTGACCTACTAGCGATGCCGTGCTTGATGCACCCCAGGACACGGTTGGCCCTCCTGGCCGCCAGGGCACACTGCTGGCTCATATTCAACTTGCTGTCTACCATGACCCCCAGATCCCTCTCTTCTAGGCTGCTCTCCAGCGTCTCATCGCCCAGTCTGTATGTGCAGCCAGGGTTTCCCCGTCCCAGGTGCAGGACCCGGCACTTGCTCTTATTGAACTTCATGCGGTTGGTGATCGCCCAGCTCTCCAACCTATCCAGATCCCTCTGCAAGGCCTTTCCACCCTCATTCGAGTCCACAACTCCTCCAAGTTTGGTGTCATCAGCAAACTTGCTCAAAATACCTTCTATTCCTACATCCAGATCGTTTATAAAAATATTGAAAAGTACCGGCCCTAAAATGGAGCCTTGAGGGACCCCACTGGTGACTGCCCGCCAGCCTGACGCAGCCCCATTTACCATAACCCTTTGGGCCCTGCCCGTTAGCCAATTGCTCACCCATCGTATGATGTTTTTATTTAGCTGTATGGTGGACATTTTGTCCAGTAGGATCCTATGGGAAACCGTGTCAAAAGCCTTGCTGAAGTCCAAAAAAATCACATCAGCTGGTTTCACTTGGTCCATCATACGGGTGATCTTATCATAAAAGGAAATCAGGTTAGTTAGGCAGGACCTACCCTTCACAAACCCATGCTGGCTGGGACCAATGACTGCTTTGTCCCCCAGGTGCGCCTCAATAAGTTCGAGAATCATCTTCTCCATGATTTTACCAGGCACTGACGTGAGACTGACGGGCCTGTAATTGCTAGGGTCTTCTTTCTGACCCTTCTTGTAAATCGGCACAACATTTGCCAGCTTCCAGTCTACTGGGACCTCTCCAAATTCCCAGGATCGTTGAAAAATAATTGAGAGAGGTTCCGCGATGACGTCCGCCAGCTCTTTCAGCACCCGGGGATGAATCCCATCTGGACCCATGGACTTGTAGGGATCCAGGTGGAGTAGCAAATCCCGCACACGTTCAGGGTCGGTTGGGAGTTTGTCATCCCCACCGTCCCGGTCCTCCAGCTCAGGGCACCCTGGGTCCCGAAGCCCATCATCGGCATTGAAGACAGAGGCAAAGAAGGCGTTAAGCGTCTCTGCTTTGCCTATGTCATTGTCTGTGAGGAGACCTTCCCTATCAAGGAGCGGCCCTATGTATTCTTTAGTTCTCCTTTTTCCATTCACATATCTGAAAAAGCCCTTTTTATTTTCTCTCACAGACACAGCCAGCTTCAACTCTAGGTGTGCTTTGGCCACACGAATTTTCTCCCTACAAACACGAACAGCATCCCTGTATTCTTTCCATGACACCTGGCCCTCCTTCCAGTAGCGAAACACTCTCTGTTTCTGCCTAATCTCCATTAGAATGTTCCTGGTCAGCCACGCCGGCCTCCTGCCCCGCCTGCCTGACTTGCGATATTTAGGAATTGCCTGATCTTGTGCTTCTAGGAGGCATCGCTTAAAGAATGACCAGCACTGGTGGACATCGAGGCCTTCAAGAGCAGTTTCCCAGGGGACCTTGCTGACTAGTTCCCTGAGCAGCCTGAAGTCCGCTTTCCCCATATCTAGGGATGAGGTTTTGGTGGCACTTTTCCTTCTGTCACCGTAAATTTTGAACTCAACTACTTCATGGTCGCTATGACCAAGGTGGCCACCAATCACCACATCTCCCACCAGACCCTCTCTGTTTTCTAGCAACAGGTCTAGGAGGGCACCTTTCCTAGTTGGCTCCGTTAGCACCTGCACCAAGAAGTTATCATCTAGGTGCTTCATGAACCTCCTGGACTTGCTCGTGTCAGCCGTGTGGCACTCCCAGTTAACGTCTGGCAAGTTGAAGTCCCCCATAAGGACAAGGGGAGTTAATCTCGAGGCCTCTCTTAGTTCTGTAAAGAATAATTTATCGGCGCTATCATCCTGGCCAGGCGGTCTGTAATAGACTCCCACAACGACATCCCCTTTATTCGTTCGTCCCTTGATCCTTACCCAGAGGCTCTCAACTTTGCCATCGCCGACCTGAAGTTCCACACAGTCCAGCCCCTGCTTCACATACATCGCCACCCCACCACCTCGCCTACCCTGCCTGTCCCTCCTGAAGAGCCTGTAACCATCTATCGCAACACCCCAGTCACAGGACTCATCCCACCAGGTTTCGCTTATGCCGATGATGTCGTAGTTGCGGGACTGGGCCAGGACTTCTAGCTCATCCATTTTATTCCTCATACTGCGTGCGTTCGTGTAGAAGCACTTCAGGTGCGTCTCCTTACACTCAGCACCTTGTGGATCTGCCTGAAGGACCTCACTGGCACACAGCCCCTCTGATTCTAGCGTACCTTCCCTTAGGTCTTCACCGGCGTGCCTGGTTTTAGCCCCTTCCCCCTTCGACTCTAGTTTAAAGCCCTATCTATCAGCCCTGCCAACTCCTGACCAAAGATCCTTACCCCTCTCCGAGAGAGGCCCATCCCATCCGGTGCCATCAGGCCCTGTGTAGCATAGACCTTCCCGTGATCAAAGAACCCAAAGTTCTGCCGGTCACACCAGTCTCGAAGCCACGAGTTTATGTGAACAGCACGCCTTTCAGCTTCGATCCCCCCTATCGGAAGGACAGAGGCAAACACAACCTGCGCCCCTGATCCTCTAAGTAGTCGCCCCAAATCCCTAAAGTCTCTTTTGATCGCCTTCGGACTTCTCGTTGCTACTTCATCGCTACCAGCCTGAAAGACCAGTAGCGGGTAGTAGTCAGTGGGCCGTACCAGGCGCTTGACTTTCTTGGCGAAGTCTCTCACCCGAGCCCCAGGGAGGCAACAGACTTCTCTGCGGGTTGGGTCCGGTCGGCATATCGGTCCCTCTGTCCCTTTCAGAAGGGAGCCCCCCCATAACAACAGCCCTTCTTTCTTTTTTGAAGCAGGATGTGGCAATGCGATGTGTAGGTCGCCTTGTCTTAGGCGCCCCCTCCAACTGGGACGGGTTTTTATCTACTTTGTCATTCAGATTGTCTTGTTCTAGTCCTTCATATCGATTATTTAAGGGTAGATGAGAAGGTGAGGTGGGCAGAGAGAGGGCTCGCCTACCACCCCGAATAGGCACCTGCCTCCATTCCCCCCCTTGATCTAGGTCTCCTCCCGCTGCCTGGCAGGAGAAGGGAACCTCCGTCTTCTGCATAACAGGAGACGCCTGTGCTGTGGCAGGCTCGTGAGCCTGCCTCAGAGAGGGTAGAGTGCACCTCCACCAGTCAATTTCCATCTCCGATTCCCTGATGCTCCTGAGCCTGTTCACCTCCTCCCGGAGCACCGCTACCTGGCTGAGCAGTTCTTCAACGTGGGTACACCTCCCACAGGCATACCCACCACTGCTGTCGGAGACCGACAGAAGGCTGGGGCACACTCTTCAGCCCAGGACCTGGACGGCTGCGTGTTTCCCGGAGCCCTCCGTCTGAGTAGCCACCCTGGTGACCGTGGCTGGAGATGCCGCACGAGATGCGGAGGCCACGGTTTTCTGCCTGGTTGATACCATGGTCAGGTTCTACGCAAGCAGGTTACAAGCACGGAAGGGAGAGGCAGCTGCAACAGAGCGACGATGGGTCCCCGCCCTTCCTGCCCGCGCTAACTGCCTCAATGTTTCAATTCTTGTTGAAATATATATTTTGAGGAAAATGTTCCGTTCATTTCTCATATGAACATCCTTGCTTTACTGCTAGTAACTTGTCAGAAAACTTTCACTGCCACTGACGTGTTATTTATGGTGCCCAAAGAGTTAGTTTACTCAAAAAGTTATAGTGACATTTAGTAGTATTTAATTTTCATAAATAATTGCCATAAAAATCTTACAATACCAACAACTTATTTAAGAGACATGTGAACATGGCACTAGGGATGTGGTTTAGTGTTAGACTTGATAGTGTTAGATTGATGGTTGGACTTGCTGATCTTAAGGGTCTTATGCAACCTAAATGATTCTATGATTCTATTATTTAAATAGACTAAATAGTTATTATTTTCCTCATAGCCTGTGTGGGAAATGCAGAGTTAATTGTTGTTAACTCTCAACTTTATGCTTTATGTACTAACAGAGATCCTGTTGCAATTTACATCATGGGACTGTGCCTCATTCCAGTCAGAGACTCTGAGACCTTTGATTTTATAGCCATTTTTCTTTATTTTTAGTCAAAGACTTTTTGAACTAGTCGAAATCTGTAAAACTCACGTCAAGTCAAGCTACCCAAAAGCTTTCAAATTTCTTCAGTTTTCAAATCTCGTGAAAGTAGCGGATGTTGTCTCTTGGGGGAGGCTTAAAGAAAACATATCAGATGACAAGTGCCACTTCCATCACTTAATGTGACATGAACAGATATCATGAGATACAGGATCTTCCACAGATGAGTTGTAGGTTCTTGAACAGACCAAAATAAAAACTTAAAATTTGCTTTCCCTTGCCTTATATTTCCAAATATTTATTTGTTTATTTTTTTATTCCCCTACTGGGAAAACAGCTGGAAAATATTTTTAGGATAGAAATTAATACCAGCCCTTTTATAGCAAAAGAGTCTCAACCTGAAAGCATGAATCTGAAAGCAGTCACTAGTGTGCTTAATCCACATAAGCAGATTTGTTTCTTACTATAGTGTTTAACATCTTTGATGGACTCCAGTAACTTCCTACAGCCCTGGATTATTTCGTCTTTCCCATAGCATTTTATTTTTCCATAAACTTGCTAGGTAACCCTTGAAAAAACCTTTTCCCACTAACTAAATTTCACACCATAAATATTCCATCATTATTTTCCTGTTTACAAATGCAGGGGTTAAAAAATACTGTGATAATACTTTTTATGTTTTTCAGCTGCAGCTGCCCAGCCTACCAAATAGACAAACACATATTTCCTGGTCTTACTTTTCTTCTGCTGAACCTCTTTCCTTCTTTTTTTTCGCATTGTTTTGTCCAGGTAGACTTTAAGCTTGTGGATTTATTTCCATTTCATTTAGAATAGTTATGCAAACTCAGCAGATGTTGATACAAGTTTGTAAATCAGGCATCTGCATAGAGCTATACATCTCCCTGACGTTCCCTGAAGTTTATCAGCAGTTGCCTTTAGAAGGAATTATGTGAGGAAAAAATTCTGCAAATAATTAATTGGCATAATTATTCATTTATTTATGTACTTTATTTCTGGACATTAAACATTCCACATAAAATTCCTGATTTTCAGATTGGTCTCTTATTTATCTATTTATTTATCTATTTATTTATCTATTTATTTATGTATTTATTTATTTATTTTTTCCACCAATTTTTTTATTAGTTTTAATACAGATATATATTTATATAGCATAAAAGCTGGAATATGTCTCATTAGGAATAAAAGGAACAGCACATATGTTGACAGCCAAGTACAAATAGATTTGTATTTAAAAATATAAGGTCCTAGACTACCCAAACTGGTTTGAAGTCTATGTAATTCAATACATTTAAGCAATAACTGAAGTCTCCTGTTTACACCAAACAAACTTTACCGTTGTCACTATAACAAATCTACAAAAAAGTCCTTGAAATACACAATTACTGCTTCTTCATCCATAAGCACTACATTTCTAGCAAAATTATCAAAGCCTTACGGTCTGCTGGCCTCATAAGGGCTCTTGAGGAGCTTGTGGAACCAGCTCAATTGAGAATATGTGGTTCCATTTCTGGCATGACTAATGCAGAGTTGAGAAATGTGCCAAGCATCATGCTCTTGAGGGCAGAGGGAAAAAGAAGAGAAAGCTAGAAAGAGCCCAGAGGGGGAAGATCCAAGCAAATGAATACCACTGAGCCAGCAGGCTTCACCAGAATAACATTTGACATTTGCAGAGCTGTAATGTTAGGAAGCCTGAAGCAATATTGAAGCCCCGATGCTCTAAGGGGAATCACTACTGGAAAGCAAGCAACAAAGCCCATGGGAGAGAGGTTGAAACACGGTCGTGAAAATGAACACGCTGACCACATCAGCCCTTATGTTGTACAGGGATGTACAGGAATGGAAGAAATTGTGAAGGGCATCTATTTTTCCAGTAATGAAAGTGCAAGGTATTTCAACTTACATAAAAAGTAGGTAGCCTTTTGTGAGGGGCAAGAAAATACAAAAACATTTTGTCAGCCACTTGCCCTGTGAATTTCACTCTGAAGTGTCAATTACTGCAGGGGAACAACTGCCAACAGCTGGCGCTCCAAGTCTGGCTTCTTTAAGTTGTAATAACTTGATAAAATAAGGTCACCTGTGTTGCTAGAAAAGATGTTATGCAATTTCTCTATCTAAACTACCTTGGTGTATATGAAACATAATTCTCTTCAATGGAATGATAATTTGTAGCAAACTGACATCCTCAATGTCAAAAGGGATAGTCTGGTGATTGCCCAGTTTGAACCACCATTGTTTGCTTTCCCTCTTTTTTCATTCCTCTTTTGTGTCTGCTCCTGAAATGCCGTGTACCTTGGGAAAACAGATCCTTATTTATAGTGCTGCAAAGATATTAAGGCTGTTAAACTGAGTGAGTCCTTTAAGGTTCATGACCAAAAAGGCTGACAAAGCTCTCACTGTCTTCCTCCCTTGGAGAGAAGAAAAAAAAAATAAAAATTTTAAGTGCCTTTTGTTCTAGAAGATGATAAAAACTGCACTACTGAGTACTGACAGTAATTTTCTGTCTCCAGTGTACTGCACAAGAAATGAATTATATGATCCTGTGACAACTTGCTTTCTACGTGGCTGAAGGTAACATAAAATGCTGTAGGATTTCAAAGGAGTTTAACAGTTGCTCAGCTGCAATGCAGGTAATTTGAATGAATTATCGTGCTTTCAATATGCAGTATGTAGGCATGCTCCTTCATATGAAGCTGGTCAAGGTTATAATGTGATGCAATGCATCATTTCATAATCCAAACCTGTTATTGGACACACTGACTGAAAGTAATTTGTATTTTGTAGTGTTTTTTTAAGGAGCTTATGCAGATTATGGTCACCAAATTACTGTGTTCCTCTCTTAGCAATTCTTTTCCCCATTCTATACAGAAGATTCCTAGCCCTGTTCATGAAGTCCATGTTGCCTCTTAGCTAGACAGACATATCTGGCTAAGTTTTGAGAATTACTCTGCGTACACATAGGCATAAACATGATAAATACACATGAGGGCATGTTTATGCTGAGGAGTGTGCAAGCTTTTTTTTTTTTTTTTTTCAGACTATGGGATAGTAAGTTTCAGATCGTATCAGTTTCTACAAATACAGCAAATCATAAACTGCCTTTTTTCCTCACTCTCCCCAGATTATCCTTGACATCATAAATCACATGGGTGTATTCTAGTTTTCAGGCAAAAAATGTTATTACCCAGTGATGAAAGACAGTGACCATAAAATTAAATTACTAAATTTAAACATCTATGTTATTACCCTATTCCTGGAAAACTAGAAATAAAAAATTGGAAACTACAGTTTATTACAGGAAGAAAAGCAAAAGCAAAAGAAAAACAAAAACACAAACAACACTTTAATATCAGTGTTACTGTGTCACTGTCAAAGTCATTCTGAATAAGAAGTGTTGGCAAGTAGAAATGAGTAAAAAGGTAATTATTCCTGTATATGAGAATTTGTGTATATATATTTTTTGTCTTTAACTCCACAGTTTCATTAGACTCATAATTATACCAGTGCTATATAAAGAAATGATCTACTAAAAAAGATAGTTTTGTATTTATTTCTGTATTGCTGACATTTCAAAATTCCACTGAGAACTGATCTTCCCTAAAAGTAACTGTTCTGCAGTAACTTATCTTAATTTCCACAAAAGATAGTATCTCCTCCAAAGCTTGCCTTTTGAATCTAACATTCATATTAAGGAACCACACCTATCAACCTCTTTATTAGTATAACCAGTGAACTGAGGCTAGTATGAGAAATTTCCTGCCTATCTCTGAACATTCTTGTTATTTAAAATATAGTTGCTAACAGCCACAGAACAAAAAGTATTTTGTAAAGCTTGTAAACAGGGGAAAGTTTTTTCTTCTTAAATCTATGCCTGGAAGCATGAAATTTTTGAAATAAATGCAAACTCTCTTTTGGTCAGCTATAACCATGCATGATGTGACACATCATGCCCAGTTCCATCAGCCATGTCAAGAGATGGGTTTGGCACATAACTGAATGAAACAGCAAGACAGAACAGATTATAGAAAAGAAAATGTTGATCTGCCTTAGTAAAGCACCTCAGGGTAGAGCAAAAATAGACTTTGTTGTGTGCCACTGGCAATGAAAACTGCAGTGTTCATTGTTTGTGGAAAGGATTTTGCTGATGATAAAACCAAACTGAACACTGAGATCTCTCTGCAGAGCCTTGAAAGCACTGTAGGCAACTTCACATAATGGAATGGAATGGAATGGAATGGAATGGAATGGAATGGAATGGAATGGAATGGAATGGAATGGAATGGAATGGAATGGAATGGAATGGAATGGATGGGATGGGATGGGATGGGATGGGATGGGATGGGATGGAATGGAATGGAATGGAATGGAATGGAATGGAATGGAATGGAATAGAATAGAATAGAATGGAATGGAATGGAATGGAATGGAATGGAATGGAATGGAATGGAATGGAATGGAATGGAATGGAATGGAATGGAATGGAATAGAATAGAATAGAATAGAATAGAATAGAATAGAATAGAATAGAATAGAATAGAATAGAATAGAATAGAATAGAATAGAATAGAATAGAATAGAATAGAATAGAATAGAATAGAATAGAATAGAATAGAATAGAATAGAATAGAATAGAATATTCTTGCTAGAAGGGACCTACAAAGACTGAGTCCAGCTGTTAGACTACTTTGGGGCTGACATAGAATCATAGAATCATTAAAGTTGGAAAAGACCTTCAAGATCATCTGGTCCAACCATCTCCCTAACACCCACTAAACCTTGTCCCTAAGCACCATGTCCAGCTTTTCCTTAAGCACCCCCAAGGACAGTGACTCCACCACCTTCCTGGGCAGCCTGTTCCAATGCTTAACCACACTTTCTGAGAAGAAATTTCTCCCAGTTTCAAACCTGAACTCCCCTGGTGCAACTTGAGGTCACTCCCTCTAGTCCTAACTAGTGAGTTATCTGCAAGAAGAGGCCGACCCCCATCTTCTACAGCTTCCTGCAGCAACATGTCACAGATGTCACAGTAACTAATGCAGCATGTTCTGTGCCTGGATGCATCATTTTAGGTTTTAATTACTATCGCACAGGTTGTTTTTTTGTTTGTTTGTTTGATTGATTGTTTGCTTGTTTGTTTGTTTTTAAGAACAAGAGTATTACACATATAACCAAGTGGATAAATGTATTTGTTGTGCATAAATAATCTGCCTAATTTTGTCTTGTTTTAATATCTCTTTAGTTTGTGATAGTTTATGCACTGCTGGTGGTGTTAGAACATTAAACATCACCAAACAGTGGCACAAGGTATATGTTAATTGCGTGTAAGTTATAAGGAGAATCCTGAACAATTCAAAAAGATGTGGATTTGTACAGTCCATACAATGTATACTTGTTTGCACTGCTGGAGTGGTTAAGTATAACCCCCAATGGATATTATTGCCCTTTAGTTAGAATGTAAGGGTTTCAAGCACTCACACTGAAGGCAATGTGTAAAAATCCAATATGCTTTCTAACAATGGTGCGTCATTGCTAAAATCCTAATAATAATTATGCGTCAGCTTGCTAAAGAAGTCATGGGGTTTTTGTTGTTGTTTTTTGTTGTTGTTGTTTTTTTGTTTGTTTTGGTAGCATGCATTTCTTGCTCTAGGGAATTGCATGAGAATATATGAATGTACAGATGGATCCAATGCTTGTAGGATTGCATTTGAGAGCCTTGATAAGATAGAGAAAAGGGCAATCTGTTGTAGTTTCATTCTTGCTGCTGTTAAGAAATGACAGAAGTGAATTCTATTCAGACTTTATTTGTACTGGTCGCAAACACAGTTGGTTTTCTCCAGAAAACAGCTCAGAAAAAAACTAAACTGAAGTGTCCATGTTAGTGTTCTTGTTCTCAACAAGAGAGCACTTTTGAAGAATCTATTCCAATAATCCTTCTAAGAGTGATGTTTTCAAGTTTGCAGTGTACCCTGGGGTATAAGCAGCATGGTTATTCAGGGTCTAAAGTGAATCAGGTAACTAACTTGCTACTCTAGATAAACAAATCCACATATTGATTATACATTGTAATAAAAATGAGTTAATTTAATACAAACAGATGGTGAAGAAAGGCTTGAGGTAACTTTGATATATATATATATATGTGATATATATATATATATGAAATATATGTATATATAAAGAACAGAATCACATTTTCATGTAGCTGAAGCAGACGAGAAAATAATGCATTTGCAAGATTCCCAGTGGGGAAACTTTTATTTCCTTGAGTAGGTGTCATCACTCAATGATTTTAAAGTGTTTTCATTTAGAAGGTATGTAAATAAATAAGTAAATAAATAAAAATGTTAAATTTTGGAAGAACAACACTATGTACAAATAAGTAGGGCTTGTGTATGATGCTTTAGTTGGTAAACACAGTTAGCTGAAACCAGCAGTTCCTACACGATACCTTCATATTCCTGATGTTGTCTAAAATGAGAAAACACAGCAAAATGACCAGCTATATAGATTGTTACATCTAAATATTTCCCTTGAGTTTACTCAATTATACTCAAGAATATGTATATAATAATATATATTATTCAAGAATACATTTATAAAGGAAAACTTTAGATTTCCTAATTTTTACAACTACATAAATTACAGGAAAAAAGTGAACAATTTCTATTAATATCTAGAACATCCAGAATGGTTGCTGTCAGGGCCCTGAAGGCACCTCCCTAGACCTCCCAAGTCTAGGGATTTAGCTGTATGTGTTCAAGGCCATCTCTGATGTATTGCTACTGTCTAGCCTTGAATGAAACAGCTGTTAGAAAACAAACCCATAGTGCAAAAGAACTGTAAGACTTATTGCTGAGGGCTTCCTGCTTTTGTTTAGATGCTACATTTAAGTTTGGACTCTCACCTTTGTCCTGCTGAGCATGTTACAGCTATGCCCAGGCCTGGCAACGTATCTTGCTGATCTGGAGCTGGGCCCTAATATTGGTCCCATGGTGGACTTATCCACACCAGAATGTCATAGATATCAACAGTCTGAGTTTTCTTCCCCTCATGGTAGACAAACCAACACACATGCTAAAATAAAGCTTTGCAACATAACTTATTGAAACAAGAAGTAAATAAAGGAAATACACAATGAAGAAAAGTATACTTTGCCTGCATTTCCCCCAGGCTAGAAATCATTACAGTTTTCATTGCACAAACTTTACTATGACTGACACTCCAGAAGACTTTTTCTTCAAAAACATATACATTTTAATTTAAAACTATATACATATTATCTTTAGAAGGAAATTCTTCACTCAAGGGATGGTGAGGCACTGGAGCAGGTTGCCCAGAGAAGCAGTGGATGCTCCATCCCTGGAGGTGTTCAAGACCAGATTGGGTGCAGCCCTGGGCAACCTGATCGAGTGTGTGGCATCCCTGCCCAGTCCGGGGGGTGGTAGAACTAGATGGTCTTTAAGGTCCCTTCCAACCCAAGCCATTCTATGGTTCTATGATCTGCAGAAAAACTGCATACCTCAATTCATCTTGAAGTTACATTTCTGTCCTTGATGATTTCATGTTGAGATGATGGTTTTCACCCTTCTGAACAATTAAAAACACTTTTAAGAGAATGAAGAAAAAGAAAACACTGTCATATATACTCATTTTATGATCTATTACATGACCTGATCTACTGATCTAGTATGCATTTCCATCATGTGAATTCAATGCTGTTTACAAGATCTTTCTAAACAATGAACGGAAGTCTTTATTTATTTTATTTTATTTTATTTTATTTTATTTTATTTTATTTTATTTTATTTTATTTTATTTTTATTTTATTTTATTTTATTTTATTTTATTTTATTTATTTTATTTTATTTCTCCTACTGTTGTTTTACATGAGGATATATAGAAACAAAACCATGGAACACTATGAAATATCATATGCCATATTCAAATAAAAATTTCAAATCTACTTTTATACAGATATGCCTATTGGGTGCTTTGGGTAACATTTCCCCTAGGCACATAGGGTTGAGTCTTAATAATTACTTATAATTACCGTTGAATTAAATTTCCACTAGTGACTGGCTGTATATTATATTTTCTATATATTAGCTTTTGTATTAATTTGTGCAAGTAGATCAAACTTCTTTGAACTTTATAATCCATATAGTGCTCTTCCTTATTCGTCTGTCTTTACCTTTGGTGAAGCAAATGGAAAACAGTAAGTCAGAGACAGAAGCAGCTGAGCAGCAATTATACAAGTGTTGTCTTTCTACTTCAAAGTGTTCATTCAGAGTGCTCTAAGGACTATTATCTCCTATGCATCAAAAGTGCTTCCTCACTGCCCAAATACTCCCTTTCTCCTGTCTTCATATCTAGTTCTGACTAGAGTGGTTGACAACATCATTCCAAATTAAAGGAAAAAATAATTAATCCAAACACTATATCAGACAACAGCATATATTCAGACAGTTATCAAAGAGCCACTACCTTGCCAAGACTGGAGATATTTCTTTTGCAAGCCGCTGAAGGTGATCGAGGCATATGTCCTGGCATCTGGAAATATGTTTAATTCAAGACATACTCTGCTGAAATGATTTTTAAAATCAAATAGAAATCAGAATCAGAAAATTTATATGAGTTTAATAGCTTATAGTTCAGTGATCAGTCTTTATGTATATTTATTATTATTTTATTTATTTCCCTAACCATTACTCATCTATTTTGGTTGTAAGCATTTTGGACAGTAATTCTCTCAACTCTGTTTCAATATGCTGAGTAAACGGACCTCTATTCTGACACAAATTGCATTAGTACTGATTACATGTAATAAATATATTTAAATTAAGTTGACATATAATCTTAAAAATAAAATTCTAAAAGCATACTGGTATTTTTAAGCAGATACTTCTATAATTCTGAAACTCATTAAACCTGTTTTCTTATAGATTTGCTTTATGAGACTGGTACCTGGAATAACCAAGAATTTATTAAGGCCTCTGTGAAGTCTTCCCTAGCATGACTATCCCTAGTCACAACAGTCCAGATGGACCAATTCATGTAAATATCCTGTTTAGTCATTAACAAGTCTTCATAATTTAAATCAGTTATTTCACCACTAATAATACTCAATATAAGTCTAGAACCTCAGATACTAATACTGCTGAGGAAGTTCATACTGCTGACAGGGAGATGTAAGATATGATGTAAGAATGTGAGGCATTGCTTATGTCTTGGAGAGAATGAGAAATAAGAATAAATCAATATGTTTCTTTAATAGGAAGCTGATATCAGATGGAAGCTTAGTTCCAAATTTTGGGACTACTTGATCAGACCCAAAATCTCCCAGTGGGACTTCTTTTACCTAGGTGCTTATGGACACTGTTGCATTCAGACTTCACCCCAACAAACATTCAAGACCCGTAACCAGAACAATCATACAGAACCACTGAAACCTTGGAGAATGTATTAACATAAAATTCCCTTATAATAATGCTTGGTTTTGTATAGTTGGTTCTGAAGAACAGGGATATATGTACAGTTCATAGAATCATAGAATCATTAAGGTTGGAAAAAAGACTTTCAAGACCATCTGGTCCAACCATCTCCCTACCACCAACGTCTCCCACTAAACCAGTTCCCTAAGCACCAGGTCCAACCTTTCCTTAAACACCCCCAGGGACGATGACTCCACCACTTCCCTGGGCAACCAGTTCCAATGCCTGACAACTCTTTCTGAAAAGAAATGTCTCCTAATTTCCAACCTAAACCTCCCATGGTGCAACTTGAGCCCATTCCCTCTAGTCCTATCGCTAGTTATCTGTGAGAAGAGGCTGACCCACATCTCACCACACCTTCCTTTCAGGTAGCTGTAGAGAGCAGTAAGGTCTCTTCTGAGCCTCCTCTTCTCCAGACTAAACAACCCCAGTTCCCTCAGCCGCTCCTCACAGATCTTGTGTTCCGACCCTTCACCAGACCCTTTGTAGCCCTTCTCTGGGTACATTCCAGGGTGTCAATGTCATTCTTGTAATGAGGGGCCCAAAGCTGAACACAGTACTCAAGTTGCAGCCTCACCAGAGCAGAGTACAAGGGAACAACCACCTCCCTGGTCCTGCTGGCTACAGTATTCCTGATAAAAGCCAGGATGCCATTGGCCTTCTTGGCCACCTGGGCACACTGACGGCTCATGTTCAGGTCAGCATCAATCAGCAATCCCAGATCCTTTTCCTCTGCACAGCCTTCCAGCCATTTTCCCCTAGGCCTGTAGCATTGCATGGGGTTGTTTTGACCAAAGTGCAGGACGTGGCACTTAGCCATGTGGAACCTCATCCCATTGGCCTCTGCCCATCTATCCACCCTGTACAGGTCCCTCTGAGAGCCCTCCTACCTTCTGTCAAATCGACACTTACCCCCAACTTGGTGTCATCTGCAAACTTACTGAGGGTGCACTCAATTCCCATCAAGTCCAAATCATCAATAAAGATATTCAAGAGGATGGGCCCCAACACCGTCCCCTGGGGGACACCACTCGTGACCGGTCGCCAGCTGGATTTCACTCCATTCACCACCACTCTCTGGGCCTGGCCATCCAGCCATTTTTTAACTCAGCAAAGAGTGTACCTATCCAAGCCATGGGCTGTCAACCTCTCCAGAAGAATACTGTGGGAGACTGTGTCAAAGGCTTTGCTGAAGTCTAGGTAGACAATGTCAACAGCCTTTCCGTCATGCACCAGGCAGGTCACCCAAGTCATAGAAGGAGATGTGGTTGGTCAGGCAGGACTTGCCTTTCATGAACCCATGCTGCCTGGGCCTGATCCCCAAGTTGTCTTGCATACATTGCATGATTCCATTCAAGATGACTTGTTCCATCACCTTTCCTGGCACTGAGGTCAGGCTGACAGGCCTGTAGTTCCCCAGGTCCTGCTTACCACCCTTCTTATCGATGAGCATCACACTAGCTATTCTCCAGTCATCTGGAACCTCCCTGGATGACTATGACTGATGATAAATGATGGAAAGCAGCTCGGCAATCACATCTGCCAACTCCCTCAGCACCCTGGGGTGGATCCCATCTGGACTCATGGATCTGTGACAGTCCAGGTGGAGCAGCAGGTTTCTAACAGTTTCCACCTGAACTGTGGGGGCTTTCTTCTGCTCACCATCACAGACTTCCAGGTCAGGAGGCTGAGTATCCCAAGGATAAGTGTTCTGACTTGTAAAGACAGGTGCAAAGAAGGCACTAAGAACCTCAGCCTTTTCCTTATCCTCAGTAGTCATGTTCCCTCCTGCATCCAAAGGATGGAGATTCTCCTTGGCCCTCCTCTTGCTGTTAATATATTTATAAAACATTTTTTGTTGTCCTTAACCATAGTGGCCAGGTTGAGCTCATACTGGGCTTTGGCCTTCCTGATTTTTTCTCTGCATATGCTGCAACTTCCTTGTACTCTCCCCAAGTTGCCTGTCCCTTCTTCCACCAGACATAAATTCTCTTTTTCTCCCAGACACTCAGTAAAAGTTCCCTGTTCAGCCATGCCGATCTTCTTCCCCGCCAGCTCATCTTACGGCACATGGGGAGAGCCTGCTCCTGTGCCTTTCGATGGAGTTTGCTGCAGCCTAAGTGACAACTAGAGCTGACTCCACCTGTATTATTATTTATAGTCCTTTTTTATGATTACTCACATGGTTAAATTGTGATCCTTATACAAGATTAACTGGCTTTCTCACAAAAAGCTTCTGTTTTCTTTAATCTGATATCACATCCATTCTGTATATTAGTCATAAATGCAAGTATTTACAGATAATTTGTTCATATCTCATGGACAGTACATTTTCTTATATTATGTAAGTAATTCTAGGGCCATCTTTGTACCACCCATCAGGGTGTATTTTTCTACAGCTGCAAATTAATTTCATTATTATTTTATTTATTTATTTATTAACTTACTTGCATACTTAGATGGCATTTTACAGTTTTAATGCATTTTTGGTCATGCATACAGTAAAGTTCTCAGATTTATCAGGCTTCTTTGACATTCAATTTACATTGCAGTGTTACAAGTGCAAATAAATAGAGAAATATATACATACATACTAAGATATATAACGTGTACATGTGAGTATTTTATAATTTCTTTCTACTGAAAAATGTTAGTAATTCTTTTCTACTCTTAAACTGCTGATAAATGACATCGTAATATCTAATTATGGTAGAGCAAGTGGTAACTATTAAACTTTTTAACACAAATTTATTTGATTCTCTTCATCTTGCAATATGATTACATATACTCTCACGGTCATTAGGTAAATCATACATTCCAAGCAACAGCAGAATCAGGAACTGATTAACATAGAGGAAAACAGAGAATCTATATTTGCTATTAATTATACCTTTTAAAGTAGAGCAAGCAGAGGATAAACAGCTGTAGGAAAGCCAAGCCAGAACTGGAACCAGGAGTCAGGGATGAGTAAGCGTTTGTCAAGAGTGGAATGAAATGAATGATTGCAACTGCACCCAAAAGGCACAATGAGCAGTCAAGGATGGAATTGTCTCAAAAAGGCAATAGCAACACTACTGATCAGCCTCTGAAAACAGGATTTGGTTGCCAGGGATACTGATAGTGTCAGATGGTTGGGTGCAGACAGATTGTCTAGCTGAGGCCAGACAGAGATCACAGTATCCATGTTCTCATCTTTTTCAGTCTAAACCTTCCCCATGTATCCCAAACACTTCCCACAAAAGTCAAGGTTTCCGTCTTTCTTTGTTGTGTTAGAAAGTGCAAGTACTCAGACAAGCTTTCTCACATCTGCAGCATTTATACAGCCTTTCTCTTTTCTACTGAACAGAAATGAGGAAGATTTTAAATTTTGTTGAGTTCTTATCTCTCCATGAGACTTTTTTGAAACCAGCTAACAAGATATAAAATAATTAGAGAACAGAATGTGGAGAACCAGCAAGACTATCATTATAAATGCTGCTTTTTTTTTTTTTTTTTTTTTTTAGCAAAATTCTGGAAAGAAATTATCTTTTGCATCACAGAAATGAGTATGTGAATAAAAACTAGATTAAGCATACTTGCTTTAGAGTGCTAAATTGCAGCATAACCTCTTGACCATGTTTACACATTTACGCAGCCTGAACAGTCAGAAAAGTTATACTGGTTTGCAGCTTCATAGAACTTTTTTTTTTTTTTTTAAATTTAGTAGAAAGTGATCTACTGTTTAAAGAACTAAGATTTGTGTTAACATTTGGTGGCAAGTAAGTAACTAGGGAAAATATAGGAAATGAAAAAAAGATATAAGAATAACTAAAGTAAATATAAATAAAACATATATGCTCTGTGTGTGTGTGCACGCAAGTACGAGTATGCATGTATATGTATGTGTAAACTTTGTACACCAGTAAAATAACTTAAAACTAATGAAGCAAACATTTTGATTGTGATGATTAATCTTTACAAAATCCTTTATGACTTTATATATATGTATTTTAGTACTTATTTGGGACATGTTGAGACAATCCTAAATTTGCACATTAAATGTCCAAAATAGATTGACCAACTCATCAGACAAATGCAAATTAAACTAAAAAGAAGAAACACTTCCAACATTTTGAAGTGAAAAAGAAATAGTTCAGAAGCCTCCAATTTATTTTTCTTTGTTCATTTTTCTTACAAAAATACTGTCATGATTTTACTTCTCCAGATTGTAGTGGTCTTAAATGAAAGACCATCAGGGAACTAATGCTCATAACTAGTCAACCTGAGCACATGCACATACATTGCTATGCCATGCTGCATATATAATTTGACCTTGAGGACTGTTCTGTGCCATACACATTTCTTGATGTAGGATGAGCAAACCTCACCATGTATTCTGTATCTTGACTGGAGGTCTATCCAGTGCTATACCATCCTAGGGCTCCCAACATCAGAAACTACATAAGATTTTATAACTTGCTATCACCTTTCTGGGATGTAAATAAAATAATAGTTCCTTCTTGAGACAGTTTTTGTGGGATCCAAAGGAAGCAGTGCACTTCTTAGTGCACAGCATTTATGAACTGAAAGATCAGTTATTTGAGAAGATCTAGTAGCAAGAAATTTAGCTTGAGTACCAGAAATTTCCCAAAACATAGTTTCATCAATGAATAGTTTTTCTTTCTCTTTTAACAAATGAAATTGGCAAACAAACAACAATTAATTGTTCTGTAGACATACTGGTAGAATAATACTGAATAGCATTGATAATATTGCTGGAACCTTGACTTGTGCAGTATTCAATGTGCCAGTAGTCCGGGTGCAACACACAGTGGAAAGGCTACCTGACATTTTGGTCCTTTGAGCTCTTAGAGGATTTCTTAAAAGAGGAGAACTTCCTGTCAAACCAAAAGGATGTTCACAAGACAAGCTGTTGTTGCACTGTTAGGTAAAGGCAAGGCCACACAAGTGGTACTCACTGATACTTAGTGGGAGCTGCTGCAGGCTCCTCAGTTACAGGGAGCTGCTGAGCTCATCCGGCAGCCAAGATCTTTGTGCAGCATACCATGGAGCTGAATTCATGCTGTAGGTGCAGCACAGCACAGGCTGTGACTGATCAGGTTTGCTGTGTATGTGGGTCACCCGCTACTCCATGAACAACTGCGATCCAGTCAGTATTGCTACATCCATGAAGACTGTATGAAAGTAAAAACTCTTCTCTCTATTTGACTACCTTTTTTCCATTTGGATTCTCATTAGATGTTCCATTCAAATCTGAAAATTTCCAAAGCATAACACTGAAAAACAGTAGGAGGGAACAACAGTGGAGAGAAGAGGGAAGGTGATCTCCTCCATCCAACCTGGCTGCCTTCATTCTATTTCATATTTTCTGCATCCTCATTTACGTTTAATATTTTCCAGTAAAACCAAAAGTTTATCGGAAGGAAAACACTATTTTATAATCAACTCTGTTGAGAATATAGTTTGCACTGACTTAATCTGAGGAAGATATTATTCAGCAATCTTGACATTTTGGTTTATAGAACCACAGCATGAATTTAGGAAAATAATTATTGATATGCAAGCTTGTAAATTTCAACTATCATTTTGAAGAACCAAATTTGCATAAAATGTTTCCTTTCAAGTGCTTGGTTCTTAAAACAATTTCAAATACCATGTAAACCATTACTGAAGCAAAATTACATTTCAAAGTGCTACACAGTGATCTAGCTGTTCAGCTGTCACTGGCATTAATGAGAGTCACAAGGTTTAAGTCCCTGTGCACCACTTTGAAAGTTTACCGCAGTGTGTCTCCATTAATCACATCACAGAGGAAACATCCCATATCAGCTGTTTTTTTTTATTATTATTTTTTATTAAAGCTCCATAGGTCCATTTAAATATTTAATCCTATTTAATCATTGTACAGAGACCCTCCCTCAAGCGATTACTTGCTATGAAATTTCATATTTATTCATATTATCTATGACATTATTCTTAGTGGAAAGCCCAAGGTAAAATTGTAATGTCACTTGGGACAGTAGAGGTAACTGTAGTTATTTTATGATTTACTATTTTATGGTAACAGCCATCTGCAGTCTACTTATTTGCTTTTGGAATTCATTTAGTAAAGCAATTTTGTTTTCTTTTCTTTCATTTTGTAGGGTAGCAATGTTTGCCAGGAGAACATCTCTGTTTTTTGGATAGTCAGGATGAATGGAAGAGTGGAATAACTGTGCTGATTACAAAACAAGAAGGAAATTTTTCAGGTATCCCTTTGGCAGCATGGCGTGTTTTTTTTTTTGTTGTTGTTTTCTCCCCTGGCATTTTCACTTCACATTAAAAGGCAGCAAGAAAACAGTGTATCTAAGTCTACCTACATCTGTTAAAGGGAAAATGAAAGCTAGAAAGATCCTATTATCCTATGGCAGGGAGGTTGGAACTAGATGATCTTTGAGGTCCCTTCCAACCCAGTCCATTCTATGATTCATTCTACGATTAATTCAAGTACTTAAGGACGCTTGAGATGGGTAAGCAATAGTTATTAAATTCTAAGACAAAAAAAAAATAATCACAAGAAACAAACAGCACCAAAACTATATCTTTTCCCTCCTTTTTCTTACATTATTACATTATGGAAAATGAAACTACAAAGAAAAGATATCATAAAGCAGCAGATTAATGATTTTTTTTTTCTTGGGGAAAACAATGTTAATTACCTGAATATTTCTGCACCAGTAGTAATCACCACTGATTTATTGCCTTGCAATGCATATATCTTCATTGGAAAGTATTTTTAAATATTCACTTTCACAGTATTTGCTAAGCAAATGATGAAGGTATTCTCAGTTTCTTGCAGAATAAACTGTGCATTTATCTTTAATCACTGAGATAAAATCATTTGTTGATACACAGCAGTACTAAGTGTAAGTTTTGTGTAATTTTCTAGATTTTGGTAACTATCCCCCATGTTTTCTTACTCTTATTTGTCATTTTAAAACAAATTTTTTAAAACAAGCTTTGTCAAAACAAGTATTTCAATTGACTATGTGATGAAAACAGGGCTACCCCTCCAGAGACTTAGAAAAAATATACTCCTCTGCTTAATGAAAGGCTTCAAAATGCTTTGGAGGTGGATAAGGCTAGAGAATGAAAAATGTTTCAACACTAGTTCAACACTGTTTAATGAAGAAAACATATGTCTGTAAACTAAATAAATATAGTTTTTACAGTAATTCAGAAAAAAAAAAAGAAACACTGAATATAGTAATTATCTGTATTGATTTGTTTTGGTGTTAGTTCAATTGCTAGTACTGACTATAAGCATATGTCCTTATGGCTGGGGTACTTGGATCAATATTTTACTGGCTGTGAGCACTTTTCCAGGAAGTAAATAAATAAATGCAGCATCAGCCCATGTATTAAATAGTACTGAATAATTTATCAATATCTTCTATTATTGGTTGTCAAGACTTTGTCCAGAAAGGCCTTTTTATACAGAAACTACATGCATACTTTGCTGGCTATGAATATTTTTAGTACAATTTAGTTCTATTTCATCAGTATTCTGGGGTCTTTAGAATGAATATTTTTCCCTTGCAGATCACTTACTGACACCTCCCGAATGATAATTTTCTCTACTCCTTAGGTAACCATATACTATTTGCAAACACTGCCATTGATGGCTCTGAAAATAGTGCTGGTTAGGAGGAATTTTATAGCAAACAAAAGATTAAATTTTTAAAAAATATTTCTAGACAGGAAATAATCAAATTTCATAGTTCTCTCGCCACATTGTTAAAATATTTAGCAAGAAAATTACAAGTCAATTACTCCTACCTGTAGAAAATAAAATGCATAAATAATGTATTTATAATCTCATAAAGAGTAAACTACCAGCCACCAAGATTATTTAAAGCTGAAAGAAGACCACTAAACTATGAAAGACATTGCTTAGGTGTCTAAACCTGGATTTCTTATTGTAGCTGTTTAGCTACCATCCAAATATTCAGACAATAAGAGGATAAAAAGTCGACCTGTACAGTTCCTTAAAAATGTAGGTCAGGTGTTCACTGCCTGAAGAAATTACCTGCTATGTGCTTCTCATTGGATAGAGCATTAGCTCATCAGCAGGGTGGTCATATATCACTGTCACATAGTAGAATGAACGTGGAAAGCATGATAAAAATGAAGAAAGGAATTAGAAACGAGGACAATATCAGGACCTATATTTTAATTAAGCTCCAAAGAATTGTATTGACTATTTTTCAGGGAACTGGGTTAGGTAATGATCTCACAGCAAACCAGTCTTTCAATACAAAAATTTTATCAGTGTTGTTCACAAGGTTAGAGACTAAACTCAGCAGTACTACCAAAATAAGTGTACCATGATGTGTACCTTAAACTACAAGAACATGGTAGGTAAATTAATACTATTATTATACATTAAATTAAAATAGGTTAAATTAAAGAAGCTTTAGAGAGTTTAACATTATGAAGGGGAAGGGAGGATGCACAGAGATCCCATTAATATTGGAACCTGGTCAGTCATACAATAACAGGAAAACAAACGTGGAAAAGACTGTGTGGGGTCTCTTCCTTCCTTCCTTCCTTCCCTCCTCCCTGCCTCCCTCCCTCCCTCCCTTCCTATTTGTTTTACCTGGATATGTGTATTATGATACTTTGGTAGGATTCAGTCCACCCTTGTATGGATGAATACTTTAATGAGTCAGGACTGAGCATGTACCTTTCAGTATTAACTGAAGGGAGAGAGCAAACACTGTGGAAACTCTATGACCAGATAAAGTGAATGAAAGTGAATTACCTATAGTAACTATACTCTACTTTTGTTTTCTTTAATTAATTTCACAATACATTGATCCTAACTTTAATCTGCTTTAAACTATCTGGAATAAGGAATAACAGCACATAAATTTATTCTTAAATTGGTATAAAATCAGTATAGCAATAGTAAAACTTGTTCAAAGCATGTAATCCTCTCTGGAAGAAACTAAGTGAATAATTTTGCTTTCCATTATCTTCATCTCACTGTTTCAGGAATCAGTAGCAGAGGATAAATTTATGACTTTTAAGAAGAATTAAATTTCATTCATTCATTTCAGACTCTACCTAGAAGGAATCTTCAACATGGAAAGTTTTAGTTTTTATTCTGTAGCCTAGCTAATCCTGTCTAACATCTTCAGGCATAAATATTAAATAAGTACCTTCATAACCATTTGAATATACTTTATGGTATATACTTTATCTGATTTTGTACCTCCAAAGCAAATAGTTTTATTTTCTTTTACATGCTTTTGACTTCAACATGGACAAAACTACAACACAATTAATTGTAGTTTTCAGTAGTCATTAATGGCATTGAACTAATTTTTTTAAGTTGGAGGAAGATTGTCCCTGCCTTTTCTCATGCTTGTTACAGTAATAAAACTTCCTACAGCTTAGTGATGTGCACTTACTAACTGTGGTTCACACAATGAAATTTTTAGTAATCAGAAAAGTAACAAGCAATAAGGTTGACTACTTAATAGGTAAGAAGTAATTGCAGATTTTGAGAAAGGCAGTTGTGTTCATTGCTTTCATAGCTCTCCACAAAAGACCAATTATGACCAAGGGTAACATAAAGTTAATTTTAGCAAGAAAAAAAAAAAATTACAGTTACAAAAATAATGTTATTGGATATTATTTCTGTTGTGGTAAATCTTGAAGAAACAATATTTGTAAATATTATAGGACCTGGCTAGAAGTACTTTTGATCATCGGTGACTATATTTTCCAGAGTTATAGAGAATAAAAGAGATTTTATATGATTGAAGAAAGGGAAACAGTAGCTTCTTTTAAAAAGAAAAAAAAAAATGTTTACAAGATATTGTAGATTTGTCCATGTAACTCCAGACTCTGTTTAGGATCTTGGAAACAATATTTAAAATGTATTTCTAAATGCCTAACAGAGGCATAATATGATCCTAGCGTGTTGTTGTTTTCATGAATATATCTAGCCAAACAAATGCTATTCTCTCTTTCAAAAGAACACAAATTAGCTGTATAACATGAATATTAGGTACCACTGGGTACTCCTCATGCTAGACTTGTTTCCACCTACTTACATTATAGACTTAGAAGGTATAGCAGTTAACAAACTTATAATGCTTGGAAAGCATATTAAATTGCAAGGTGAAATTGTGGGTAATTCAAGGAATCGGGAAGAAAATCTCAGAATCATACTAAATGTTTCTGATGGTTATAAATCATGAAAATAAAATTTAGTGGGGATAATTTGGAATATTTTAGCATAAACAGAATCAAAACGTGTTGAAGAATACTGATATAGGTAGGAATAATCTCAGGTTTACTATGAGTCACTAACTAAATCTGGTTAAGCATATAACAATGTTACAAAAACAAATAGTATTCTAGGATCTCTGAAATAAAGTCTTATATGTAATATGCAGTAGATAATTCTTGGCACTAAATGGGATTCTGCTGAACATTATGCCCAATTTTAGATGTTATAAGAAATAGAGAAAGTCCATTTGATGGCATCAAGACTGATACAAGTTTTGGGGGGTGGGAAATACTACAAAAAATCAGAGGGAAATACTACAAGGGATTGGACACATATAAAAATTAAAATGGAGATGAAATCTAATAACTTTCTTCTACTAACATTATACACTTGCCCTATTTGTATAGTAATATTCTTCTCCAATATGATCACTTCTGGCTTCTGTAGCAAAATGAGCCAGGTGATACTTAAGCTTAACTTGGTACAGCCAAAATAACTACAAGAGATAGTTATCAGGATATAATGATTAAATGCATGCCAGAAATTCTAAAACCAAGGATATCATTTTATGAAAATAATAGTTTATTTGAAGCTTCATTTTTATGGGAAAAATATTTTATAAAAAGTTTAGTTGCTTCTAGTTATTGAACTTATTTTCAATATCTCTGAAATCTCTGTGGTTGAGGAAAGATAGGCCTTCCCTATAATGACCTTATGGCCCTGCTGTGACTGGGATAAGTTGTTTTCAAGCTACCAGAAATAGAAAAATCCATACTGTTTCTTGTTCAAGTACAAGAGGCATTCCGGAAATACTGATGCTGAGACATTTCTAAAGTGAAATAACCAGTCCTGATAGACGTTATGCTGTCAACCGTCAAAGGGTTATACAACGTGAGCAGTGGCTCACAAAAAATTCTTTGCTCAAGTAAACATTTTCCATAAACTATTCAAATACCCAGGATTTGTGCATCATAAACTGCACTGGAAATTCACTTTTCTATGAATATTGTGCATCATGGATCAGTTTCATTCTGTACTTCATCCTCACGATTCCATGAAAACAGAGTCCTGGAAATTCAGACATATCATGGTTTGCACTGAAGTTAGAGAAGCTGCTTGCACACTTACAATCAAAAATGCTGTTTAGGATTTGCATAAACCTCCACACAATGTCTAAAAGAATTCCAGGTTCATGCCTTGCTGTGCAGCTACATGCAGCTATCTTATGACAGACTTATGTTATGTGTGTATATGACAGACTTATATGTGTGTATAGTTTTATATATATATATATTATATATGTGTGTATATATATATTTTTTTTGCTTTTGACTAGGTACAATCTAATGCATTCACCAAAAAATGGAAATGGTGACTTGACCAAATCACAGTAACTGATGACAACTGGGAGATCCATTTAAAAGGCAGCCTTGACACAAGATAAAATGATAGTTTATACGCACCTTGATCCAGATACTTTAATTGAATTTTCTGTTAAAAAAATATAAATAAATAAAATAAAATTAAATTAAAATAATAAAATAAAATAAAATAAAATAAAATAAAATAAAATAAAATAAAATAAAATAAAATAAAATAGTCTACAATTTGCATAACAAGCCTCACATAATGTATAATGATGTCTGGTTGCCAACCTTACTTTGCACTGCTTCCATAGCAATATCAATTTTTAATTTGTTCTTTATTAATCAGATTTTGGATTTAGTAGATATCTTCTGCTGTGAGTTTTAGCTATATTGTCACTGCTATCTGTATGACAGAAAGCTAGCAAATCTTATATCCATACTGCAATAGAAAGCAACCACAGCTAAACAGTGAAATGAATCCTTCATTGACTTCTGTGGTACTAGCATTTATGAATTCCTCTGGTAACCAGTTCAGAAAACAAATGTCTGTACCTGTTATAGACTCCATTCATATACATCACTTTTCACTTTTTTTTACTAAAATAAGTCAACAAGGAGCTCTTTTTCACCTTTTGACATGCAAATGAGTGTCAATTTAGTCTTTTCTAGATGGAGGCTCAGAATACTACCATCAACAGTAACTACTTAAGAAATTTAAGAGGGAGTCGTATAGACATATTAAAAGGGGGAACAAGACTGTAAATACAGTAGTGCATGCTTGCTACTAATATTACCCTTCAGAGGTCAGAGATATGAACATGAAAATCTTATAAAAACTCTCCAAAAAGTGTAAAATCATTGAAATATATATGAAATACATATTATATAGAATAATAGAATCATTCAGGTTGGAAAAGACCTCTAAGATCATCTAGTCCAACCTTTAGCCTAGTACTGAAAAGTCTACCACTAAACTATGCTATTAAGTTCTACATCTATATGTTGCTTGCTGACCTCCAGGGATGCTGACTCAACCACTTCCCAGAGCAGCCTATTCCAATGCCACACAACTCTTTCAGTAAAGAAATTTCTCCTAATATCCTACCTAAACCTACCTTGGTGCAACTTGAGGACATTTCCCCTTGTCTTATCACTTGGTGCTTGGGAGAAGAGCCTCATCCTCACCACGCTACAACCTCCTTTAAGGCAATTATAAAATACAGCAAGGTCTTCCCTGAAACTTCTGTTGTCCAAGCTAAACAACTCCATTTCCTTCAGCCGATCCCCATAATAATTGTTCTCTAGACCCTTCACCAGCTTCATTGTCCTTCTTTGGACATGTTCTAGCAGCTCAGTGTCCTTGTACTGAGAGGCCCAAAACTGAACACAGTATTCAAGGTGTGGCCTCACCAGGGCCGAGTACAGGATGACAGTCACTTGCCTAGTCCTGCTGACCACTCTATTTCTGGTACAAGCCAGGATGCTGTTGGCATTCTTGGCAGCCTAAACACTCTGGTGGCTTACATTCAAACAGACATTTACTAACACTCCCAGGTCCCCTTCCACTGGGCAGCTTTCCAGCCACTCTTTCCCCAGACTGTAGCATTGCACGGGGTTGATGTGCCCCAAGCGCAGGACCTGGCACTTTGCCTTGTTGAACTTCATACACTTGGCCTCAGCCCATCAATTCAGCCGATCCAGATCCCTCTGCACAGCCCTCTTACCCTCGAGCAGATCAACGCTTGTGCCTAACTTGATGTCATCTGCAAACTTACCGAGGATGCACTCGATCCCTTTGTCCAAATCATTGATAAAGCTATGGATGAGAACTGGCCACAGGACTGAGCATTGGAGGACACCACTAGTGACCAGCCTCCAGCTGGATTTAACTCCATTCACCACAACTCTTTGGGCCCAGCCACCCAAACAGTTTTTAATCCAACAGAGTACACCTGTCCAAGCCTTGAGCAGCCAGTTTCTTCAGGAGTAACAGGTGGGAAACAGCATTCTTACTCAGCATTCTCACTCTTATTCTCACTTATATAGATAAGCATATATACTTATGACAATTATTTATGTGCTTATATTTGCACATAATCAATGGTAACCAATAATATTCATGAAATACGATAAATTCTCTACTCTGAGGGTGGTAAGGCACTGGAGCATGTTGCCCAGAGAAGCTGTGGATGCTCCATCCCTGGAAGTGTTCAAGGCCAGGTTGGATGGGGCTTTGAGCAACCTGGTCTAGTGGAAGGTGGCAGAGGAGTTGGAACTAGATGATTTTAAGGTCACTTCCAACGCAAACTGTTCTATATTCTATATATTCTATATATTCTATAATTCTATGAATATATGTTAATCTAAATATGAAAGTCAGAATCACAAAAATTAAAGGTTCAGTCTCAAATATTTATCTAATTAAAGAAATATGGATAAAATAATATCCCTGAATATTTTCCAAATGTAATGTAAGCAATAAAAAGTATTTGAATGGAGTATATCTGCAATTGATAAAAGACCGTGTACAAACTATTATTCTTTTCATCCAGTTGGACCAAGTCATATAGGCCTTTTGATAACAAAATAAAAGATTTTTTTTCTTTAACTTAAAAAGGAAAGAGAATTTGCTCTTCATATACAGAAATTAAAGCACTATGTAGTACACTGTTTTACATGCAATTAAAATAAACTTATGTGCTCTTGACAATATTTTATTTTTTCATCAACACTTAAAATTATGATCTGTCTATATGCTGGCAAATGAGATATAAAAAGAATACCTGCAGTGCAGAGGCGATGATGCCAGAAGCAGAAGAGAGCAGTATATTTGCTTGAGTCTGATAGCAAAATCTTCAGTTTTAGTGTACATTTTTTTTCTGTCTAATCTGCATCTATCAAGTAATGTTGTTGTTTTCCCCCTCTATTAACACTCTGGTGAGGTCTACACTGAAGTAAACCTAAACTAGTCTAGGATTTTGGAAGAGATATGAGAAGGAGCAAGCAGGGAGGATAGACCTGCATTTTGACTGAAGTTGCCACTTTAAAATATGGAGACAGCAATGACCCCTAGGTTTTAGTCAAGTAAATAATGTGAAACTGTATGTAATATAAGCCAACGCAAAGGATAAAATTTGTCACATCTGTAACATGTCCAGGTCAAAACATTTCATAAGCGTTACTTTTTTTACGAGCCTTGGAAGCATGTGGAAGGCTGTTACATGGAATTGTGTATATGGGTACTGCAGTGATATGAATACTATTATGTCAAACTCTCATTTCTGCAACCTGCTGGAAATGGGTTGCTTGATTTTAAAGCCTATCCAAACAGAAATGTGATATATTTCCTTGCTTTATATCACTTATTTAGAGCACCCCATTATTCAATTTAGATTCAATAATGCAGATGAACAAAAGATATGATTTTGGCAATTAAATTTCTTTGGTGTTGTTTTCTTAACAAAACTACAGGACCACAAAATCTTTGCAAACTAAAAAATTAAGTTTTCCTATATTCATCCTTGTCAGCCCTCCGTAAGCTTTACATTTGTGCATCAGTTTCAGCTTAGTTTTGAATCTTTGTTTCTATGGACTATTTTTTCAACATCCTTCCCAAGAGAAATACTTTAGTAGATTTTGCAATACAATCTTGAACACTGTTTTAAAGTTGCCATGGTTAGCGGCAGTGCCTATGGCTTAGGTGTCTATGTCTCCCCTGATCTAGGGAGTACAACAGGGTCTGCACCTGCACTGGTAGATCTGTCCTAGGAAGCTAGGAAGTGTTCATTGCATGATCAAAGAAAACTAGTTCCATTACAAGTCTAATACTTTTCAGAAACATCAAAATAATTTGTAGATAAACATTGTTGTTTTTTTTTTAAGACTCACAAGTGTATCTCATACTTTTTTTCTTAACAAGGCAGTGTCTGAAATTAACAGATCTTACCAAAATCCCTTTGACTTTTAAAAATCGGGTAAAAATAAGAAACACACAGTATTATTAGTCACCAGTAAATAAATAAATGAAGCAAACGTCAGTTAAACATTGTATGTCTGCCCTGGTGTGAGAAACAAAGTTGTGTTTTTGCAGTAGAAGATGTTTTTGCAGTGGAAAATTCCACTAACCTTGCACATTCAAAAGTGATTGTGCGGGCATGACAGTAGCATAGCAGTGGGGAGTATGTCAAGCAGAGAAGGGGAAGGTCCCATTGTCCCCAAATAAGGAGGACAGCTAAGAAAAACAGGATGAACAGTGCAAAATCAGTAAAAACAAAAATCACGACCCCTCTAGTCACGAGAGAAGATGGGGAAAAAAAAAAAAAAAAAGAGGAAAAGGAGAAATTAATGGTTGGACAAATAAAATTGTACATATATGGTATAGTAATGTGTCAAGTATTTTGTGAACCTGTAGTACTCAGCCAATATGGAAACAGGGGAGGAATCAAGCGTTGGGAAATAGAGAATATAAGGTTTATGATATACTTTTGCTGTGTGCTCCTGCTTGCAGGACACCCACCATTGCAATCAAAAATAAAATAGCTTCACAGAAGACCCTGTCTGAAAAAAAATTACGGAGACTTTTCTCACGTTGGTCACAATCGCATTGATCACAATCTCACTCTTTAATGAAACAAACATAGAGGAGCAGTGGTATTTTCCTCCCCCAGGTTTTTGTATGTTTGTTTTTTTGTTACTTTGTTGAAAAGTTCTGTTTCATTCATTTTTATTTGAGCCCATTATCTTTGCCTCTTGGTCTCTACCCCTGTGCTTCTTCTAGACTTTCATCTTCCCTACAAACATATCACCTCTATTCTTATATATATGGATAAATAAAACCCACATCTACCTCTACTGCTTTGTTGCCTTTTCAGAAATTGTAAGGCCAAAGGTAAGAGGAGGGGCAAAGGCTATTAAAGGTTGTAACACAAGTACTCTTCCCTGCTCAATGGTACAGGAGAAGTTGTAAAGGATCAAGGGACCCAAGGTCTCTTTAAGCTTTGCCTTATTTCTGATCTGTGGCCAGAACTCCCAGCTCTAGGGAGAGTGTAGAAACCAGGACATATGCTGGATAACTCACATACTGATAATCTTTCCCTAATTTGTGTTCTCAGCAATGACAGTTTGACTGAAAAGATTACCTCTGAACAGACATCCTGCTGAAGATTTATGCAATGAATAAAGAATGAAAACCCACAAGACATTAATAATGGCAAGACAGACAAAAATTACCAGAATACAGGAGAGAGAAACCCATTAAGTATCTGAAACAGTTAGCTAAGACATACAAAAAGCAAAATTACACAATTCCTTGGTTTCCACTGAAAATTCTTGTGTTGCACAGTAACATCTCTACACATATTTTTCTTTCTTACCTCCTAAAATCAGGGGCATTTACTGTAATCACCTTTCGATAACAAGATTGATGCTTTAAGGTCAGAGGAGACCATTGTGATCGTCTTTCCTGACCTCCTGAAAAAAACAAGCAATACAAATTCATTCAGTTATGCTTATGTCAAGTCTGCAATGTCTTTATAAGCCACACTATGTCCTTGAGATAAATCACCCCATCTGATTAAGAGACTTCTGTTGAAGAAGAACCTTCCTTATCTCTCAGAAACTCATCTCCTCACCTTCCTCTTTATATTCATATTCCATATAAGCCTTTATATTCATATATATATATATATATAAAGGCTTTATATAAGCCTTTATATTCATATTTCATATAAGCCTATGCTTCCCAGATCATTTGCTGTTAGGAGGTGGGTATTTATAGATGAAAATAATTTAACTCTCTACCTTCTCATCAATAAACTAAACAAAGAGATTTTTTTCTTTAGTCTGTTGTTAATTTCAAATAAGATTTTTATTTACTTATTTATTTATTTTCCAGAATCAGACAGGTATGTGAATAATCAATATGACAATCTGCACTTTTCAAAGACCAGGCAAGTTGATTTCCTAACCCTATAAATCACTCTAGCTGCTTTATATCCCACTAAAGAAAAAAGTCTCTACTAAGGTGTTGTGTAGAAAAATGTCATCAGGAGACAGTAATGACACCTTTTGAAGTATGTTCCACTCTACTCTGCGCTGGTGCGGCCTCACCTCGAGTACTGTGTGCAGTTCTGGGCACCACAGTACAAAAAGGACATTAAACTGTTGGAGAGTGTCCAGAGGAGGGTGATGAAGATGGTGAAGGGCCTAGAGGGGAAGACATATGAGGAGCAGCTGAGGTCACTTGGCCTGTGCAGCCTGGAGAAGAGGAGGCTGAGGGGGGACCTCATCGCAGTCTACAGCTTCCTCGCGAGGGGGAGTGGAGAGGCAGGTGACCTATTCACTGTTATCACCAGTGATAGGACCCGCGGGAACGGTGTCAAGCTGAGGCACGGGAAGTTTAGTCTGGACATTAGGAAGAGGCTCTTCACCAAGAGGGTGGTCGCACACTGGAACAGGCTCCCCAGGGAAGTAGTCACTGCACCAAGCATGTCTGAATTTAAGAAGCGATTGGACTGTGCACTTAGTCACATGGTCTAAACTTTTGGGTAGACCTGTGCGGTGCCAGGAGTTGGACTTGATGATCCTTATGGGTCTCTTCCAACTCGGGATATTTTATGATTCTATGATTCTATGATTCTATGTTAGCATAAATGACAGACTAATATATTCATGCTTAAAGGGACAGTTAAAATGTAAGAAATAGTTGGAATGAAACTGAAAACCATAAACACTTAAGGAGAAAAAGATGTTGAGAAAATCATAGAATCATAGAATACCCTGAGTTAGAAGGGAACCACAAGAATCACGCAGTCCAACTTCTGGCTCCACACAAGACAACCCAAAAATCAAGCCATATGTCTGAGAACATTGTTCAAGTGCTTCTCAAACTCTGTCAGGCTTGACACCAAAGCCACTCCTCCGGGAGCCTGTTCCAGCGCTCAACCATCCTCTCAGTGATAAACTTTGTCATAATATCCAGCCTGATTCTCCTCTGTTACAGCTTCACACTGTTCCCTTGGGTCCTAGCACTCATCACCAGAGAGAAGAGATCAACGCCTCCCGCTCATGAGCTCTAGGCTGTGATGAAGTCTTCCATCAGTCTCCTCTTTTCTAGGCTGAACAAAACATGTGACTTCAGCCACTGCTCATGTCTTCTCCTCTAGACCCTTCACCATCTTTGTAGCCCTCCTTTGGACACTCTCTAATAGTTTTATGTCCTTATTTTGTGACATCCGAAACTGCATGCAGTATTCAAGTTGAGGCTACATCAGCACAGAGCAGAGCAGGAAAACCATTTCCCTCGAGCAGTTAGTAATGCTGTGCTTGATGCACCCCAGGATAAGCACTCCTGGCTGCAAAGGAACACTATTGACTCACATTCTACTTGCCGCCAACAAAAACCTCCAGATTACTTTCTGCAGGGCTGCTCTCCAACCTCTCATCCCCCAAACTGTACAAATATCCAGGGTTGCCTTTTCCTGGGTGCAGAATCCAGCACTAGCTCTTGTTAAACTTCATAGGTTGGTGATTGCCCAGCTCTTTTATTTATCAAGATCACTCTGAAAGACCTCTCTACCCTCAATGGAGTCAACACCTCCTCCCAGTCTGGTGTCATCTGCAAACATACTTTTTGAGGGTTGAGACAAAGGGGCACCAGTGAACAACCCAAAATAAATTGTAGTCAGTTATGTTAGTTAAATATTATGTGGATGCTGGGTTGTATGCAAAGGATTCTAGAATACTATAAAAGAGATTATTTCTAAGTAGACTTCTGTTTTTGAGTTAACTGAGCTCATTTTAGTGCTAAGTGTATACTTAAAATTACTACTGAATTAGATTTTCACTAAGAAAACAAGCAACTGTGAGAATAAATGTATAAATCATAGAATCACAGAATGGTTTGGGTTGGAAGGGACCTTAAAGAGACTCTAATTCCAACCCCCCTGCAAACTTATTTTCAAATTCTGCATCCAAGTCATGTATAAAAATATTAAAGGGAATTGGCCATAAAATGGAGCCCTGCAAAACCCCGTTAGTGACTGGCTGCCAGCCTGATGCATCCCCATTTACTATAACCCTTTGGGTCTGACCTGTCAGCCAACTGTTCACCCATCATATTATGTATTTATCTAGCCATATGCTTGACATTTTGCCCAGAAAGATACGGTGAGAAACAGTATTGAAACTTTGCTAAAATCCCAAAAGATTAAATCAACTGGCTTCCCTTAGTCAACTAGGTGGGTGACCTTGTAATAAAAGGAAATTAAGTTCATTAAACAGGACTTTCCCATCATGAACCCATATTGGCTGTGACCTATGATCACATTGTCTTTCAGGTGTTTTTCAGTAACTCCGAGAATTATCTTCTCCATAATTTTACCAGGCCCTGAAGTGAGACTGACAGACCTGTAATTACCAGGGTCTTCTTTCTTGCCCTTCTTGAAAACTGGAACAAAATTTGCCAGCTTCCATTCGAATGGGACCTCTCCAGATTCCCAAGCCCATTGAAAAATAATTGTGGGAGCTCTCATGATGACATCAGACAGCTCTCTGATTACTCTGGGATGAATCCCATTGGGCTCCATAGACTTATATGCATCCAAGTGAAGTAGCAAATCCCACACAATTTGAGTTGGAACATTTATAATTGTTTGTTTCAGATTGGGAATTATTGTAATACGAATGTGCTGTCTTCATTGGTCCATGAATCTGATAATTGAGTTTACATTTTACTAAATGCCTAAAAGAATTATTTTCATTATTTTGAGACATATTCAATCCTTGGCAAAGTAACTTATATTTTCCCAATATAATATGAAACTTGTCACTCATGAAAAATAGAGGTCATAATTACAATAACAGTACTATATTAATCACAACACCTTGGAAGATCTGCTAATTTATTTGCTAATAAATGATCTGTTTCTTCTGTAACCAGCCTCTTCCATGAACATTAAGGAATAAAAATTTTGTCCTTATATTTTTTAATCACTAATATGAAGAAATACAAGTTGTCAGTATGAAAATGTGCTCCTAATACTACTTGTATGGTATACAAATATGAAATCTACATTGTCTGGATTCATTGTGTTACCACTTATGTAGCTTGAGAACATAGCACCTACTATAATACAATACTCAACACAAACGAAGTCAAATAACAATTTGCATTTTCTCTAATCTTTTTCTTAAACTTGAAAATAATGTATTCACTTGTTTATTTTCACCTGTAATCTGATATACAGTAAGTCCATGGTTCATTTAATTATGCTACAACTGTATTTCATCTGTTCTGTCTGCATTTGCTCAAATAATTTTATCACAATTTGACAGAACAATAACTCCTGAGAAGAACAGCAAAAATTAAACAATCATAGACAAAAAAAAAGACAATTGAAACAAAAAGATAAAACAGATGATCAAATAATTCAAAATAGAATTTGAATAAGAAATTAACTAAACAAATGAAAAAGAAACAAATTAACATGCTACCAAGACAACACTTTTTGAGCCAATCCTGGGAGAGCTGCTGCCTGCTTGCAAGTCCTTGTGCTCCTCTGGGATTTCCTCAGCTCATGAACGCTGCCCTGTGTGCAGGGATCCCTTACTCAGCAGCAGATTGTGCTTACTCCAGAGCTAATCGTCTTGGGGAGTACCAATAGAGGTTTCATAGGTGATGAACAAGTTAAAAAATATCTTTATTATTAATTACTTAGCTTTAAAAGCATGCTCTGAAAGAGTCTTACTGGTTTTGGAGTATGTTATATTGTTACAGTAGAGGTAGACAATGGAAGAGCAATCCTGGTTGTTTCCCTGCTGTGTCTGCCTGCTTTTGCATCTGTAGTAATGAAATTCTATTTGCTTCATTTAATCTGATGTGAATCTATGTAAAAGGAACCATATCTGAAACCATTTTTCAAGTAGATAATTCAAGTAGGTAATTCTGAATCTGAGTAGTGCCTTTTTCCAGCTGATGTATACAGGATAACTTTCAAAATCATTATAACATGAGAAATAGCAAAAAAATAAATAAATAAATAAATAAAAAATTGTGTTAAAATTACCACATGCTTATATTTTTCCATTCAGTGCATATCAGTGAGAGTAACAAGGAGCAGAGCTCTGGTTACATATTTAAAAAATAATTTTAAAGGCCAGATTGTAAGGAGTATTACATGACCTAACATGAGAGGGACTCCATAAACCTTCTTCTAATATTCAGTTAAATGAGTGCTCCAAACAGTAACCTTTCTTGTTATTCTCCTTATTTCCTATTCATCTTCTGTCTGCCAAGTAATTAAAGAGGAGGTAACGAACAGCATTAATGACTTCATCTCTCATAGCAGTTTGCGAGACATGACTGGAACAGTGAGGGATACCCTTTTTCACGGTAATGGTAGCCTACATGTGGAGGAGACATGAAAGAGACTTTTTCTGCTTGTCTGGCTCAGTACTTGTATTATTTTTGAGCCCTTTATGGCAATATCAAATCTATTGCTAGATAAGCTCACAAATTCTGGATTTCTGAGTTAAGCCTTGTTTACAGGTCTTTGATCAGACAGCTATGCTACATCAATGGGACCGTTCCTTGGAGGTTGTTGCTCACTATTTTAATAAGTGAATTATTTGACTAAAACTTCTTCTAAATGAACATCTATGATTGTTTTGTTTTGTTTTATTATTTTATTTTATTTTATTTCAAATCCATTCCTGTTGTACTGAAAATAATTATATTTTGATCTCTTTATTCGTAAGACTTGTGGCTTCATATCATGCAAATTTATTTTAAGTCTTTCTGTTACCATGCTTGCTCGTAATTAACTTAATACAGATGCTAACACTAATATATCGCAAAGTCTATTCAGAAAGCCTATTTATTTTTTTGCACTGCACTACAAAAATAATATAATATGAATGAAATCTATATGGCATTTTCATGCTAAAAAGACAACCCCAAGGGACTGTGGTTGATGGTGACTCACACCAGCCAGGGACATCCTCTGGCCTGTATCAAGGGTATTTACCTAAGTGTTGTTTTTTTTTTTTTCCGTTTTTTTTTTTTGTTTCTTTATTTCTCTTCTTTTTCTGAATATTGGTCATCATCACAAGCATTTACTTTTTGTGTTGTGATAGCATTTTATAGTATTTTAAAAACTATTCATAATTCCAAGTGAACGATGCTAACTGAGAATCATCTTCCTGCTGGATATGAGTGCAAACTTCACCGGTTTATATTTTTTTCTTACTAACTTACAATCAGTCCAGAGTGGATTTTCATATTTCTGTTTTTCTCCTCTGCTTCTGAGTTCTGTGCTTGGAGAGATCAGGATATATTCTTCAAAGTTAAAAATGCACTTTACTCTAGAAATGTTGGAGCTCAATATACATTTGTTTTTATCAATGTGTAAAATTATTGGAGTACTTCAGAAATTTTTATAAGTGTTTGAAAGTGATCAGAATTCTAGGCTCCTTCAGTATAAAATGATTTTAAAATTACCAAAACACTTTTACTAATTTGAGAGATTGTGAATTTCCAAAATCAATGTGTATTTATTTTATTAATAATAACCTATGAATGGAAGTTTAAATTTTTGATCACCCAAGACTAGATATAGTGTGGATCACATGTTAGGAGTCTAAAGAAACTAACTGTTCTAATGAGAGTATTGCAATGGACTATTAACCTACTTTCTCTGCTGACTCTTGTTACTATAATATATCTGGCCAGGACTTTGATCTTGCTTTGTTTTTCTCTCTTCTGACCCTTTAATGACATGGAAGAGCTAAAGGTTTGAGCAGCTGAACTCTGATGACTTTTCTTTTTTTTTTTTCCTTTTTTCTTTTTTTTTTTTCCCACAGTTATTAGTAGTCCTTTTTGAATAAGCTCTAATAACTTGTTATTTTGAAACTATCCTCCACAGTAAATTGCAAAGAGTAAAAGGAAACAGAAGTAAAAGTTTCATGGTCTCCTGTTAGTGCCAGCATTCTTGGCAAAGGACAACAGAAATCCATTTCTCTTTCAATTCCCACAACTTTCTCTTTCTATCTCCACCAGAAGTCAAGAAAAAAAATTGCTGTTGTACAGATATACATACATAATCTGTTTGAAATTAGTCATATATGGCCTGAGGAGGATGGGAAAAAGAAAAGAAAAGATTACAGAATCTTTTTCCTTAATTATTTCTTGTGGGTCTTGTTTATATTTTATTTTCATGGTTTATTTTAATTCTGGTTTATGTTTTTCTTAAATCTGGATTTCTGGTGCTTCTGGAAATTCCTACAGTCTTCTGCAGACAGCACTTTCTGCTATCTGTTTCTTGAAAGGATTTCCTGTTTAAAAAAGGCCAGCAGCAGTTTGTAACATGCAGATGAGTAGGGAGTGTCAGGAGTACAGCTGACATAGACATCAGCTGTCACCAAGACAGGGAATCTTAAAGATGCCTAGAGGTTCTGTTCCAGACAGTGGGGGACTCTGTGTCTAAGGTGGTAACGTGCCATAGCTTTTTCTTATTTTTTTTTTAATTTTTTATTTTTTTGTCTTTTACCAGCTGGAGAAAGTACCCCTGGCAAACTGGAAGCCTTGACCCAATGGATCTGCAGTAGGTGGGTGCTGCCACCCAGGCCTGAGACTGCAAAGTCGCCTGATAGCTCTCCTGGTCTGGGGTGAAAACTGCAAGTACAGTAGGAAGAAGAAAGCAGACTGTATAGTGTCAGGATGCTGAACAGGAGACTGATAAGATTTTCATACACACTTTGCAGAGATAAAAGCTTTGAGTCACACGATTCAAGGAAGAATGGACAGCTAAATGCTGTGCTTAGTGGTGGCCAGAAATGCCAAAGAAGGGGAAAACTGGAAGTTTGTGGCAAGAAGAAAAAACTTCCCCCTCCTCCTTCAGATCTAAACGTGCAGCATCAGTGTTATTATTATCTAATCACCAAAGAAGGGGAACAAGGCCAGTTAAGGCAGGCCTCAACCTGGACTGACCATTAGCCCTGAGAGGAAGGTGTGCGTGACAGTGGCTGGAGATTTCCTTCTGCAAGGGATGGAGGCACCAATGTCTCATTTAAGAAGACTGTAAAGGGAGAATCGTTACTTGCTGGGGGCCAAATCCAGGATGTTGTCCTGAGACTACTGAAGGACATCTGGACTTTGGACAGGAACAACAGGGCTAGAAGCATAAGTGTACCTGGCAACATGGTACATATATTATTCTAACGAGAAATATTTCTTTGGATTCCGTGGCCAAATAAATGCTTTATCACTCATACAGCACTGTCTTTAAAAGTATATTCAGGAGCCATCTGGACATGATCCTGGGCAAGTGACTATAAGTGGCCCTGCTTGGGCAGGGAGTTGGACCAGATCATCTCCCAAGGTCCCTTCCAACCTTGATCATTCTGTGATTGTGTGATTTCTGATACCATTTACACAACTGCTGTTACTAGAGAAAATGACAAAAACTAAATCACAAAGCAAATTATCCAAAGATTCCAATGTTTCATTCACAGTGGAAGAGCCATATGGAGAGTAAGGAGTGACTAAATATAGTATGAAATAGTCTGTAAAGAAAGTAAGAGACATAATAAAAATAGCTTTATTGGTGACATATGCCCATTGTAATTATATATTTGCAATACTTTCAGACAATACATCCTAATGTTTTAATTCCCCCAAGATTTCTTGGATTTTGTCTAAAAAATCTGTAATCTACTATGACCTCTGGCAAGTGACTTTAATTCTTATGATCCAGTGAATGTCTTAAGTAAAACATATTTAATTACATATTTAATTAAGAAAAAACAAACATATTTAATTAAGAAAACAATGATTAAGAATAAGACAGAGGAGAAACGCACTAGGTGTATATATATATATATATTAAAAAAAAAAAGCCCCATAATCTAACATTACAAAGAAATAGAGGTAAACCAAACAACAATGTCCATCTATAAAGTTTGTATTAAACATGTCAAAGGCAACATATAGAAATTAATCAGCAGAAAAAAAAGTTACAGATGTACTGTATTAAAAATTTAACATTGTAATTTTATACAAAGAAATACAAAGAGAATTCTGAAAATCAGCAGAATCCAACTTAAAATACATTAAAAGATGTATGTTAATTCTTAAAGTAGTAGATCAGAACAAAAGGTCTCCAAACAACAAGTCACGTTTGGAAAAGCTTTATGACCATTTCATGGAGCAAGGAAAGTAAAGTATCCATAAATGGGTCACTGTCTTGGAAAAATCCAGTGAGCATTGTTTCGAACACAGTTAACACTGAGTCAACGGTTTATCCCCACATCAACAATATTTATAGAGCCTCAGATAAATAATTTAACTTTAGCCTATCACTGATCTTAACACAGGGCTGGGAAATTGTATTTGTTACTATTTTTAATTGCAGTAAATTGTATGTAATGTATTTATGTATATATATGAGAAATATGACTTTAGAAAGTTTATTTTAATATAGGTTCTCCATTTTCATTTTATTAACACATTATGGTCACCTCATCTGTCAAATGAAAGTTTCTTTTCTGTCATTTCTGTTTTCAAAAGTGTAATTTCTGTAACAAAAATAATAGTGCGTACTTATATACGGTCATGTAGTGCCTGGCATATCCGCTGACTTTCTCCACAGGAAAACAGCTCTCCCTCTATCCTTTTCCACCTTCCCACCAAGTGTAATGGAGCCTGCCCTCCTTTGCTAGACTGGCAGAGCTCTCAAAGTAAGGAAGCTATCCCTGTTGCCCCCATGACTCACTCATACACCTATCAGTGACTGCTACCAACAGCTTCATTTACAAAAATTTACAGCATCCCACTAAGTGGTGTCAGTCAAGTTCCACTGTGAAATCTTCTTCAGCTCATCTGCAAAAAAAAAATACAGTAAGAAATTAAGAAATAAATGGAAAAGTTTAGTCTAGGGAAGGAGAGGTTTATATAAATCATGTAATCAATTTAAATGTATTATCCATTCATCCAGTCTCATGAAATAAAAAACAAACAAACAAACAAACAACACTAAATTGTGAAGAATTGCTTCTGTTATTGTCAGCGCTTCTGTTTTAAATGATAATCATGTTTAAATGATAATCATAGTTGTCTTGACAATGTCTTTTATGAGATGCTTTGTAGACTGTAGCAAAACTGTTAATTTAGCTAACTGTAAGATTTAGAAGTTTTTTTCTTTGTTCTTTTTTTTTTTTTTCCCCAATTGCTCAATGTCTCCCACTAAATACCAGTTTTAATATGCTTCTGGCTGGTAAGGAGCTAACTTTTCCCACAGCAACCCATATAGTGTTGAACTCTGTACTTGTAGCTAAAACTGCATTGGTATCACACCAATGTTTTGTCTGTTGCTGAGCAGTCCTGGCACAGCACCAAGGCTCTCTCTAAACCCCTCAGAGCCAGTAGTCTGGGGGTGGGCAAGAAGTGGAGAAGAGACATTATCAGGGCAGCTGACCTGAACTGACCATGCCAAACCACACTCAGAAATAAAAGGTGGGAAAGGGGGAAGAGAAGGGGGGCTCTCATTATGAAGATGTCTGTCCTCCCAAACAACTGCTACATGAGACCCTGGTTCCCTGGATATGGCTGAACATTGCTCATTGATGGGAAACAGAGAATATTTTTTTTTTTTTTATCTCTCTCTTTGCTCCTGCGTGGCCTTTGCTTCTTCTTCTTTTTTTTTTTTTTCTTTTTCTTTTTCTTTCTTTTTCTTTTTCTTTTTCTTTTTCTTTTTCTTTTTCTTTTTCTTTTTCTTTTTCTTTTTCTTTTTCTTTTTCTTTTTCTTTTTCTTTTTCTTTTTCTTTTTCTTTTTCTTTTTCTTTTTCTTTTTCTTTTTCTTTTTTTTCTTTTTCTTTTTCTTTTTCTTTTTCTTTTTCTTTTTCTTTTTCTTTTTCTTTTTCTTTTTCTTTTTCTTTTTCTTTTTTCTTTTTCTTTTTCTTTTTCTTTTTCTTTTTCTTTTTCTTTTTCTTTTTCTTTTTCTTTTTCTTTTTCTTTTTCTTTTTCTTTTTCTTTTTCTTTTCTTTTTCTTTTTCTTTTTCTTTTTCTTTTTCTTTTTCTTTTTCTTTTTTTTTTCTTTTTCTTTTTCTTTTTCTTTTTCTTTTTCTTTTTCTTTCTTTTTCTTTTTCTTTTTCTTTTTCTTTTTCTTTTTCTTTTTCTTTTTCTTTTTCTTTTTCTTTTTCTTTTTCTTTTTCTTTTTCTTTTTCTTTTTCTTTTTCTTTTTCTTTTTTTCTTTTTTTCTTTTTTTCATCCCCCCCCCCCCCCTTTCTTTTCAATTATCTTTATCTCAACCTGTGAGCCTTTTTCTTTCCATTATACTTTCTTTTCCCCCTCTTCTTTTGAGGAGGTAGAGTGACAGAGCAGTTGTGTTGGAGTTCAGCTGGCCAGAAGGGTAAAATCACCATGCTGTGTTCAATCGAGAAAAGTTATTGAGTTCTACACATGTATAATACTTAGCACAGTATAGTAATACTCAGAGTTGATCTTATTCAACAAAATCAGGACAGTACCTATTTGTTTGGACCAATCAGTTTATCACAGACTCACTTTACATTATTGATGAATAAAGATTTCATTAAGTCAACAATTTTTCTGCAAGTATGCTCATTCATAATGGATGCGCTTAGATTCTTCCTCTATAATTCATCAGCAATGACTGACTTAGTGGCTGTATTGGGTTTATATGACAAGGTTTTGGTAGCAGGAGTGGCCTCTGTGAGAAGCCTCCAGAAGCTGTCCCAAGTTAGGTAAGAGCCAGTTCCTGCCAGGCCTTAAAAGGAACTGCTGCTGGCCAGAGCTGAGCCAGCGAGTGACACTGGTTGCGTGACTGTGAGAGCATATTTAAGAAAAGGATAAATATGCTGCACCACAGCAACTACGAGAAGAGTGAGAAAATGTGAGAGAAACAACTCTTCAGAGACCAAGGTCAGTGAAGAAGGAGGGGGAGAAGGTGCTCCAGGCACCAAGGCAGAGATTAACCTGTGGCCCAAGAAGAGTACCACGGTAGAGCAGGTTGTCCGTCCCCTTGCAGCCCATGGTATACCATGCCAAAGCAAATATCTCCTCTGCAGCCCATGAAGGTGCTCACAATAGAAGAGGTGGATGTGGCCTGAAGGAATCTAGAGCCTACACAACGACAGACACAAGGCCAGAGCTGCAGCCTGTGGCAAGAAGACCACAGTGGAGCATGAGATCTGGTGGGAGCTGATGCCCACGGGGGACCCACGCAGGAGAAACCCAGTCCTGAAGGGTTGCCTCTGTGGTATGGACCTGTATTGGAGTAGTTCTTGAAGAACTGCTGTCTGTGGGAAGCCCACATAGGATCAGTTTGGGAAGGACAGCATCCTGTGGGAGGGAGCACATGCTAGAGCAGAGGAAAAGTGGAAAAAAAGAGGAACAACCCCGTTCTTTTTCTGTCTGTGCTGCTTGGGGGGGGGGGGGGGGGGCAGGGCGGAGAAGGTAGAAGAGGTTGGAATGGGGAGAAGATGTTTCTAGTTTGCTTTCAGTTCTCACTGCCCTGGTCTGTTAGCAATAGGCATTAAATTGGATTAATCTCCCTTATGATGAGTCTGTTTTACCTATGATGTTAATTGGTGAATGATCTCCCTGTTACCTAAGCCCATGAGCTTTTTATTTGTCATCATTTTTCTCCCTCTGTTACGTTGAGGAAGAAGAGTGAGAGAGTGGTGTGGTGGTGCTTAGCTGTCCACTGGACTTCATATGTTCTAATATGTATATGATCAGTTCATTCTTCTAATGATTTGCAGGACCCTTGCATTCTTACTTTTTTTTTTTTTTTTTTTTGAGATTAAAATTACTTTTCCAGAGTGTATCTGTGATGATTTAAATGGAAATTTTCCACCTCTTGATAAGTCCATTACAAGTGAAATTCATTTTATTTACACTCATTTTCTGCTTCCACCTGACTTTTAAAAGAAAAATCAGGTTATGCTATTTTTCAAGCACACAATAATGTCCACATCTACAAGACTGGATGACTAGTGGATAGAGAACATCTCTGTTGAGAAGGACTTAGGGGTCCTGATGGACAAAAAACTCGACATGAAGTTTTTGATGAGCCAGAAGTACGTGCTTGCAGCCTAGAAAGTAAACCATATTCTGGGTTGCATCAAAATAAGTGTAGATAGTAGGTCAAAGGAGGTGATTCTCCACCTCTACTCAGCACTCATGAGACCCCTCCTGGTCGTGGTAGTGCCCCCCTCTACCTGCATCAAGCTGCATCCAGCTCTGGGGCCTGCAACATAAGAAGGATATAAACCTATTGGAGCAGGTCCAGAGGAGGGCCGCAAAGATGATCAGAGGGCTGGAGCATCCCTCCTACAAAAACGGTCTGAGAGAGTTGTGCGTTGGTTTTTGTTGTTGTTGTTGTTTTCAGTCTAGAGAAAGGGAGGCTTTGGGAAGACCTTATAGTGGCCTTCCAGTGCTTAAAGAGGGTCTACAGGAAAGCAGGGAAGGAACTCTTTATCAGGGAGGGCAGTGATGTTGCCCAGAGAAGTTACTGATGCCACACACCTGGAAGTGTTCAAGGCCAGATTGGATGGGACTTTGGGCAACCTGATCTAGTGGAAGGTATCCCTACCCATGGCAAGGGGTTGGAACTAGAAGATATTTCTGACTTAAATCAGTCTATGATTCAATGATTTTCTTTTATGAATTCTGACCCTTTTTTTTTTAATTTCACCAAATCCAGACCAGATTTAATCCAAGGTCAGGTGACTGCATTAGCATATCAGTGTTTTCAAATTCAGTCTTAGAAGCTCAAATGTGTTATAAATGCAGTTACACCACACTTAATATGGATGTACATCTTTTGGATGAGCAAATGTTTGACTTAGCACAGGTCTGTTTATAAAATGTAATGCTGATGTATCTTCAAATATTAAATCTTGTGTGAAGTGGGTTTCATAACCTTAGCATTTGAAAGAGCAGTGTTTCCTACACAAAACTCTAAATGGTGCATCCAGTGATTTGTTATTAAATAAAATTAAATAAAATCAGCACATCTGTAAAAAAATCACTTGTGTAAAAAATCACACACACACACAAAAAAAAAAAAGTTTGCTGCTTTAAAGGTGAAATCTTGATCTTACTTTCCCTTGGATTTATTTTTTCTAAATTACAAAAAGATGTTAAAAAAATGAATTAACTATATTTTTAAAATGTTTATCTGCCAGTAGAGACATCCTCGCTGAAGTGTAAGCTGCTCTTATTATAATTTTCTTATTTTATTCTGTTCATCTAAGTCTCAATTATTTTGTTTTTAATTACCATTCACCATAAAGTACATTCCCTGTGAGACTTTCCAGCCAAGTTAGACAGTAACTCTTGCTTAATACCAATAGTTATGGATGGCTAACCAAGGATGACAAAGATAGAGGAACACCTACTTAGATTACCATAGCAATATACATCTAGAATGGAGAAACAAACATCCAATTTACTGTGAAAACTAAAGAACAAAGGCAATTAACATGCTTTGTGTTGTATACTCAAAGATCTACATATTGCAAGATAGATCAATGTTTTTTCCCTTCTTACCTGTAACTAATTATCTTTCATAATTATTCAGCATTTTTTATTTATAGTTTGTCTTCCATAATATAATAAAAATGTTAAAATGTGAAAAAGAAGCAAAAAGAAAACAAAGCAAACAATCAAAAACAAACAAACAAAAAACCACAACATATACAGGTCTCATACATATTGAGAAATAACCAGAAGCAACTGTTTTTTGTTGGTTTGTTTGCTTGTTTGCTTGTTTCCCTAATTATAGTTATTATTATTTTTGGACTACCCAAATTGCAAAAGCCTGTTGAAAATGAGTTTGCCATATTTTCTCTAGTAACTTTTAGCTCTTGTGCCCAGACAAACTACCTGCATCAGTTCTGGCCTTACAGGGCTTCCCCTACTGAGTTCTGAGTGAATATCTTACAGATGCTCTTGTTCTCACAGAAGGGAGGCTGCTTCTGTGTAACTGCTTGATCTTCAACCTGGTCTCAGGACTAAGCTTTTGCTTTAAAGGCAGGGATTATCCCACTCCATCTCACATCTGCCTGTGTGGTAACTGCTGCTATGCTGCAGTCTTAAAACAGAGCCTTACTCACATTACACAGTACTCCATGACACTGTGTAATTAGATTTTGGAACATATTGACACAGGATGTTATGGAAGCTAATAATTTAAAATTGTTTTAAAATCCATTAGGCAAATTCATGGAGGAAAAGGCCACTTAGTGCTATCAAGTTCAAAGATGCAGCTTCTAGTACAGAAAGTCCTAAGCAATAGATGACTGAGGTAGAGTGAATAGTTTTACCATGTACTTCTTGTGTTCCTATTTACTGTTGCCCCCAGAATATGCTGTTAGCCATGGCTGGAGACAAAATACTGAACTGGAGAGACATTCATTCTTATCAAAATAAGATATTGTTTAGTTTAGTGTGAGGAAAGGTTCATCTTCTTCAAAGTAGAAACTTCCTTTAAAGTGCATTTATCTATTTATCTATTTATTTTGTATTACTTACTCCAAACCAAGCAAAGACCTTCAAAACTCTTGACTGACATTCATTTCCTAGGCTGGATGGGGCCTTGGCCAATCTGATCTAATGGGTGGCATCCCTGCCTATGGCAGGGGTGTTGGAGCTAGATGATCTTTAAGGTACCTTCCAACCCAAGCCATTCTATGATTCTATGATTTCCTAATACTACAATCTAACAGTAGATTACAGTTATCATCAACATGTTTAGTTCAGTTATAGACTCAACAACGCTTCTTCTGCTTCTAAGCAATGTTTCTGGACTTCCACTCAGTTTGAAAGGGTTTGAAAGGGAATAGTTAACTGTAATTCATGACTGAAATGGCAGAAGTAAAAACACAGTATGGAGATAAAAAGTTGGACACAGAAAAACGTCTTTGCAAAGCTTTGTTAAGTCTATCATTCAAATATACAATCTAGCCAAATCTAAAAATAAATAGATAAATATATTAATATTTCATGTTTGGTCATACAGCAAATATTGTTGTACTCTGAAAAAGATTGGGGGTCCCTTCTTCACCTCCTATGCTTGTAAAAAGGTGACTCAATGCAATTGCTGTCTCCTTTGCTTCTCTTAATACTGTGACAACATGTCAAGCCATGATGACAAGACTGAAAGAGGAACCAAAGAAGAATTAATCCTCCACTGGCAAAGACTGCATGTGTGCTTATTTTCTAGGAGGTGAAGCTGAAGTCCTCACTTTCTTATTACTGTCTACATGCTTAACTTTTCCTATGATAACTAAAAGTGTAGTGAATAGCTGTCATCTATCAAGGACTCTCTTGATGTTATACTCAGTTGGGGCATGCATGGGACTGTAAGAGCCTTAAGGTGTCTTAATTACAAACATCAGCCAAAGGAAACCTTACGTTCTACACATCCAGTTTGTAAGATACTTCACTTATAAGACAATTACTTCTGTTCTTCTCCACCATGAAGCAGACAAATGGTTTCTAGTTATGCTGAAGTGCCTCTACACCAATGCACACAGCATGGGAAACAAGCAAGAGTTGGAAACCATGGCACAATTAGACAAATATGACTTGACTGCTATCATGGAAACATGGTGGGATGGATCACATAACTGGAACATTGAAATAGAGGGCTAAAAATTCTTCAGAAGGGATAGACAGGGAAGGAAGGGAGGGGGTGTTGCCCTCTACATTAGTGTGAAGAATTGCCTCTCAGAAACAGCCACGGACAGGTTGAGAGCTTGTGTCTGAGAGTTAAGAACCACACCAATAAAGGGCACCTTCTGGTCAGGGTCTACTACAGGACACCCAGTCAAGGGGAGGTAGTGGATGAGGCATTTTTGTTTCAACAGCAAGAAGCGTTGCACTTGCATGCTCTCATCCTGATGGGGGACTTCAACCACTTGGATGCCTGCTGGGAAAACTACACGGCAGGCTGTAAGCAATCCAGAAGATTCCTAGAGTAAGTTGAGAATAACTTCCTGGTCCAGGTATTAGACAAACCAACCAGAGGAGAAGGGTTACTTGACCTGGTGCTTACCAACATGGAAGAGCTCATTAAAGAGGTCAAAATTGTAGGCAGTCTAGGCTGCAGTGACACACTCTGGTTGAGTTTTTGATCTCAAGAAATACAGGCCTGTAAAAGAGAAGAGTCACGACCCTGAAATTCCAAAGTGAGAACTTCAAGCTACTTAAAGACCTAGTAGGTGAGATCACCTAGGAACACCATCCTTAGGGACAAAGGAGCTGAGCAGAGCTGGCAACTCTTTAAGGATATTTTCCTTAGAACACAAGAACTCTCCCTGTTTAAAAACGTGGGCGAGGAGGGCAGACAAATGGGATGGCAGAGCAAGGACCAGTTGGTCAGACTGAGGTGCAAGACGGAAATGCACAGGCAATGGAAGCAGGGACATGTAGCATGGGAAGAGTACAGGGATGCAGTCCAGATGTGCAGGGATGGGATCAGGAAAGCCAAGGCACGGATGGAACTGAGCTTGGAAAGAGATGCAAAGAATAGTAAGAAGGGATTCTATAGGTACATTGTTCAGAAAAGAAAGGCCAAGGAGAGTGTACCCCCTCTGATGGATGAGAAGGGTGAACTGGTAACAACAGACATGGAGAAGGATGAGGTACTCAACTTCTTTGCCTCAGTCGTCACTGCCAGTCAGGCTTCCCAAGTCTTTAATTTCCCTAAACCTGTAGATGGAGGCTGGGGAGCAAAGTCCCTCCCACGGTAAGTGAAGAGCAGGTTTGAGACCACCTGATGAAACTAAACAGGTACAAGTCTATGGGGCCTGATCCCAGGATCCTGAAGGAATTGGCTGATGTAGTTGCCAGGCCTCTCTCCATCATATTTGAAAAGTCCTGGCAGTCAGGTGAAGTCCCTGGTGACTGGAAAAAGGGAAACATCACTCCCATTTTTAAAAAGGGTAGAAAGGAGGACCCAGGGAACTACAGACCAGTGAGCCTCACCTCTGTGCCTGGCAAGATCATGGAACGGATCCTCCTGGAATCAAGGTCAAGGCACATGCAAGACAAAGAAGTGATCCGAGACAGCCAGCATGGCTTCACCAGGGGTAAATCCTGCCTGACCAATATAGTGGCTTTCTACAATGGAATGACTGCACCAGTTGACAAGGGAAGACCAACAGATGTCATCTACTTGGGCTTCTGTAAGGCCTCTTACACAGTCCTCCATGACAACCTGGTCTCAGAATTGGAAAGAGATGGATTTGATGGGTGGACCATTCAAGGGATAAGGAGTTGGCTTGAAGGTAGCACCCAGAGAGTGGTGGTCAATGGCTCTATGTCCAAGTGGAGGTCGGTGATGAGTGGCGTACCTCAGAGGTCTGTCCTGGGAATGGTACTGTTTGATATCTTTATTGATGACATCAACAGTGGGATCGAGTGCACCCTCAGCAAATTTTCAGATGACAGTGATGCAGTTGATATGACAGAAAGAAGGGATGCCATCTGAAGGGACACCTGGACAAGCTTGAGAAGTGGGCCCACATGAACCTAATGAGGTTCAACAAGTACAAGTGCAAGGTGCTGCACTTGAGCTGGGGCAATCCCAGACATGAGCACAGACTGTGAGAAGAACTCATTGAGAGCAGCCCTCCAGAGAAGGGCTTGGGGGTTCTGGTGGATGAAAAGCTTGACATGAGCTGGCAGTGCACGCTTGCAGCCCAACAGGCCAACTGCATCCTGGGTTGCGTTAAAGGAGGAGTGGGCAGCAGGTCAAGGAAGGTGATTTCCCCCCTCTACTCTGCCCTTGTGAGGTCCCACTCGGAGTACTGTGTCCAGGTCTGGAGCCCCCAGCACAAGAAGTATGTGGATCTGTTTGAAAGAGTCCAGAGGAGGGCCACGAAGATGATCAAGGGGCTGGAGCCCCTCTCCTATGAAGATACGCTGAGAGAGCTGGGGCTGTTCAGCCTACTGAAGAGAAGGCTCTGGGTTGACCTCATTGCAACCTTTCAGTACTTGGAGGGGACTTATAAAAAGGATGGACAACGACTCTTTGCTCAATCAGATAATGACAACACAAGGGGGAATAGTTTTAAACTGAAAGAGGGGAGATTTAGATTAGATATTAGGAGCAAATTCTTCACTCAGAGGGTGGTGAAACACTGGAACAGGTTGCCCAGAGAGGCTGTGGATGCCCCATTCCTAGTGGTGTTCAAGACCAGGTTAGATGAAGCCCTGAACAACTTGATCTAGTGGGTGGCATTCCTGTCTATGGCAGGGGGGTTGGAACTATATGATCTCTGAGGTCCCTTCCAATCCGAGCCATTCTATGATTACATGATACAAAAAGCTTCAGTACTCTTGTTAAGTACCACAAATGAATAATAGCTACCATTTTTTTCAAGCAGTTTTGAGCCACTATATATTCTAATATTCACATCTATGATGTAGCTCCATACATATGAAAATGAGATTTTAAGTATAAAATCATCATTCATTCTGCCTGTAACACATCTTATTAGAACTACAAGTAAAATGTGCAGTATGTTCCAAACAACTTACTATTGACAGCTGCAGTGTAAGTGGTCTGGTACCTTAGTTTTACTCAGTAATCTTATTATCAAGCAATTATTGTGTCATAGATAAATATCAAAAGTAATGGTAATTATAAACTTGTTACAAACAAGTTAGGCCTCAGGATAAAATAATTTAAGTTGTGCTACCTTTGTAATCAGTTTTGTGTCACCAAACAATACACTGACAATGGCCCCTTGGCAGGGCAAACCAAAGACAGTTAAAACTGTACAGTCTTAATTTCATAGGTGATTATAATTTATTTGAGGGAAATAAAAAAAAATTAAAAGGTCATTTATTTACAGAGCTAAAAAGCATTAGCAATGTAAGGGTCCCTGTTATTACATTAATTTGCTTCTATGGAGAGATGAATTGCCTTCAAATACCTCCAGGTCAGAATAATGTTTGTAATCGTGAAATAAATTTAGTTTCTGTCTTAATCTAGTTTAATGCTTCAAGCATCTGCTTAATTTAGCATTATGTTCCAAATATTTTTTGTTCTAGAATTGAGATTAAAATGGAGGGGAAGAATGTTCTGCACAAGGAGGTGGAGCTCGTGAGGTGAGAGAGACAGTGCAGGACTTTTTCTGGATCTGAGTAAGAAAGGCCCAACAGCAAATGGCTTAGTCAGATAACTGCTTTAATACGCCAGAATAAGAAGAGGAATACAAATAGTGAACAAATTTTGCATCCTTTCTGATTCTGGGCACCCATGTTCATGCAGCATCAGGTGGATCCCAGATGGATTTTCCCACAGTGCACTGCACAGACCAGAACAGATCCTGTCTGTGAAGAGAAGCTGTCCCTTTTTGCCTTTCAATCTTTTTTATACTCCCCTTACAAGAAAATTACTGTTCTGAAAGGATGTTCATATCAGAATGTCTTACTGCACTTTTAGACAAAGGCAAGGCCACACAAGTGGTGTAATCATTGGTAACCAATTGGGAGTTGTCTGCAGGATCCTCTGTTACAGTGAGATGCAAAAGTTATCCTGTGGCCAAGGGTTTTGTGCAGCACCACGTGGGCCTGAAAAACCATGCTGTATGTGCAGGGCAGCACAAGCTTGCAGGTTCCTGCTCAGGTTATCTGTGATGTGGGTCACCAGCTCCTACATGGGCAACACCATCCCGGTCAGGATCATTGAATTCCACTCGGTGATCTACATACGGCTTACCTTTCCTAAGATATATTATAACTTACTGATTACGTTAATAACATGCAGGTATCTCACATCCTAAGTATGAACCCCAGTAAAGCAGATGCGACCTGTGTGAGATCGCTGATTCCCCAAATGCAATGTCTTCTGAAAGGCTCCCAGTATAGGGTGGGAGGCCTGGGGGATTTGCATTTGAAATTGATGGTATTGTGTTTTTAAGGAGAGAAAAAAATAGTGCTGACAGCAGAATATTACATTTTAAAACCAAACTAAACTATTTCCATTCAAGTGGTATGTTCAGACTTGAAGAAGAGAGTCAAATGATATTCTAGAGTTGTGTTGAATTTAATCATACACTATTTAATAAATGATCAGAATTTTCTATATTATGGATATTGATAAGTGTTTATTATAATTATAATACTGAGCTGAAGAATATAAAATCACAGTATAAAACATCAATCCTGATATTCCTTTACGGAATGTTCATCATATCTTTACTGTGTAGAAACAATTTTATTGTACTATAAAGGTCTGAAAAAAGATTACAATTATTTATTTTGCTACCACAAATTTTGAATTTTTGAAGTATGAAACACCTAAAGAAAAGACAGAACACATTCCCCACCTCCCAGGCTGTCAAAAGCTGTATCAACGTTCTTTGAAACTAATTGAAAGATTCATGTTTGACCCAATAGTGTCCATTTTTAAGCCATCAGAAAATCACCTGACCTATTTGAAATCCAGTTTTAGACACCGAATGTCATAAGTTATTTAAAACAAGGTGCAATTAGACCAGCCCACTTTCAGAAGGAGTAAGCAGTGGTAGAGGAACTCCTCTAAGTTCCTGCTGGGTTCGATGAACATTCAAGTAGGTGGAGAGTCATGTGAAGATTAATGTTACATGCTTGAACTGGGTCTTATAACGTAATCTCTTTTCTCTAAAGAACAGTATTTCCAGTTCTAGCCACTACTTCACTTAAACCATCCAATAAAAGAAAAATGAAAAGAAAAAACATTTCTCTTGGGGAAAACAAACAAACAAACAAACAACAAAACCTACCTGAAAAACTAAAGGAGATGATCAAAACTGTTTCCTATTCAGGGAAGAGAAAAATGAATTAAAATATTCATTTATATTAATTAACATAGGCCATTTAGGAATGTTTCTCTGGTTAAGTAATAATTTCTGTAAATATTAATCTAAATATCTTGAGTGCCTTTCCTCATTTCTTAATATTGTACATTCGGTAGACATGATCTGTTGAAGTTATTATTTACCCTATTTCTTTTCCCACCTTTTGATTTGTCATTTTCATGATTTCTAGTGAATATGCACTTTGCTGATACATGGACAGAAATTCTAATTTTGTCTATGACTCAGAATTTTATCAGCAGCTATCTGTTTTTTATTTGTCTTCAAGTTGACCAAGGTACATTTCAAAGGTGTGGTTCTGTTTTAGGCTTACATAGCAAGGTTTTGGTGGAGGGGAGGCTGCAGGGGGGACACGTGTGAGAAGAGCCTGGATGCTGCCCCATGTTAGATAAGAGCCAGTTCCAGCCAGCTCCAAGAGGGACACACTGCTGGCCAATCTGAGCCAAAGAGCAATGCTGGTTACGCCTCTGTGAGACCATTATTAAAAAGGGAAAAAAAAGCCTGCGCAACAGCAGCAAGTATGAGAAGAGTGAGAAAATGTGAAACAATCCTGCAGACACCAAGGTCAGTGAAGAAGGTGGGGGAGGAGGTGCTCCAGGCACCAAGGCAGAGATTACCCTGCAGCTCAAGGAGAGGATCATGATGGAGCAGGAGGTCCCCTTGCAGCTCATGTTGTACCATGACAAAGCAGATATTCCATCTGCAGCTCATGAAGGTACCCACAATGGAACAGGTGGATGTGGCCTGAAGGAGGCTCAGCCCCTGAAGAGCCCACAGTGGAGCATAAGGTCTGGTGGATGCTGCTCTCCATGGGAAACCCATGCAGGAGCAGCCTATTTCTAAACACAGGCCTGTATCCTGTGTTACAGACCTATATCAGAACAGTTATTGATGAGCTGTAGTCTGGGAGAAGCCTACAGAGGATCATTAGGTGAAAGGGATCCTGTGCTGGAGTAGGGGAAGATGAAGTTTTATTATCTGACTATAACCCCTATTTCTCATCCCTCTGTGCTGCTCAAGGGGCGAAGACAGAAGAGGGTGGATGGAGGGAAGGTGGTTTTGGTTTGCTTTTGGTTCTCCCTGCTCTAGTCTGTTAGCAATAGGCAATAAATTACACGAATCTCCCTTATGCTAATTCTGTTTTAACAGATGATAGTAATTTGTGAGAGATCTCCCTGTCCTTATCTCTGCAGATGAATCTTTTTTTTCATCATATTTTGTCCCTCTGTTATGTTGAGGGCGAGCAAGAGAAGTGAATTATTTATATTAAATGTACTTTATTTTATTTTATTTTATTTTATTTTATTTTATTTTATTTTATTTTATTTATTTATTTCTTGATTTCCCTTCATTTGTCATTAGTTGATAGACCAGATAGACAATGCGTTAATAAAGAATTAAGTTAACTGTGAAATCCCAATAAATCAGTTCTACCACATTTTTCCTAACTTCTTCACCCTTAAATATTTTATTAAGATTCATGCAGTTTTGCAACTTATTCCAAGAGAGACAAAACTAAGGGAACAAAAAAAAAGGAAGCAGGAGTTTGTTTATAAAGAGAATGGTGGGTCAAAGGAAATGAGGAAACAGACAGATCTTACTTTTTCCTATTATTTTCTAGTTATCAGAAAATAATTACATAACAAATATTTATATATTATATATTATTATTTTTGTTGTTGTTGTTAAAGCCGGTCAAATATGGTGATTTACTTGCACTAATAGGACCAAATCTGTGGCCTAATAAGGTCAGTGTTGAAGTTCCTCATACCTCCAGTTAAGTTGGTGTAGAGGGAATTAACGTGATTTTTCTGGCCAAGTTATGCATTTTCTAACAACAACAACAAAACCAAAATATTTTTAAAACAAACAAACAAACAAAAAAGCAAGCAACAGTAAAAACTTGGCACATCAAAGTGGAGATTATTATGCCTCTAGAAATGATTGAAGAGTCAATTATCCTGACTTCTTTAAGAGCTAAAACAAAACTGAGATAAGATCTTGGTTGATATTCCTAAAATTTATATTAGCCATTTTACTTTATTATTATTATTATTATTATTATTATTATTATTATTATTAAATATTATCTGTGGCTGACTCTCAGATTTAGTTTCTGCATAAAGTGTAAGCAGAAATGACCACGCTTTTTCCCTGTACTTTTTTGTTGCTTACGTCTTCTTCCGCTACTATGGTCACTTTGTGCATCTGATTTAGTGGTGTTCAGATTAATCTAACAAAATTTATGCAAGTGTCTTATAGCAGTAGATTATTTTGGCCTAAACCTTGTGGCATGTTAATTGGAAAGATCACAGAAAGGTCAACAAAAGCAAATATATATATATATATATATATATATAATTATCAACATTAAGAGGAGAAATTTATTGCTTCAGTCATAGCAAGTCATACTCCATATTACAAAGGATTTTATTATTCTTGGTTTTGTAACTTGCTTACTTGGTTAATATATTTCTGGATTAACAGAATGCTATGGAAAATAGAATACAGAAGGAAGTTGGAGAAAAAAAAAAACAAACAAAAAAACCCAATTGTTTCTTAGCTTGTGTACAAACAGCATTTATTTACCACTGTCATTATATGTGTGTATTTTTATATAAATACATACATCTACATATATATACACACACATACTCCCCTGCAAACTTGAAATGTACACCAGATAAAGCAAGGAACATGTACATATTCTACAACACTGAAAATAATAATTGTGCAGGCTTTCTGAGTAAATATTAAATAATCTGCCAAGACGTTTTCACCTTCCAGCTACTCTAAGAAAATCATTATACACACATCCAGCCCTAGTGGGGATGCATCTAGATGAGTTTTTACACATAGAGAATACAGGTTCACTGAAAGAGCAGAAAGAAGACACAAAAGGGCAAGGGTTCTTTGTTTATGTATTTTCATTTGAATGCTTTGTCTACACACATTTTTTAATCAAAGCCTTATGCACAAGACTTTACTTGACTGCTCCCAAGAAAAGAAAGTCATGGCATAAATGTAAAAACATTGCTATTTTGATCACCGCAGTATAAAATATCACAACTCGAAGTGAAGTTCAAATTTTTGTGTCACTTTAATTAAATTACAACTTAAGAAAAATAAGTTTTGCTCTGAAGTATTGATCATAGGGTTCATAAATTACATGCTTTTACCAGTTTATTCATAGGACATGCAGAGCTATTTTATATATATATATGTATAATATATACTATATATATTATATGTATATATATATATATTCACATCTGTTGGGCAGGCCTTAATTCCTCAAAGGATTCTCAATACCGGCTTCTAATTTTGCAACTTAGTTTTTTTCAGACCTCCAGACAGAGTTCTCTTACCAGACTACACAGCTTGATACATTTTTTTTCATTAAGAATTCAAAATATTATATTCTCGATTTTTTAAATCCAGAGACCTTTTATTATTATTATTATTTATTTATTTATTTACTCAGAATGATAATTTTTAAGTGTTATATTCTACTAATTTACCTACAGATTAAAAAAGTTGTTACTGGGTTCCTTTATAAAGGCTAAATTTCACTTAACACATACATTTCCTTGAATGAGAATAGAGAATCTAACCTTCAGAAAAGGTTTGCCATTAAGCTTCATTTCAATACTGAAGACAGGATCATTTCTACTTTTTCTTGAGACTGATTAACCGAGGATATAAGATAAACTGCTGCTATAAAATTTTCCCATGGTCCAGATATTAAAAGAACAGCTAAAACTAGCTATGCTTAATAAGAAGGAGTTATTTTATTAATGTTTGGTATCTCAAGAGATCTAAATCTGTGATAATATTCAGGGCATTAATTTAATCAGGGCATCCAAAATATCTCAGTTTTGAATGCAAACAGCTCTACCACATTATAGAGATTAAGACTTAGGAAAAGGAAACATCACTGAAAAACAAAATTGTACATCTTCAATCATACAATCTATTTATCAGTGGCAATAATAGTTCCTAATGTTAGAGCAGAATCAAACTCAAGCATAGCTAGAATGCTCCATTACTACTCTTTATTACATTATTCTGGGATTTTTTATGCAATTTTTGATGATTTCCTGCACTAAATAATTTATACTGCATGATATTCTTCACTGTTTTACACATATTAAGACAAGAGAGAAGTTACTGAAGAAATATAAGCAATATATCCCTAAATATAAAACTTTCTGAAAACAGGAATGCCATTAACATGAAGTGAGAACTTAATTTATCTCAGAGTCCACAACAGATCCCAAAGGTCTTAATGTTAGGTGTGAATTACTGTGCCGAACAGCACTTTTTAATGCTGTACTGAAATAGCTTCTTCTCATAATCATCCTGTGTTCTGTGGCAACAGCTTTCAGTTAAAAACCTCCGTGAGGTAAAAAAAGCTTACTTTATATTGGAGATCTGCATTATGCAGCACTAGAGGTTTTTGCCCTTGCCTTTATATTATGTGCAGTAACGCATGTGATGGGTTGACCTTGGGTAGATGGCAAGTGCGCAGCACCCTGCTCTGTCACTCCCCATCCTCAATATGCAAAGGGAAGAAAATACAATGAAAAAAAAAGCTCCTGGGCTGAGATGAGGACGCAGAGTTCGCTTACCAGACAGATTCAGCATAATGGAGATTAATGCAATTTAGTACCTATTGCTAACAGATTAGAGCAGGGAGAAATAAAAGCAAGCAAAACCACTCCCCCCCCCCCTGCCCCCAACATCCCCTACTACCTCCTCCCACTGAGCAGTACATGTGGCTGAGGAATCGGGATTGTGGTAAGTCCATAATGTTTTGTCTCTGCTGCTCCTTCCTCCTCACTCCAGCATGGGGTCCCTCTCGAGGGTTGCCGTCCTTTCCAACTGATCCAACATGGGCTTCCCACACGCTGCAGCTCTTCAAGAACTAGTTCAATGTGGGTCTGTACCATGAGGTGAAATCCTTCAAGAATGGAATGCTCCACCATGGGTCCCCAGTGGGTGGCAGATCCTGCCAAATCACCTGTTCCTGTGTGGGCTCCTCTTCATGGGCTGCAGCTCTAGCCTGGAATCTGTTTCTGCAGGGACTCTTCATGGCCTACAGTCTCCTTAAAGCCACATCCACCTGATGCATGATGGGCTCCTTTCCATGGGCTGCAGTGTGGAGATTTGATCCACAGTGGTACACCATGGGCTGCAGGGGGACCATGGGCCTCTCCACCGGCTGCAGGGGAATTTCTGCTCCAGTGCCTCACTCTCCCTCTTCATTGACTTTTGTGGGAGTCAGCCTTCTGCAGGACTGTTTATCTCACAGTTTCTCACTCCTCTGTCACAGCTGCTCTGCATTTTTTATGTTTTCTAAAAGATGCTATCACAGAGGCACAACCAGCAGCACGTGAATCAGGTCCTGGTCTCCATTCTCACAGCAACCAACCCTGCAGCATCTTCCCCACACCCCTCTGCCCCCTCCTTCCACCTACCAACTACTATAACCTTTCCACATAAACCCAATACAACATGCAAAAGAGAAAATATAGCATATAACTATAGAATGGTTTGGGTTTGAATGGATCTTAAAGATCATCTAGTTCCAAACCCCCTGCATTGGGCAGGGACACTTTCCACTAAACAAGGTTGCACAAAGTCCCATCCAGCCTGGCTTTGAACACCTCCAAGACAATGACAGCTTCTCTGGCAACCCATTCTAGTGCCACACCAACCTTTGAGCAAAGAATTTCTTCCTTATACCTAATCGAAATCAACCCTCTTTTAGTTTAAAGTTATTACCCCTTGTCCAATCTCTACACTCCCTGACAAAGGGTCTCTCCCCAGATTTCCTGAAGGCCCTCTTTAGGTACTGATAGACCACTATAAGGTCTCTCCAGAACCTTCCCTTCTCTAGGCTAAACTTTTTCAACCTCTCTTAGACTGTCTTCATAGGACAGGTGCTCCATCCCTCTGATTGTCCTAATGGTCTTCCTCTAGACCTGCTCAGGCAGATCTATATTTTTGTTATGCTGGGTGCCCCAGAGCTCAATGCAATACTCTAGGTGAGGTTTCATAAGAACAGAGTAGAGGGAGAAAACCACCTCCTTTGACCTGCTAGCTACACTTTTTTTTTTTTTTTTTTTTTTTGTCTGGTACAGCCTAGGATACCGCTGGCTCTCTGGGCTGCAAGTGCACACTGCCGGCTCATATTCAGTTTTTCATCCATGAGTACTCCCAACTCTTTCTTCTCAGAACTGCTCTCCATCCATTCTCCACCCACCCTATATTTCTGCTTGGGACTGTCCCAGCCACAAAGCAGACTATGTGACTCAACGGTCTGAGTCCATATAGTCACACTAGTACTCTGGTTGACAAGGTGTCTCCTCCCAATAAGGAAGAGACTTGCTTAGTACTGATTTATTACTCAGTTATCCAAGTATCAACTGGAAACCTCATCTAATCAACTGTATTTGATAAATAGCTTAAAAAGGTGCCCACAATGTTGTCACCATCAAGACCGAATACTTCATGCTCAAGATGTAGTGGCAATTTAGGAAGAAGAATGAGCTAGTGAGCTTGAAATCATCAGTGGTATCTCACAACATGACTGACCACTTCTATTTTTCAAGGAATATTCCCAGCAGATCTCATTATTTTATTGCTACAGATAGCAGTTGAACCTTTGTGTACACTGTTAATTTTCAGATACAATGTGTTGCTTATGTTTTTTTCCTCACTTTATTTTTGATAACCTTCCCTAGCTATGGCATGATGATTATGATTCATTCAGTATTCAGTCTGAATGGGTGCTAAGTCTGCAAGCAGCTCTAGTAAGCAAGTGAACTCTTTCAGCTTCTACTTACTTGAGATGGTTTCCAGTGACAAAGGTATCTAGCCAAAATTGAATTACTTCCTCCCATCAATAGTTGTTGTCCTTTATTTTTCAAGTGAACTCAATTTGGGAATTTGGGAGCAGGGTGGGGGGCATTCTGTTTTTTTGTTTGGTCGGTTGGTTGGTGTGGTTTGGTTTGATTTTCTTTTTTTCCCTTCTCTCTCTCTTTTGATATTAGCTGATATTAGAGTCACACTCATGAGTTTCTCAACATCAAATCAATAGAAGTGTTTCTTTTTTCTTCTTTCCAGTAATCTGCCATTTGAAAATAATATATCCTTACTTAGCAATATAGATTTTATGTCTGTTTTTCAGAATATGTCAAATATCTTTAACTACCTTTGATGTCTAGGGAAACTGAGATTCTTAATGCTTCTGAAAATCATACAATTCATCATAAAATAACAGCTGAAACAAAATAGTATTCTCCTAGCAGTAATTTCCAAATGAAGTGAATTTTTTCTATCAAAAATGCATCATTCAAGAAAGTTTGTTTTAAAAATGAACCTGCACTGGAGACATAAATATTTATCATGACATTGGCAGTTGCTTTGCAGAAATGTATCTTTGGTGGAGTGCATGAGCACTTTGAAAATTACATTAAATTATGTATATATTTTAAATCATGTATATAATCATATCTTGGCACTTTCTTATGCTGGAAATCAAAACAACCGAAAATAAGCAGAAGAGCACAAGACCCTATCCTAAGCTGCCTCTTTTCTAAGCTGAGGACACTGTGGCCAGAAGAACAGTGCTCTGCTATCCAGTCTGTCTTAGCTGCTTTCATATTCAGACCCTGAGTGACCCAACGATGTAGAATTCATGTCTTCCTTGTAGGTCCTTCCAATACTCTCATCTCATACCTGGAAAGGCTCGAAGCAGCAGGAAAGTAAGGAGTGGAATATAAGGCCAGTGGGTCAAAGAAGTGAAACCTTTTAGGAAACCCATGGAGCTTGCGGAAAGGTATCCCCGTGGCAGCAAAACAAAGAAGTTCTACCAGAAAGGAAGTGGATACAAAAGTTTTGTGCAAGTTTGTAAAAGACACATAGGTACCTCAGCATTTGGCTAAGCGATTTACTGGAGGATTTTGAATGACCAGAATGGGTACTTCTCCATGATTTGTGAAACCATGTATTCATACAGCCTGTCTGGACTCTCATGCCCTACAAGATGTGCATAAACACTGCTCTGCTCACCCAAAGCTGCATATTTGCAAATGCATGCTCCATTATCTCCCTCTTGCTTTTACTCCCACCCTAGTGTCCAGTGTAGAGAGGCATATGAAAACCTAAAAAGAGGTGGAAGAAATTCTGATAATGTTATCTAGGTATAATTTGAAAAAAGGGAATGAGGAAAGATAGAAAAAGATGGATTGTTCACCTCCATGAATATATGTAGAATCAGCCAGTAGAAGATGAGGAGTGCATTGAATAGGGCATGACTAGATGGTTGAAAGGCAGGCAATGAACAGGAACTTGTGAGGAATGTTTGCATCTGAAAAGTCAGTGCTAACTATGGAGTGGTTTAGAGAAAGATAGACTATACTTTCATGAGGTCTTGTGTAAATGTAGGAACCAGGCAAATACATGCATAATAAGCTAGGAGGTAGAAGCTAATACAAAGTTTGAGAATTGTCATTTTAGTTGGCTTCCATTACTATTACAAATTTAATTTATTGTCAAACCAATTTGACAAGCAGAATATAACCTATATGTAAAAGTCCTTTGAGCAGCACAACATATTCTTTAAACCTTTTCTGATTTCTGATTCCCTATACTGCATATTGTTACATTCTTTTCAACATTGAACTTCTTAAAATAGGAAAAACTATGAGAGGGTAGAAAGCTTTATTGGTAAAAGGAAGCTTAAGGCTCTTCTATGCAGCTTGCTTACACTGAAGTTGGCAGCTGCAAAGAAGATTTAAACAGTATAGAGCTGTTATAAGACAGTCTAGCTGCACAAACACATGGATTATTGTCTACATTATTATTATTATTTATTGTTGTTATTTGTGGAGGGTTATTCAATTTTGTCTGAACAATGTGAAAGGACAAAATTAAGACTGAACAGCTTAGAGGAAAATCCAATGGAAGAACTCTGTGATCATATTCACGTGTTTCACTTAGACTGAATATTTAATGTAAGGGGATATGTATTTTATAGCTTCTTTATACCATTATTTCATTTAATTTATTTATATATATATTCTCAGTAGTTTTTTTGTAAATATAATTATTTTATTTTTTTCCTAATGTACCACATAAAATCACATCACGATTTCTGTCAATCATTTATGATTGCTAGATTCACTGTTTCTTTTGTCTTTGCTTGCTTTTACATTGGCTTTGCTTTTACAAAGGAAAATAAAGATTCCAGATCTCAGTAGAATGTCTTCATTTTGACAGCACATAAATGTTAATTCACATGTTCACTTTAGTATGTAAACGCATTAAACTCTATTTATTTATATATTTTTTTCTTTAATAATGATAATTTTAAGAAATATTAAATTGCACACAGTCTGGACAGACACTTATGATATGTTAGTAATATGACACTCTAAAAAGAAATGATATGGAGGTTTTAAAAATACAAATAATAAAAATACTAAACTCGTTAACAAACTAAAGAGCCTCTCTTTGGGATAGCAAGCTGTCACTTTGAGAGCACATCAGTTTAGACTAAAGAGTGTAACAACTAAGCTCACACACACACACATACAAATGAATAGAATAGAATAAGAAAGAAAGAGGAAAGAGAGAAAGAGAGAAAGAGAGAAAGAAAGAAAGAAAGAGAAGGAAAGAAAAGAAAGAAAGCAAGAAAGAAAGCAAGAAAAAAAGGAAGAAAGAAAAAGATCAAGAGGATAAGAAAAGAAAGCCCTAAGACTTCATTTTTCACATGTGTTGTCATCATGTCAGGTACATAAGATCTCATATAATATCAAGGATTTGATTTTCATTTATTTGTTTGTAACTGGGTGAATTCAATAAATACATTAATGAACACTTTTTGGTTGCCGTAACTGTATTCTTGCCTGTATGTCTGTATTCTAACATATATGTATATGTGTATATATATATATACACACACTGTATATATTCTAGCATATATATATATAAGTATATATTTATACTATATGTACTTATAGACATGAGGGAAAAATAGAAGGGGTCACTGAGAGGGTTGTTTAGATGACTGCCAAATGAGGCCAGTTTTTAACTTCAAAAACCACCTTTACTAAATTATTTCATTAACAACACTAAGAACACATTTCTTTATAATGGTTAATTTTTCCATGTTATTAACTGTGATCACTACACATACAACACTGCTATATACTTATGTTCTAAGTTAGTTGTGAGTATAGGATAACACAAAACTGATGCCATGTAGTTAGCTTTGATGGCTGTAGTCATTCATAGCTCTTAATTATTGAGTTTGAGGTGATTCATTCACAGCTCTTAATCGTTGAGTTTGAGGTGATATATGGAGTAAGGATTATAAAAGCTGTCACTTTGCCTGAGATCCCATCACATTTCAGAAACAGACACTGAGGAGTAGTATATACTTGTGATTGCATCCACTTTCTTGAACTATTTATGCTATTTTCATACATATCTATTCAAATATGTTAATATCTTATAGACTGTTTAAGCGAGTGGGTTGTAGTTTCTCCCGCCCTTTTAAATTATTTGTGGGAGTCTAAGGTTGAAGACACAAAATTTTAATCCCACTATCCGTGAATTCTTATTGGTGTCTGTTCTTTCCATACTCAGTGTCTCAGGAAGAACAAATTATATTATTGGATTGATTTTTCTCTTTAAAGTCCTGTCCAAGTGTTAATTCACAGGAGCTATTCAAAGGAAATGATCTCTAAACAGATTGTTCCCCTCACTTGAATGCAAGCGCTCAGTTACATGGAACCTGGCTTTTTTCTGTGACATAACATTTACAGGGCTTTGCTGTGTTGTAATTAATAACTAAAACAGCAAATCTCTGTAAATTATTGCTGTATATGAAAAGATATGTTGTGATGTTATCTTTCAACAAGGTACAATGAAATAATTTGGAAAAAGGGAATTTTCCATATTTACTTTCTCATCTATTTCTTTTTTTTTTTCTTTTAGAAAAGAAAACAGCACATACAAATTTATTGAGATGAATTACCTTGCTAAATTTTCTATCTAGGGCAAATATATTCACATATTTTCTTTGTCCTCTGATTTACTAGTCATCATCAAAATCCACATCATAAATGCATAAATAAATAAAGCTACTTAGCTACATAGGCAAAAAACTGTTAAGACAGTACAATGAGGGTGCTTATTGAAGGAGGCCTTCTAATTAGACAAGTGAAAAATACCTAGGAGTAGGTCAATAAACAGGAATGCTTCATTCTTTGTTACTGTAATATTTAAGGAGTATTTATATGAACACACATCCTCAGATTATTTCCAGAGGAGAAAATTCATATTTTAATTCTTAAATGTGAGAAGCTCATTTTGTTTCATTTGTAAGGTAGTTAGCTTACAAATTTCTCAGCTCAGTCATAGGAGCAGTATTATGAGGCCCATAAAGAACTAAAAGGTAGCTGTATGAGAAAGCCAGTGAAAAACAAACAAACAAACAAAAAAACCCCACCATCTGCAGTTTAAAACTGGGGTCTTGAGAGGTCTACACATGAAGCTATAGAATCATAAAATAGAATCAGAGAATCATCTAAGTTAGAAAAGACCTTCAAGATCATCAAGTCCCATCATCAACTTGACCTACCAAATCCCATTACTAAACCATGGCCTTTAATGCCACATACACACATCTCTGGAACACCTCCAGGGATATGGTAGTATCTACTGAAGACCCATTTTAGAGTCTTTCAATATCCAGGTTGTTCTTGACCTGAAATTGTTAGTCTGCCAGGTAAGGGCAGTCTATGAGGAGAGCCTATACCAGGAGAGCCCTGATACAACTGAGAGTCTCTCAGACTGTTCCAAAGACAGACTAGGCATCACTGAGGCACAAATACAGCTGTGGGCTGGTACAGCCTATATTTTTCATAGAATCATAGAATATCCTGAGTTGGAAGGGACCCTTAAGGATCATCAAGTCCAACTCTTGATACCACACAGGTCTACCCAAAAGTTCAGACCATGTGACTAAGTGCACAGTCCAATCTCTTCTTAAATTCAGACAGGCTCGGTGCAGTGACCACTTCCCTGGGGAGCCTGTTCCAGTGTGCAACCACCCTCTCCGTGAAGAACTCCCTCCTGATGTCGAGCCTAAATTTCCCCTGCCTCAGCTTAACCCCGTTCCCGCGGGTCCTGTCACTGGTGTTAATGGAGAAAAGGTCTCCTGCCTCTCGACACCCCCTTACGAGGAAGTTGTAGACTGTGATGAGGTCTCCAATTTTTTGTTATTTCCTTTAATTATACACTAATCTTATCTTCGGTAGCTTTCTTCTATGGAATGAATTCTGACAGATTTTTTATGTTTTTTTTTTTTTAATTATTATTATTATTTTTTACCTCAAAGCTTGGTCAAATATTATGTATAGTCGAGCCCGATTAAGAAGCTAGTGATTATTTATAGATTACTATCAAAGAAGTTCACAGATTCACAGGATGACAGAGACTGGAAGCAATATCTTGAAATCATTTGGTCCAAAACCCTGCTCAGGGCACGGTCAGTTAGAGTATGTTGCTCAGGACTGTGCCCATTCAACTTTGAACTTCATGAACGATGGAGTTTCCACAATTTCTCTTGGCAACCTGTTTCAGCTTTTCACCACCCACACATAAACAAACAAACAAAAAACAAACATGCAAATAAATAAACACCTTGTGTTCAGGTTTAATTTCACGTTTTATAATTTGTGTCTATTCTCTCTTGTTCCGTCACTGGGCACCACATAAAACAGTCTCATTTATACCCTTCCATCAGGTTTTTAAATACATGGATGAGATCCTCCTGAATCTTCTCCCCTCTAGGCTGAACAGTCCCAGCTCTCTCAGGCTCTTCTCATACACTGGATGCTCCAGTCCCTCAATCACTGTCATGTTCTTTTGCTGCACTTTCTCCAGTAGTTCTGTCTCTTGTACTGGGGAGCCCAGAATTAGTATCAACTCTTCAGGTGTGTCTCATCAGGCATGAAGAGAGGGGAAGAATCACCTCGCTTTGTCTGTTGGCAATGCTCTGCCTAATGTAGCCCTTGTTAATGCCTGTTAACATTTTTTTGTTGTTGTTGCAAAGATACATTGCTGGCTCATGTCCAGCTTGGTGTCCACCAGGACCCTCATGTCCTCTGCATAGCTCTTTCCAGTCAGTCAACCCCCACAATCCAGCATGTACACACTTACCTAGTACATATATTGTGCATCATTATGTACAGCATAATTTGATGTGTTTTTTGTTTGTTTGTTTGTTTTTATATGAAAGTAACAGAAACTTCTCTATTAACAAGTAAAGGATACCACTAACATTATATTTACAAACATGTAAGAAGATATTAAAATGGGTGACAATACAAGTGGCTGATACTCAAGATTAGGGAGAAACTGTATTCAAGAAGACATAACAAATCATTAAACATCCTAAACAAATTGAATTTTCTAATAACAAAGCACAGTTTGATAGTGTACAAAGAAAATAATTGTCCATTTTTCTTGGAAGAGTAGGTTATCTTCAAAACACTGAAGTAAATGTGATGATAAACAACAACATGTATATTAATATACTCAACACAGAGATCAACTGTAGCCTAAAGCATTATCAGTGGCAGAGCTGACGGAAAGATTAATAGTTCTGGCATCACTGGAAGAAATAAGTAATTATCCCACCTTTCCAATTTAAAAATATATTCAAATATAAACAGGATTGCAATTCTGACTTATTTACATATGAATCTACAAATATAAAGGTAAAATTAAAAGAATTTTTAAAATAAAACACATTGAGCATAGCTAAAAACAAAACAAAATAAAACAAAAAACTCATAACCCAGACATTATTTTATTTTATTTTATTTTATTTTATTTTATTTTATTTTATTTTATTTTATTATTTTATTTTATTTTATTTTATTTTATTTTATTTTATTTTATTTTATTTTATTTTTCTCCTTTGATTCTGCAATCTGGAAGCAATGAAAAGGTTAGGATATTTAGAAACAGAATTGAGGAGAAAATCCTTCATTAACTCTAATCTTCTGTTTTAATCTGTTAAAATCGAATGGACACGAATCCAGAGAAATATATTAAATAATTTTCATGATGCTGTTGAAGGTGTCAAGTAATAGAAATTCTTAGATTATGTTTAAGAATTTGTATCATAATGCGTGAACATTATGTTTATATTGGCTTGCACTTTAAACCTGTCCTAGTAGGGGGCACTGATGTTATACATTATAATGCATTCAAACAGAATAGTGAAAGAGTTAAGACTTGGTGCCAGCTGCCTAATCTATCACAATTATCTAATTTTAAACCCTCTTTGCATAAAGTGAGGAAAAATAAATTTTCTATTTACCATTAGTTTTCCCACTGAGCATAACCTGTTGATAAAGAAAGCAAACAAGAAACAGCGTAAATGGATAATAACCTGGCATCATTGATCTAGTTCTGAAGGTAAATTAATCATACACTTGCCTTCAGGAAAGTGTTACCTTATGAAGAATTTTATTTCTTGCTGACTATCAGTCAGATACTTGTCCACGTGAGCACCCGCGGCCAAAGCAAAGATTTAATTTTTAAAATCTCCTTAGAAGATCAGGTTAAGAGTATGCAAAATGTCTAAAGGTCAGTTCAAATATTTTTCATTGTATGTCCAGTACTATTTATAGCACTGACCAGAATATCAGTAGTAGGATTGTACATGTGTAAATTCTTTCCACAGTACAGTGTATCATGAGTTGATAGGTCTGCTATAGTTGAAGGTCTGCTATAGCAAAAAAAAAAAAAAAAAAAAAAATTGTTCTCATTTCAGTGGCAATAAATTAGTTAAATGAGAATTAATAACTTTTATCTGTAATGCTATTCAATAATTATCTTATGAAATCACAAATCAGATACTTTTGAGGAACTGACTTAAATTTCTAGTAATTATGCCCTGGATTTTGTTCCCTCTACAAAGTATATTTGTTAGAGACTTCAGAATAACATATGTCTTGTTTCCTTCCCTAAGTATTGATGAAGGGTGACATATAACCTGATAGCACAAGTTTACTTACAATGTTGCACCTCTATGCTGCAAATCAAATAAAGAAGATAGGAAAATCTTTTTGTCAATTAATTTAACAGATTTAAAAGACAGTCAAACATCAGTTAAGAGATACCCAATAACCTAAGCTTAATTTATAAACATGATAGAGTGGTACACAGCAAACATTCTGCAAGTTGCTCCTCCCAGACCTTGTTGAGACCACTTCTCAAATATTCCTTCTTGGCCAGGATTATTCAAATATATTTATTTAATATCCATATAATTTATTTTTTTTTCGTTCTTCCTTCACTGTAGAATTGTTTTTTCCCCATGTAGATAGCACGGGATATAGATTAAAAATCTTTATTCTCCAAATTCTATTTTTTTTTTTATCTTACACCAATGAAATGACTTAGGAGGATCATATGAACCAATCTTGTACAGTCACGTGCTTACAGATACACACCGTGATTTGCTTTGACTTTATTTATCACGTTGTCTTTTGCCCCTTCTGTAGGAGAGTGTAGTTTTTCATTTCTTAGTTATGATTAAAGACATGCTTTTTATTTTTTTTACAGTATACTTGCTGAAAAAAAAAAATAAAAGTTGATTATTGCTATTTCACCTAGAGTCATTTCATCTTAGTGTCTCCTAAAACTTTCAGTATGATTTATATATCTGATGTTTTGTCAGTCTACCTAGAACATTTCTGTTCCTTCCATTGCATGCACACAAGTAGTGACCCTACTAGATGGTGTTTACTCAGCTTGCAAACCTTTTCAGATCTAATAGGTAATCCTTCATCCAAAAACTAACAGCCTTTAAATGGCCTCAAATAGATCTGCAAAGTGGTTGTTGTCAGCATTGCTGCATTCCATTTCATTTATGACCTTTTATGGTGAAAAACTGACTTTATATTCTTCTAAATGCTTGGGCAATAATGAGAGAAGAAAAGAACCACAAGATCATGCATATAACGATATATATTTATTTTTAAGAAATGAAAGGATGTTTAATGCTCTTTTTTTCATTTTAAAATACACTTAAAATAGAGAAAAATCAAATAAACTTATTATGAGTTACCCCATCAGCAAATCTGTTTTAAGTCCAAAATTATTTCTTTCTCATATTGGAAATATAGAATTATGTCTATAAACTCATTAATAACTGGGGTCAAGTAACCTCTAGCAATTAGTTGTATATGTACTTGCTTCCTCTCCTCTCCTCTCCTCTCCTCTCCTCTCCTCTCCTCTCCTCTCCTCTCCTCTCCTCTCCTCTCCTCTCCTCTCCTCTCCTCTCCTCTCCTCTCCTCTCCTCTCCTCTCCTCTCCTCTCCTCTCCTCTCCTCTCCTCTCCTCTCCTCTCCTCTCCTCTTCTCTTCTTCTCTTCTCTTCTCATCATTATCATTATTTTCCCATTTCCATTAGTGTTTTTCTCTATCAGAAAAATAAGTTAGTAATAATAATAAAAAAATAGATGTCATAGTGAAACAATAAATATGGTTTGAGGTACAGTATTTTCTTAAAATTAATGTCCATTTATTAAACGTTGCATGTTTCAGCAGTGAAACACACTACATATGGTAGTTCACCCACTGATTTTTAGCCCTTGTATTTATCTGTCTAATCTATTACATGTATTAAAAAGAGGGAGAGTAACTATTTTCTCATTATGTGTGACTTTATTAAAATACAACATAGAACACATATCTGTGTCTTTCTATTTAAAACAGGAAGAGAGTACTGAACAGTTTGGATAATAATTTGTTATCAAATGTTATAAGAAATATGTGATTTATTTGTTCCAGAGAAACTCATCACCTTAAGTATATATGTATTTTCTAGCATAAATTTTATTTTTTAAATGAAATTTCACCATATATATTGGTTCTTACTTGGTCGTTACTTCTTTTCTTTGTAAATCCTGAAGACATTTTATCTCAACTCTCAAGGCAACACTTCTTGAATGATGAGTAACTGGCAATTAGTGAGATTTTGTTTCAACTTGTATCTATATTTTCAAGACCTTTACTATGATTTCACACTTAAACTTTGTATACATTAAATTTTGTATACCTGGTATGAAGCTCGAGTTCACACAGACAGATAAGCTATCTTGACTTGAATGCATAATAAGTAAGTTTGTGGATGATACTAAATTAGGAGGAGCTTATGACTCCCTCAAGGGTGGAGAGGACTTTCAGAGAGATCATGGCAAATTAGAGGACTAGACAATCACTAACAATATGATTTAAAAAGAGGTAGTGCTGCCATATTCTGCACCTGGGATGGGGCAATCTTATTGTATGAGGGATGAGAGGCTGGAGATCTGTGAGTTCTGGTTGACAGGAAGTTGAATATGAGTCAGCAGTGTGCCCTGGCAGTCAGGAAGGCCAACCACATTCTGGGGTGCATCGAACATGGCATTTCTAGCCAGTCAAGGGAAGTCATGGTCCCACTCTGCTCTGTGCTGGTGCAGAGTACTTCAAGTACTGTGTACAGTTCTCAGTTCCAGACTATAAGAAAGTTATATAACTATAAGAGAGCTTCCAAAGGAGGACTACAAAAGATCAAAGCACTATAAGGAAATAAGGCATAAGGGAAAGTTTCAAAAATTTTAGCCTGTGGCCTGTTATTAGCAATGGTGATGCAGGACTTGGTCACCAAGATGCCATGACACAGTAGATACCGATTGACCTTCTCTGTACTGAATGAAAAAACATGCATAAATACTAACTAAATACCAGTAAGGGTAATTTCTGCATTAGGACAGCACTGCTGGTTTGGTAGGTAGCTCAGGCAGTTGAACCCAGAAATCTCTGCATTGTATTTTATTGTGTGGTAAGATATATCTGTGTGAAAAGTAACACATCTACTTATAGATGCAGGACTAACTACTCTCATGGAATCAAATAGTTATAACTTCCAAATGTCCAATAAAAAAAATCATTTTCCTTCAGAGAAAAGAGAACAAAATTGCAGTTTTTGCAGGTAGATCTGGAACATGATTACACCATTCTCTGTTCTGCTGATTTTTGGAATCCAGAAAAACCACAAGTGTACATGATACCATGCTTCTGTTTACCCATATCTGTAGATTAACTGTATATATTTTTTTCAGTTTCCTACATACATTACGCTTCCCAGACTTCAGGAACCAGTCATCATCATGTGTATATGTTATTCCAAAATATAGTGTTCAGTTTCTTTTGTAAATAACGGAGACAAAAAACTGAATAATTAGAGCAAATTGTCATCTATGTCTTCAGACATGGTGGTACAAGAAACCAATAAGAACGTCCTCTTGCACATGTGTTTCCATTGGTTCAGATTATTTAGATTATCACAGACCAAAAAAAAAAAAAGTGAATAGAAAAATAATCATAAAAAAATACTTTCTTAGTGTGCAGACCTTTTTATAAGTGTGGATGCTATATATACTTACACTGACTGTTGACAAGTAGCTTGTTCCAGTCTCAGGAAAGTTGAAGATCTGAAGGCTATATCCATCACAAAAGAATACAGTACCTTATAATTATATATAACTCAAGAGGTTTCAGAGTTTATGCACTAGAATTATGATTATGAATAAACTGTATTTAAAAAGTTTTTTTCAAAACCGAATTCAAAGCTTTAACAGAATTTGTAAATGAATGTGACAATAATTATTGGTTTAGAACACTTGTTTTCTTATCTCTCTCTGATATAGTATAAATTATACACTGAAATACCTGTTAAATCACCTTCAAAATATAATGCTAAAATGAGATTTATCAGCTTGAGAGTAAACTAATTTCAAATTGATTTATGGGATCTCAGTATGCTATGAAATGTTTTTACTGTATAAACACTTCATCAAAGCAGGCAATGAAGCTTACTTTGTAGCATTTACACAAAGGCACAGGAGCTGTTCATGTGATCAAAGATTAATGTTTACCTTGTATATCTCATATTTTATCCACAGAATATCATTCTGAGCTAGTTACTGGAGAAGATGCAGCTATACCGATATATACATTGACTACTGAGAATAAGGAAATGGCTGAGATTCTCAATACCTTCTTTACATCTGTCTTTAATAGTCAGATCAGTTATCCTCAGGGTACTCAGCCTCCTGACCTGGAAGTCTGAGACGGGGAACAGAATAAACCCCTGCACAATTCAGGCAATTAGAGACCTGCTGCTCCACCTGGACTGTCAGAAGTCTATGGGAACCAAAGGTGCTGAGGGTACTGTTCTATACGGTATTCAGTTTTGGGCCCCTCACTACAAGAAGGACATTGAGGCCCTGGAGCATGTCTAGAGAAGGGCTATAAAGCTGGTGACGGGCTTGGAACACAAGTCCTGTGAGGAGCGGTTGAGGGAACTGGGGTTATTTAGTCTGGAGAAGAGGAGGCTCAGGGGAAACCTTATTGCTCTCTACAACTACCTGAAAGGAAGGTGTGGGGAGCTGGGGGTTGGTCTCTCCTCGCAGATAACTAGCGATAAGACAAGAAGGAATGGTTTTCAAGTTTCAAGAGCCAGGGGAGGTTTAGGTTGAAAATTAGGAGACATTTCTTCTCAGAGAGTGGTAGGCATTGGAATGAGTTGCCCAGGGAAGTGGTGGAGTCACCATCCCTGGGGGTGTTTAAGGAAAGGTTCAATGTGGTGCTTATGGTTTAGTGGGTAGTACTGGTGGTAGGGGGACAGTTGGAGCAGATGACCTTGGAGGTCTTTTTCAACCTTAATGATTCTATGATTCTGTGATTCTATACTGAAAGATTCAGATCACCCTTTAGTTCAAACTTTCCTTAATATCAGTCACACCATAGCCACAAAGTCAGTTCAGATTTCAGCTAAATACATTTATTTAGGAGTAAGTAAATGTGTGAATCCTTAATACACTTCCATTCTAAATGTTGATATTGTAATAGAACAGAATGCTAATATTGAATTAATTGAACGCCCACTTATGGTAGGGTATTGTACTCACAATATAATGTGTTACAGATAGTACCCTTCTGTTAAATGTGCAGGTAATTAATTGGGACCAAACTGACCAACAACAACTTATTTACTTAAAGTACTGATTGAACTTAAATAAATAAATAAATAAATAAAAAGTTACTGATTTATCTTGTTGAAGGAGTTGTTTTTAACAAAATTCAAGTTTTGTCTGTTGAAAACTGAAAATTGTCACTTTATAACAGAAACCAAAGCAGTAATTTTCAAAAAAAATTCAGTGATTGTTTTCAATATGGGCTAACATTAGTACCAAGCTATTACGCTGTCATTGTTTATACATTACATCAGAAAAACATTTCTTCTTTTTCTGCTAAATGGCTGTATCATTTTCTTTCATGTCTTTTTTCTATTGTGGAACAACAACAAGAACAACAACAACAAAAAGCAGCTCCCCACAACTTCCTTCTTTCAGGTAGTTGTAGAGATTTCAGTATTCTCATGTTTCATTCTCATTCTAATATTCAGTATTCTCATGTCTAACTCATTTCTGGAGCCATTATGAAACCTATTGTCCACCTGCAGATCATCCAGCACCTCTCAGAAGAAAAAAGCTAATTCACAATATGGAGAAAGTATCTCCTTTTGATGTAAGTCTTACACTGTTTGAAGGAAAAGACATGCAAGAATCCCACTGCTCAGTAATGACAACGTATGTCTTCTTTTTTTTTTTTTTTCTTCCATGAGCAATGCTTCAAAACTACATAGAACAAACTTTAATTTTTATTATTGTTTTTATCTGTTGGGAAAAAACAAACAAACAAACAAAAAAAACAGGGCCATGGAAATCTTTGTATAGCTGCTAAAAGAATATATTGTTCTAATTTGGATCAAGTTAAAGTTGCATTAAAACATTACCATTCATGTTTTTATTTTTAGGCTTGAACATTATGATAAAGTCTCCTGTTACATATGCATGAAATGTAGTGCTTATTGTGTTATGACTTATTAAAATATTTATGGGAAAATACCTAGTAAATAATGCTTATTCAATGTACTATATTTTAAATATATAATAAGGATATAGACATAAAATTGATATATATGTGTATATATATCCACAGGTCATTTATATTGACATTTAACTGCAAGAATAAAAGTCCTGATAAAAAAGGAAACAATTTTCTCATAATGTGGTTTAACTGAAATTAATGATAGATTTTAGCACTGAGGGTGCAGATAAAAATTATGTATAATATTTTTACAGAAATTAACATAAATATTATTTCATGACAAAATTTTGCAAAAATACTTATATAAGTTCAGTATCTTTAAAAATATATGTTATTTTTCTCTGTACATGCACATACAGGATAGGAAAAGTAATGGTAAGTTGTTTTAAAGGTAGCTAGTAAATGACGTCATAATTATTATTCTATTTATAAACCTCATTGTAAAGGAGATATGCAGCATGAAATGTGCATAATTTTTATATGTATACATATAAAATTTGAATTTAAACTTTTTTTCACCACTTTTTTGTCTAGATAGCAGACTACAGCTTGCATGATTATTTTCTTAGAACTGATTTCAGATCTCAGTTTCTAATGAAACTAAAAAAAAAATAATATTAATATGTTACAACATGATGCAATTGTACTGAAATCAACACAGAACTCATGGGGAGGAAAGATTTGATCTTGAGGGGGAAAAAATAATTCTATAGGTAAGACTGAAAATAAAGAATAAAGTAATAACTAATATTTTGAAGAAACACACTGAGAGATATATAAATAAAGTAGAAACAGAATTAAAGAAAAAAAAAAGCATTTATAAGAGTGTTAAAATAATTCTGTCTAACAATAAATTTGACAGTTACAAATATTTTACCATATATTCGTCTAGTTCCAACCTCCCTGCCATGGGCAGGCACAACTCCCACTAGATCAGCTTGATCAAAACCCCATCCAACCTGGCCTTGAACATTTCCAGGGATGGGGCATCCACAGCTTCTCTGGGCAACCTGTTCCAGTGCCCCACCACCCTCTGAGTAAAGAATTTCTTCCTTACACCTAATCTAAATCTACCCTTTTTTAGTTTAAAACCATCATTCTTTGTCCTGTCACTACAATCCCTGACAGAGTACCTCCCCGGCTATCTGGTAGACCTCCTTTAGGTACTGGAAGGCCTCTATAAGGTCTCCCCAAAGTCTTAACTTCTCTGGACTGATCATCCCCAGCTCTCTTAGCCTGTCTTTGTAGGAGAGGTACTCCAGCCCTTTGATCATCTTCGGGGCCCTCATCTGGACTCGCTGTAATAGGTCCATTTCCTTCCTGTGCTGGGGACCCCAATGCTGAATGCAGTACTCAAGGCAGGGTCTCACAAAAGCAAAGCAGAGAAGGACAGTCATCTCCCTCAACCTGCTGGCCATGCTTCTTTTCATGCAGCCCAGGATACGGTTAGCTTTCTGGTTTGTAAGTGCCTATTGATGGCTCATGCTTAGTTCTTCATTCGACAACACCAAGACCTTCTCCTCAGGGCTGCTCTTAATCTATTCTTTGCCCAGCTTGTATTTGTGCTTAGAATCACCCCCAGGCCAGGTACAGAACCTTGCACTTGGCTTTGTTGAATCTCAAGAGGTTCTCACAGGCCCACCTCTCAAGCCTGTCCAGATCCCTCTGGATGGCTGTCCTGGTTTTGGCTAGAATAGAGTTAATTTTTCTCCTAGTAGCTGGAATGGTGCAACGTTTGGGATTTAGGATGAGAATAATGTTGAAATCACACTGATGTTTTAATTGTTGCAGAGCAGTACACTAAGTTACACTAAGCCAAGGACTGTTCAACTTCTCACACTGTCCTGTCAGCGGGCAGGCTGGGGGTGCAGCAGGAGCTGGGAGGGGACAGATCCAGGACAGCTGACCCAAACTGGCCGAAGAGGTATTCCATACCATATGGCATCATGCTGAACAATTAATATGGGGGGCCTGGCCAGGGTGGAGGGACCAGCTGCTCGGGGATAGGCTGGGCATCGGTCAGTAGGTGGTGAGCAATTGCATTATGCATCACTTGTTTTGTACATTATTATTATTATAATTATTATTATTATTATTATCCTTTCTTTTCTGTCATAATAAACTGTCTCTATCTCAACTCACAAGCCTTCATTTTATTTTATTTTTTCAATTTTCTCCCCCATCCCAATGGGGAAGGGAGGGTGAGCAAACAGCTGAGGGGTGCTTAGCTGCCGGCCAGGTTAAACCACTACAGTGGCATCTCTTCCTTTCAGCATGTTGATTGCACCAACACAGCTTGGTGTTGTCAGCAAACTTGATGAGGGTGCACTCAATCTCACTGTCCATGTCACTGACAAAGATGTTATACAGTGCTGGTCCCAATACTGACCCCTGAGGAGCACCACTTGTTACTGATCTCCACTTGGACATTGATCCATCAACTGCAATTCTTTGAGTGTGACCATCCAGCCAATTCCTTACCCACCGAGTGGTCCATCTGTCAAATCCATGTCTCTCTAATTTAGAGGCAAGAATATCATGGGTCAAATGCTTTACACAAGTCCAGGTAGATGACATCCGTTGGTCTTCCCTTATCCATGAGTGCTGTAACCTCATTGTAGAAGGCCACCATATTTGTCAGGTACGATCTGCCCTTAGTGAAACCATGTTGGCTGTCACAAATTACCTCCTTATTTTCTATGTACCTTAGCATGGTTTCCAGGAGGATCTGCTCCATGATCTTGCCAGTAACAGAGCCTGACTTACTTATACTTCCAGACATCTACCTTTTTTTCCCTTTTTAAAATTGGGGGTTATGTTTTCCCTCTTCCAGTGAGTGGGAACTTCACCAGACTGCCACAACTTCTCAAATATGATGGATAGTGGCTTAGCAACTACATCCACCAGTTCCCTTAAGACTCACAGATGTATCTCATCAAGTCCCATGGACTAGTGCACCTTCAGGTTCCTTACATGGTCTTGAACCTGCTCTTCTTCTGCACTGGGTAGTTCATCATTCTCCTAGTTCCTGCCTTTGCCTTCTGGGGCCCGGGCCATGTGGTTGGAGCTCTTGTCAGTGAAGACTGAAGTAAAATAATCATTTAGTACCTTAATACCTCAGCCTTCTCCATATGCCAGGTGACCAGGTCTCCTGTTTCCTTCCAAAGAGGGCTCACAATTTCCCTAACCTTTCTCTTTTTTTTCCCTTTTCTTTTATCACTGATGTACCTATAGATCTTTTTCTTATTGTCCTTGATATCCCTGGACAAATTTAATTCTAAAAGGGATTTGGCTTCCCTAACCTGATCCCTGTCTACTCGGACAATGTCTTCATGTCCCTCCCAAGCTATCTGTCCTTTCTTTCACTCTTTGTATTCCTTATTCTTTTGCGTAAGCTTGGTCAGAAGCTCTTTGTTCATCCATGGAGGACTCCTGGCATTTTTGCCTGACTTCCTCTTTTTTGGGATGCATTGCTTCTGAGTTTGAAGGAGGTGATCCTTAAATATTAACCAGCTTTCTTGGGCTCCTCATCCTTCCAGGGCTTTGTCCCGTGGTACTCTACCAAGCAGATCCCTGAAGAGGCCAAAGTCTGCTCTCCTAAGAGAGCTTGCTGTACACCTTCCTTGCTGCCCTCTGAATGCAAAACTACACTGTTTCCTGATCACTGCAACCAAGGCTGCCCTGGAGTTTCACATTTCCTACCAACCCCTCCTTGTTGGTGAAAATGCATAGCACCTCTCCTCATTGTCTCTTCTATCACTTGAAGAAGGAAGTTATTAACATCAGTGTATTTCAGGAACCTCCTGAATTGCCTATGCCCTACCGTCCTGTCCCTCTGACAGACATCAGGGTAGTTAAAGTCCCCCAAGAGGACCAGGGCTTGTGAAAATGTTTCTGTGCTGGCCTGCTTTTCCTCCAGATGTGGAACAAAACACAAAATAACCAGAGGAATGTAAATTACCCAAAAAATGTTATCCTTTTTCCTATCACTACACTCCCTGACTCCCTTTAGGTACTGGAAAGCTTCTGTAAGGTCTCTCCAGAACCCTCTCTTCTCCAGGCTGAACAACATCTCCCAGCTTGTCTTTATAGGAGAGGTGCTCTAGCCCTCTCATTATCCTTGCGGTCCTCCTCTGGACTCATTCCAACATTACTAATCTCATTAATAAGGAAATTATCCCTGATGGCCCTACCTATTAATGACTCTACTACAAGTCACACAATAAAAACCTCTTTAATGATTATTTTGTTCTTTAATAATACATAATGTCTATCTAATTTGCTTTATACGCATTCAGGAAATACACTTAACCCTGGAAAAAAATTACAAAAACACAATAGTGATACACAAGATTGAATTTTTTTATAGTAATACACAACATTAAATCTTTTTATAGTCTCCAAATTATGCAGTTTAGAAATAGAATGAAGAGGAAAAACTGGAAAAAAAACAGTAAAAAATTATTTTGTTTCTACTTTTGTGTTTGATTATTCATGTTGGTCACTTGATTAATGAGGTCATGCAAAATGGAGAACACAAAGAACTGGATGTTTGTATGTCTGTTTTCTGAGATTCAACTGAAATCTAAAACAGCTTTTTCAGTTAGCCCTGTGACCATGGAATGGTCTGTTTTCATGAGCTCACCTGACAATCTGCAAATTTTCTTGCTTTCTGTGGATTGATTTTTTAACTGAATTGTCATTTCAACTGATGAATTCATGAAACATGAAGTTCTCCTTGTCTCATGAAAGTTCTCCATGTCTCATGAGACATGATGTTCTCCTTGTTTACCTAAGGTGACTCCTGCCAGAGCACCAGTGTCCTCCGCAGAGTCAGGAGCTGTGCCAGTAAATAAAGAGTGATGTTATAGAACGAAAACAGGGAGAGTAAGCTTTTTAGCTAAAGGATATTGAAGCTATATCCAAAAAGGATGAGGAAAAAAAAAAAAAAAGGAATAATCTATTTCTTCTTTTGATGTAGTTTTGGTCTTTCATTGCATCGTCTTCATATATGTACATTCTTGCCTCCTCTTTGGCAATGATACTAAACTTAAATAGATCTGAGAGTCATGCCTAAAATCTGTTTAATCTGATATTTAAGTGGCCTAAGTGCCAGTCTTTATCTTTATAAAATGCCGTAATTTCCTCCTATTTTCAAAAACAAGAACAAATATTAACTGTAAACTGGAAAGATTTGACTATGAAGATAAGATATGAAAGTTACTGAAATAATCTTAGACTATGTTGAGAAAAATTTTCCTATTTAGGCTGAGGAACCTCTGCCATTGGGGATTTTTGAAACTTATAGAATCACAGAATATTACAAGGTAGAAAGGACCCACAAGAATCATTGAGTCCAACTTCTGGCTCCAAACAGGACTACCTAAAAATTAAACTGTATGTCTGAGGGTATTGTCTAAATGCTTCTTGAATTCTGGCAGGATTGGGGCTGCAACCACTTCTCTGGGAAGCCTGTTGCAGTGTCTGATCACACTCTCACATCGAAGAAATTTATCTTGGGTTTATGTGGCAAGGGTTTGATAGGAGGGGGGATGCAGGGGTGACCTCTGTAAGAAGAGTCCAGAAGTTGGACCCATGTTAGGTAAGAGCCAGTTCCAGCCAGCTCCAAAAGGGACCTGCCACTGGCCATAATACAGCCAATGAGCAATGTTGGTTGTGCCTGAATATGTGTGAGAGCATATTTAAGAAAAGGAAAAAAACTACTGTACAAGAGCATCTGGGAGAGAGAGGAGTGAGAAACAAGCCTGCAGAGATCAAGGTCAGTGAAGAAGGGGGAGGAGGTGCTCCAGGTGCCAGAGCAGAAGTTGCCCTGCAGCCTGTGGTGTACCATTCTGAAGACTTCCATGCTGCAGCCCGTGGAGGAGACCATGGTGAAGCAGGTCAATCTGGCTTGAATGGGGCTGCGGCCCATGGAGAGCCCCCACAAGGGCAGGCCTCAGGCCAGAGCTGCAGCCCATGGAGAGGAGCCCACGCAGGAGCAGGTGATCTGGGGGATCTGCCACCCATGGGGGATACATGTTAGAGCAGTTCATTCGTGAAGGATGGACCCCATGGTACAGAGCCATGTGGGAGCAGTTCTTGAAGAGCTGCTGCCTGTGGGCAGCCCCTGCTGGCTTAATTCGGGAAGGACGGTATCCTGTGGGAGGGACCCCATGTGGAGCAGGGGCAGAGAGTGATCGTGAAGGAGTGGCGGAGACAAAGTGTTAGAAACTGACTGCAGCCCCCATTCGCCGTCCTCCTGCACTGCTCAGGGGTAGGACATAGAAGAGGGTGGATGGGGGGAAGGTTTTTAAATTTGCATTTAGTTTCTCTCTGTGCTCATCTGCTAGTAATAGGCAATAAATTATATTCATCTCCCTATGCTGAGTCTGTTTTTACTGTGATGAGAATTAGTGTGCTTATTGTAACTCCTGAGCCCTTTCCATCACATTTTCTCCCCCTTTTCCTTTGAGGACAGGGAATGAGAGAGCAGTTGTAATGGAGTTCAGCTGCTTAACAAGGATAAAACCACCAGAACCTTCTCCTAATATCCCATATGAACCTCCCCTGTCCTGTCATTCAACAGCCCCTTCATGCTGAAATAGGCCCTTTGGCCCAATTTCTTGTCACCAGATGGAACAGATCAGCACCTTTCCCTCTGCTCCCCCTTGTGAGGATGCTGTGAACTGTGATGAGTTCTACCCTCAGTCTGTTCTGTAGGTTGAATAAACCAAATGGATTCAGCTGCTACTCATACATCTTCTCCTCTAGACCCTTCACTGTCTTTGTAGCCTAATGTTGGACACTCGCTTTTCTCGTGTTAACTCGTGTTATTCCCTTTTTGTTACTGTGGTGGCCAAATTAGCATGCAATATTTGAGATGAGGCTACACAAGCACAGAGTAGAGTGGCACAGTCATTTCCTTTGACAAGCTAGGAATCCTGTGCTTGATGCATCCCCGGACACAGGTCCTTTTTCTTACAGGGCACACTGTTGACTCAGAACTCCCAGATATCTTTCCATGGGTCTGCTCTCCAACCTCTGACCCCCAGTCTGTACATATAGCCAGGGTTGCTCTGTCCCAGGTGCAGAATCCAGCACCAGCTCTTGTTAAACTTCATACTGTTGGTGATTGCCCAACCTTCTAATTTGTCATGATCTCTCAGAAAGGCTTCTCAGCCCTCAACAGCTACTCCTAATTTAGTATCATCAACAAACTTAGTATATGTTTGAGTCCTGCATCCAGATCATTTATAAAATCACTGAAGAGAACTGTCCCTAAAAGCAAACAAGCTTTTAACAATAAAGAAAACATTAAAGAAAAAAAAAATGGCCCTAAAACTGAACCACACAAGCTGCATTCAGCAGCTTGATCTAAGCTTTTGTTTGAACATGATGTTGGATTAGGTGACCTTCTAAGATCCCTCCAAGCAAAGTCTTTCTGTGATTCTAAGAATAGTAATGTCATCTCTAGTTAAAGAAAATCCTATGGGAGTTTGATTAATAGAGAGGAAAAAGGCTGAATTAGAAGATAAGACTTTCACTGCATAATTATTTTTCATAATGAAGAATATTTATTTAGCTTTTCTTCAGTGTCCTGAAAATCCAAAACATTCTACTATCAGTGAAAAAAGAAAATTCTAATATAAATTTCAGTATAGCGCGTGGCATAGAATGAGATGAAATATATGCTAATTAAGTCAATTATGTTTAAAACCTTTCTGTAATGTGTTGAATATAACTTGAAAAAAAAATTTGTTATTTTCTGTGTACCTTAATGAAAAGAAGGCAGGATTTTCATACAGGTTTTTACTATTTTAATAGGGGCAGAAGGGGAAGCATTTGTTTGCAGATTGTAGGATTGATGAAATATCCTTATTTGATAATACATGAAAAAATCCAGATATTAGATAATAAGAATTTTTTTCTTAATATATATATTTTTAAAGCCAATGAATATTTAATGTTCTGCTGTATTTCTGAAACTTTACAATGCCAATCCTAAAAAGAAAATATTTATTCTGAGAGATTGTAGCTATTTAAAATAATCAAATAGTTCTCAGTTTCATTTCTCAACTGTGAATATTGACTAGCAATAAGTTATGACAGTAGAAAATCTATTCATTTAATTTTGATATCTTGCTTCTGATTTTTGATTTTCCCTTTTCTCTTTTTTTCTCAGTGCTTTTTAAACTGATAGTTATTTAATATCTTAATGAAATTTAAAATATTATAAAATGGTATTATAGTGATGAGAAACTGTATCCTGTTGCAATAATATAGGCTCTTTGGAGAATAGCTATTCTTATTACTTCAATCACTATTTGTTATGAAATATTAAAAATTCAAAATGAGAAATTGATTCAGGTTATGTAAATATAAGCATTTAGTATCATCCAGGGAAAAACAGTCTGAAAGAAACTCAGAAATGTGGAACTTCAATTGGTAACCTTGCCTCTACTAATCCTGTGCTGGAAGACTTCAATGAAGCAGAAAGAAACAAAAATGGTGAAATCACTATTTGACTGTCAACTGCTGATGAGTTGACTGAGAATTTACTTTTTTATTTTGTATCTAAAATAGAATGGAGACTGGAAGGGAGGCAGAGGAGAAGAGGATCCAAATACATAAATTTTCTACCTTCGATGATCAAAATCTGTATCAGAATTCAAGAATTAGAATTGGACCCTTATTGTGGAGAAATTCAACACAACAGAATTTCTAATCCAAGAATTACGTTCAGTAGAATTATGCAGCTCTGGATACTAATGAGTATACACTGGTGATTACCAAACAAACATTTAGGAATTCTTGCCATATGGAAAGTTATCTTCAGTGTTTATAATGACTTCACACAGCTGCCACTGCAAAGTGGCCAACAGTGGAATTACTCTATTTTCATTCTGTCAGGAAACTTCAAAAGCAAGAGACCTAAAACAAGGATTATTCTTTTTCAGTATTACATGCCATACAGATAAGAAACTGTTGCAGACAGTTCTGTTTAAAGTCTTCTGGAATCTTGAAAGTCTCATATATATATGTTCATCTCTCTAATGATTAAATTCAAAATATAAAGACAGAGAGAAATACAGAAGATGTAATACTGATTGGATGCTACATAAAACTTTACTACACTTTGGATTTTGAGATATTCCAAAAGGATTTGTTTAACCTTTGACAGGCAACCACTATGTACTATTGGTGCATAAGTACATCCAAGGAGTAACCTTTCATGCCACGAAAGACTTGACAAGACATTTTAGTGCAACAACAGAGGGTATAAATTTTCAGTATTTCAAAATATTCTCTAGGTCAATACACTGGACAAAGATATTTATACTCCCTGGCCTCAGAAACAGTTCAAGGTCACTTGTCTACAATGACTAAATTTAGTTTTGTGGCAAGATCAGGATACAATATCATTAGAGTAAGAGAGGTCGCAGTGAGGGAATTACTGATGAGTGGTAGGGCTGTGATAGTCTAGCAGGATGCTCTGGAGGCAAAAGAAGGTGGAGTTAGAAAGAAGTCAGTTGTAGTTTTGTGGGTGTTATGGTATTAGTAATAATTAATTCAGCTTAGGTAGCACTGGGTGACTGCAGCAAGTGGGATGGTCTGATGGGGTTTAGGAGTTATGAGAGCCCTCAGGTTGCAGAAGAAACTGTTTGTTTTTTGATCTTGTTCTCTCTTCTTTTATATCTTGTTTTTTTTTTTTTATTAAGATTTGACAGTCTGTCTACCCTGCAGCTCGCTACCATAACCTGTTTCTTACTTTGCCTGCTGCTGTGAACTGCTTTGAGTGAGTTTTGTTCTGGAAGGCATATTGATAAGAAAAGAAGATACTGGTGTAATGGTAAAATCAGCAGAAGTCAGAAGAGAGTGGTTGGAAAAAGAGAAGTCACAAAGCAAGCTCAGGAAATATAAAAAATAAGGGAGCTCTAAAACTGCTAAAAAAATGGAACCTGCTTCTTTAACTCTCTCTCTCTCTTTTTTTCTTTTTTCTTTTTTTTTTTTTTTTTCTAATGCTATATTATTTGGCCAGATTGTAAGAGATAGAGGCATGCTAACAGCGTACTTTTTAAGAGCTGTTAAGAGCTATTATTGGGAACTCATTTCTTTATCTGTGAAAGTCTGCAGGTAAACAACTGGACCCTGGCCTGATGTTTGGCTATCTTTACAACCATGAGCAGCTGAACAGGACATGGAAAATTGCTGGACATGACAATGAAATCAGAAGCTAACAAAGTTATGGATAATGATGTGATGAATGGATGGATTTTAGACATTGTTAAAGAGAATTTTGTGAAAGACATCAAACTTCACAGATATTTGGAGGACATGATTAAGGGTCTTTTGAAGAACAGTGTCTTGAAGGACCTGCAGGGCCTAAGTGACCTTATTAGTAATGCAAGGTTAGTGCAATGCAAAGCTGAGAAGATCTAGGTAATGGTATCAGAAATACTAATTTTCAGTACCAATGTAGAAAACTAGGACCAACAGGGAAAAAAAAAGTAGGAGGGTAGAAGCATGTTGTTTATCTGGGAATGGACAAGAGTAGAGAAAGAGAGACATCAATAGAGGAAGAATGGGCCTGGGGAAATGAAGTGCATAAAAGGGATCAGCTGGTCATATGTAATTGAGATGCAGTTTGGCATGCTTTGCTGTCAGAGCTGCACCAGTCACTGCAAACTGTCTTCTGTGAGAGTGGGCTTCCTATTCTGCATGTGGTGGTATGTGTGAAGGCTCTGCTTGTGAACTTCAATATGGGTTATTCATTTATAGCTAGTGGAGAAATCCATTTATGTCTGTGCATTTATGTATGTAGCCACAGAGAGCTCTCTTTGATCACAGGCAATGGGAAGAAGTCTCATGAGCAAGATGGTATTTGGGCTACAACTTACATATTATAACTCTTGTTTGTTTTATTACTGAAGATGGACAAACAAATACAACTATTTTAAGGTTGATAGACTGAAGATAATAATGTACCTGAAAGTTCCTAGATAGTTTACTTCTTCACCAAGTGGCTAAGTTTCAGAAATACAGTATATATTTTTATCTTTAATTATTGCTATTTTTTTTCCCTAGGTTAAAGTTAAGGGCTAAAATTCCCTTTCTTTCCAAGATGGGTAGATTTTGCTAAATAAATAAATAAATAAATAATATATTAGTAACTATCTCTCAAATCTGGAAATATTTTCAGTATCTTTATACATCACAATAACAACATAAAACATAATGTCTTTAACATATCATAAATTAAAAGTTATAGTAAAATAATAAAAATAACAACATTCCTAAAAGCAGTAAATATTCTAAAGTGATTGTAAACTTAAAAAAAATTGTTTGTATAAGATTGGTATAAGAAAGCAATTCATTTATTATACATTTTGTCTTATTTTCAGAGAAAAAGAATAAAAATTGATATTTTTTTTTTATATTGAAAAATTGTTAAACTTCTATACTGGAAGGGGAAAATATCCATCAGAGAAAGATATTATACTTACTACTAATGTATGAAAATAATGGAAGGAATATTCAGCTGAAAATCATCAGGAATTTCAGTTATGCATTTCTTATTTTATGGAACCTCTTTCCTGCAAATGAACTTCCAAATGACAAAATTTTCACTATCACTAATAATGTGTCAGAAACCAGTGGGTTTTTAACTTTTTTAACTTTTTAACTGTTTTTACAACACCTTTGTCTTGATAAATAATTTGCTGTAAAATCACGTCATTATGGATACCTAAGAAATTAATGTATATCATACATTATAAAGTGTCCATTTCCTTTTTCAGGCTGATTTTCAAAATGGAATTATTAGCTTAAAAAAGATCAATAATTTCAGGTCACTGTCCTTTACAGTCCTCTCTCAGGTGACTAATAATCTATAGGTCAGGAAATAACCTGTTCTATCATATATAAATATATATATATATACATATATATATATATATATATATATATATAAAAGGTTAATGTTATCCTCAAGACCCCAGTTCAATTAATTTAAGACAAACAGAATTTTCTAAAGGTTATGGCAAAAAGCATCTTGGAAACAAGAAATTTTAGTTTTACTTTAAAAACCATTGCCTTAAATGATATACATTCAAGTGATTAAGAATATTTTTAGTTTAAAACACAGAATGTAATATATATCACATTGCTAGTAAAGTTTGATTTTGGATATCTGTGTGTGCTTCTTCACATAAACAAATTTTTCTGATGGATTTTGTAACTGAAAGGAAAAAAAAAAAAAAGGATCAAGTTATAAACTTTATCCCAATAGAATAGTAGATATTCCTGACTAGTTATTTAAACTTCTTGCTGTAATCACAAGTTTTCGTTGCTCCTTTTAGACAAGTAGATATATTATCTAATATTCCACTTCATTTATCTTCTGCAGTGAAAATCTGAGAACTTAGAATGCTCTGAAGGAACTTAGTTCCTCGTAGCAACTTTATTTTAATTTTATTTTAATTTTATTTTATCTTTACTCTGGTTTTAGTTTAAGCCTAAAGAAATTGGGATCTTGTTTTTCTTCATGGTATTTTCCACAGTCTTTTAATTTTAACTCTCCTCTTTTTCTTCTTTTGATAGAATAAATTGCTTAGCTGTGAGTAAGGAGTGAAACACTCACATCACCCGTCATGATACATGATATCTATCACTGCTTATGTGTTTGCGGGTTTGTGGTTTCACTACCAAAGGAGGTAGTATTCTGATTTTACACCCTACAATGCACAGAACTGCTGCCTTGTTTTTGGGTAGTCTCAGGCATCACTTGAATTGATTCAAGTCCTCCTATTGTAAAAAATAAAGAAATAAAATGAAATTACATTGTGTGATTGCTTCCAACATTACATTAATGTAATTCTAAAGAAGAATATTTTTAAGAACTTTCCTTGAAGAAAGAATCCTTTAAAATTCTACTACAGTCATGTAGTAGGGGTGTGTGGGGGAGTTGCAGGGTGGAGGAGGGGTGCTCACTTCTGCAGAATAAACTGTGGCTGTATTTCCATGGTTAACTGTATCATCATAAGGAGATAAACCTGTTGCTGTGTGTTCCAAGAGTTACAAAATGTCCCACATTCTCATTTAGGGCTAGTTTAAGGCTAGACTCCTCAGGAACAGGTTAGCATGTGCAAGCTACATACAAATTGGCTTAGGTTATCTATGCATCCTGAGGGATACTCCTGTGACCCCACAATATATTGTCAGGTTTTGTGTTTTTTCTTTCATTTCAAAGTTTCTGAAACAATAGAACTCTTTATGCAGCTTGTGAAAGCAGAGGTACTAAGGGCACATATTTCACTGCGTACAAATAGGTAAGAGGACACTGGAAATGGAGAATACAGTAATAGTTGGATAACTGTATAGTGTATAGAAAACAATATGTTGTCTGTTTTCATCTATTCTTTCATCAGGACTCTGGAGTGAATTAAACCCAGGACCACAGCCAGCTGAGTGCATATACTGCTAAAAAGCAAAGTACCAAGAAGAAAAATTAAGAACCACTGATTGTCAGCACCCCTAGATGTTAGTTCATGCCTTGGCTATATTCCTATGAGCCCTAATATACTTCTGAGATAGAAAGGGAAATATGCAATGCAAGCCAACTCAGTCTCGGGATTTTATTTTTTTATTTTTATTTTTTTGTACAAGTGCCGTGTTTCTAAAAGCTTAAACAGTAATCTGTTTCCATTAAAAAAATGCGAGAACCCTTCTTTATAATTATCGTGATTTGAAAAGCAAAAAAAAAAAAAAAAAAAGGCAAAAAAAAAAGTAGATTAATTAGCAGCAATAATGACTTTAGCTTACTGCTTTTATTCATTGTAAGACTCACTTTAAGCATCTTTCTTTCACACTCTCTAAACCACTCACCCTTTTTATTTTTTATTGAGGTACTTCAGAATTAACATTCCAAAAGTTGCATTTAATCAAAAACAAGAATCTGTTCATTGTAAAATGAATCATCTGCTTAAAGGTTAAGATTTCGTTAATGTTGAGTATATGGAAAAGATTAGTTAGGGCAATCTTCTCAGTTTTTATATATGCATGTATGTATTTGTTCAAATGTATTAAAAAGCTATTGATAACAAATAATATTTGAAGAAATAATTTATCAGTTTTCTGTAAAGCTCAGTCATTCTAATTCCTTTGCCTAAAATTTAATTCAGTTAAGTAGTAAATAAATAAATGATATATCTACCTCATCTTTGTGAAAAGAAGCTATTCAGACCCATCTGCTTAAGCTATATTTCACACACATGAAATTTAACACGTTAAATCCTTCCATAACAGTTCATTTTCACAATTGCTTTTACGGCTAGCTTGTCAGAGAGCTCCAATCTTTAAGCCAAATGTCCTCTCACAGAGATATTTGATGGTTACTTTGATTACAAAGAGTGTTTAGTGATGTAAAGTAATGTAAAATGCCAGATGCCTGTGTGGTAGGACCAAACAGAATGTACTGGAAGCTTGAAAAGATTACGTTTAGAGGCAATGTGAGAATTTCAGACTTAATCCTAGGAAGTAAAAGGTCAGGTCGTATTTCTACTTCATTTTGCATATTCATATTTTTCTGTGGCAGAAAATACAGCCATAGATTCTGTGAAGTGACTCTCACTACAGAGCATAGTATGTTCCAAATGAAATCTCTACACAAGATAGATTTTTTTTCATACATTTATAAATAAATTTAGACATGCACACGTGTAGCCGTAGAAACTAACAACATTTTAAATAGAAACAAAAAAAAAAAATAAAAAAGGAAAATTGTATTATGAACTCATTCACAGTCCACAGATTAAAGTATTCAGCAACATCTTTAAGGTTCAAGTCCAGGAAAATTCTCATCTGACTCCTATAAAATGCCAAAAATTTCTCATGTGGAGCAGATTACAATGATTAGCAAAGTCATGTTTGAAGGAGACCAGCAGTGGTGTTGTATCAAAGTGATACTATATTACCATTGTTAGTAACAAGCCAGAAGCAAAATTTTCAAGGCCCTTGGAAAGCAGGTTGTCAGGATCATTTTCTCCGAACTCTTCTTGAGCTTTGCTGTCATTTGGTTTAGAATCATAGAATCAGTAAGGCTGGAAGGAAAAATAAAATATAATTTTAACATTATTGTTCTTGTTACTACAATTACTGCTACTGTATTTTTCCTGTAATAGTATTGTTTATTTTCTCTTTTTGTCTTACAGAAATCTACACTAATCTTTGTTTAGATTGTTAAGATTTACGTGATTTTGAAAGTCAGATATTTGGCTTTACATACAAGCTTTTTCTTTTTGTTGATATCAATACTTTATACATAATGCAACTAGAATTCCAATAGTATATACTGACGATTTGCATTTACCTTGCTGCAAAATTACTTAACGCACAAATTCAATAAATAACCAGGATAATTTTGTTGGGAATGATAGTAATGTTCTCTCTGCAAATGAATAAGCAATAAACAATGACTTTCTCCTGTTACATTAGTCAGAAATTTTCATAGAAGCAAAAACAATTGTATTTTTGGAATAGGTATGCCTGTCTTAATGCTTTCAACCAAACATTCAATCTTTATTGAGTCAGCTTTCATTAAGTACATATATGTGGAAGATAAATAAAATTTGACAATCAAAATACATAATTAAAGCTCACAGTATGTTGTCATAGTACCTTTAAAGACTGGTTGTGAAGCAGACAGGGTCTCAAGGAATGCTTCTGGTCTGTTCTAATAGTTGCTTCCTTCACTGAACATTCCTTAAAATTTTATTGAGGCTAACAAAAAGATTCCCTTTAACTTAAATGGGTTTAAATCAAATTGCAAGGAGAAGATTCAAACATAAACATATGCCACTTTTGATTTAGTGCATTACCTGTGCAGACCAGCAACTGCCCTTCCAGAATGGCAGAGGACACCCATAGGTCCGGTGCTTTCAGCTCCATGTTGAGGCCTCCATGCCTCCATACCTTGAAAAGCACAAGATACCATTGTTTAGGTAATAGCTATTTCTCTCTTAAATGCTTGACTTCCATGGCACCATACAGACAACAGAGTGTTCCATTTCCATTCCCCAAAGTAGCTTACATTTTTTTTATTTCAAATTCAATATTGTAGCAATTGGATTAAACCCAGTGATGGTATAGCTGTGTGTAACAAAATAATAACACAATTTTTTAAGATGATACTCCTTCCTATCAAAATAATTGCATCTTTTAGTTGAGCAAACTCTTAGCACTGGATCAATGTATTGCATCAAACTTCCAATACTCAGCAACTTGTGTTGTACTTCAGGTCAGTCAATTCAATTAGAATGCTCCCACCACATATGATTAAATGTCCTTTGCAGACATTGACTATGCTTACTGTCCAGAGCTGACATTCGATACACATTAACATATATCCTAGGGAAACTTTGGTTCCTGTTCCTCTTATTGATGTGCCACGTATTTTAACTGATTAGTGTTTTAAAATACATATGTGCTTAAAAGAGGCAGTCTTTTGTTCTGCAGTGGGGAAACCTCTCCATGAACAGAATCTGCTCAGAGTGCTGTGGGAAAATCTATCCAGGACCATTTGATGCTGCTTGATAGTGGAAATCCCAGTGCCTCAACAGATGTTAAATTCACTTCCTGTCTATATTCTTCTTTTTATTCTATCTTATTTGAACAACTATTTTGTTATGCAGTTTGTTGTCAAGCATTTTTTACTGAGATCCTGAAAGATCTCACTGTCCTCCAACCCTGGTGAAGAACATCATGTTTGTTGTTTTTTTTGTGTTGAGTTACCAAAGTGAAAGATAATGTAAATGTGACCTTTTGACTTGCTGAGGTATCTCTATTTAATTTTAAAATCTTCTGTTAGGTGTGTGTATGTGTAGGAGAGAGCTAGAAAACTTTTGTAATAATGTCACAGAATGTCTTCTTAAGACTAAAAAGCAAGACAGCACTGTAAAAACATTTTATATTCTTTTGGATCAGAAACCTGACCAGTCAGTTTTGCATATCAATAGGATACTTTTGTTGCAGACTACAAGAAAGATAACTGCATATGCATCAAATGACTGGATTATGACTCTACAGAAGTTAAAGTTCAATGCTGCAATTAAATCAACTCTGGTTAAAACAGCAACTTTGCAGAAAGGTCGTACATGAGTGCTGAGAGGCTGCAATCTAAAACATCTGAAATAAACAGCAAATGAACTATTAAGAGCATGAAAATCAAATCCTTTCTGAATATCTGTTGAACAAACCAAGATGTTAGGGCAGAGAAAATCTTACATAATTCTGAAGAAAAAGGTGATTTACATTGGTAGTATATTTGCATTGAAGATGTTTAGTGGAAATCTTGTTTGTTAATGAAAAAAGTTTTATATATATGTATATATTTATTTCTGTTTCTACTTTTTTATTATTATTTTTTTAACAGCTTCAAACTGTTAGTGAAGCTGGAAATGAATCCTAATATATTCAGGAAAGCAAATAATAAATTTTATGGAAGACAGAACCTTAAATGAGGAAAGATGAATTAGAATATTACAATAGAAATAAATAAAAATAGACATACCTAAGGTGTTTAAAAACCTGATGCATTAAATCAAATGACTATAAAACACCTTTTTACTCAATGCAATAGCCAGGATCAAAGAATTTATTTAAACTGATTTCCTATTTATTTATTTATTTGTTATTTAAAATAATTTCTATTACTTATTGAAGGATTAGCAGCACTAGCCTTTCAAGAGAAAACAAAGAAACATATTACTCCACTCTGGAAAAAGAAGAATACTTGAAAAGATCTATGGGGTCAATAAAATAGGTTTCAACTTGTACAAGACATAAGAGGTGAAGATTCTCAGGAAATTAGCATGAAAAATAGTAAATATAATCTAATTTTCATCCAGTGTTTTGCAGATAAAACATTATGCAGGAGGGTAGGTAGAATATAAATGATGCAAAAGTAATTTTGTATGCAATGGATATATAATGTAGGACTCTGATAAATTAAATTAAAAACAAAATAAATAAATAAGAATCTAGCATCCTATACAAACAGTATCTGAGGCTCCATGTTTAATTTTAGAACAAATCTGCACAGAGTTACAATTATAAGGGAAACAAGAGGACCAGAACTAATTACTACTATGTGTTTCCCTTGCTTTTCTTTTATGCCACCTTAATCTTTTCTAAAAGTTTAAATTTGTTTATCATGTGGAGTGGTATGAATTTTCACCATTGTGGTACCTTTCACTATTTAGGTACCTTAAAGGAGGCTATAGTGAGGTGGGTCTATTCTCCTACGTGCCTAGTGACAGGAATGGGCTAAAGTTGCACCAGGCAGGGGAGGTTTAGGTTGGATATTATAAAGAACTTCTTTACCAAAAAGGTTGTTAGGCATTGGAATGGGCTGCCTGGGGAAGTGGTTGAGTCACCATCCCTGGAGGTGACTTTAAAATGTCATTTAAAAAAAACTTTAAAACAAAACTTTAAAAGTCATTTAGATGTAGAGCTCAGTGATATGGTTTAGTGGAGGACTTGTTAGTGTTAGGTCAGAGGTTGGACTAGGTGATCTTGGAGGTCTCTTCCAACCTAGATGATTCTATGTTTCTGTGATTGTGACCACCACCACCACCAACAACAACAACAAAAAGAATTTATGTGACATAAGTGAGTTTACCAACTGCACTGCAATACATTAGTGGACATAAGCTCTTCAGTACATATTACTCGATTCAGCATTCCAAGTTTTTAGAGCACTTCTGTTATAGTTTACTTTTTCCTTAAATCACTTTTCTCAACAAAATACTCAGTGAAAATATCAATATTTTATACAGAATTATTTTACCCTCAAGATACACTGTTCTTTTATAAACATGCACTTCTCATACTTCTTGCAGTTTCTAATTAAAAATACACTAAGGTTTCTAATCGCTATCAGATTTTGCTAGCGTTGATTGACATTACCAAATCTATTACCAGCTTATATGGTCCAAGAGAAATGGGTAAGCATTCTAGTTGTGAGCAGGATCTTTTAAAAAATAATTTTAAAAAACATATATTTCACAATTATAACAATAAGGGGAAATACAGTAAAAGAGGATATATATATATATAGAGAGAGAGAGAGGAGATATATATATATACACACATATATACATATATTTTTTCCCCACAGTGTAATTGTAAATGGATCTCACGAAGCACAGATGAGTACTATGAATATGTTGTACAAATTATTACATATTTACTCCTTCTCTCTTTAATATTTTTTCTTATTTTCTACTTATGAAATATCTGGCCTAAAATGGAACGTTTATCCATTACTGTATGTCATATTACTGAGGTATGTGAATGACTAGTATTAATAATAGCAAATAAATTTCATTTCCAGTGTGGCCCTGTAATGTCAAATCAAGTCAAAATTCATGTGAATTTTGCCCTTTTTTGCTTTTATGTCATCAGTGATTCAGAAAGGGGGGGAAAATAAATAAATAAATAATTAACCTTCAGTGGTTGTTTTTCACTTTTCCTTCCTTCCATGAAGAACAACAGATAAATAAAATTTTAAGAGCCATTAACTAAATATCTTCTTTTATAAAGAATGGATTAACTCTGAATGTTTGGAAAAAAGAATTAATCATAGAATCATAGAACAGTTTGGATTGGAAGGGACCTTTGAAGATCATCTAGTTCAACCATTCTGCCATGGGCAAGAACATCTTCCACTAGATGAGGCTGCTCAAAGCCCCATCCAACTTGAATTTGATCACATCCAATCAGCAACAAATCTCTGGGCATCAACAAATTCTCTGGGAAACCTGTTCCAGTGTTTCACCACTCTCATCATAAGAAATTTCTTCCTTTTATCTAATTTAAATCTACCCTCTTTTACTTTAAAAATGTTACCCCTTGTCCTGTCACTATAGGCCCTGGTAAAAAGTGTTTCTTGATCTTTCTTATAAGCTCCCTTTACATATTGAAAGGCTGCAGTAAGGTTTCCCCAGAGCCTTCTTTTCTCCAGGTTGAGCAACCCAAACTATGAGCCATTCTTCATAGGAGAGGTGTTCCAGTCCTCTGATCATTTTGTGGTCCTCCTCTGGACCTACTCTAACTGGTCCATGGCTTTTTCCTACTGGAGACACAAGAGCTAGAAGTACTCCAGGTGGAATCTCACAAAAATGGAGTAGAAGGGGTAAATAACCTCCCTCAACCTCTTTTTATGCAGTCCAGGATACACTTAGCTTTTTCGGCTGCAAGTACCCATTGCTGGCTCATATCTAGTTTTTTTATTCATTGGTTTTACCAAGGCCTTCTCTGTGGGCCTGTTCTCAACCCATTCATCACCCAGTCTCTACTCATACAGGGGATTGCCCCAGCCCAGGTGTGGGATGATGCACTTGACCTTGTTGAACTTCATGAGGTTCACATAGATACATTTCTCAAGCCTGTCAGGGTCCCACTGTATGGCACACCTTCTCTCTGGTGTACTAACTGCACCACTACTCGACTTTGTATCATCTGCAAACTTGCTGAGTGTGCACAAATCTATGTCATTGCTTAAAGTATATAAATTCAGAAGGTGTAATTATGAGCTTTCTTCAGCTCTTTTGGAAGCTGTGCCCTGTCAAGCAGGACACACAGCTTGGCAAAACATTTGGAAGGGTAAGGCACAGGGCAGGCAGATATACCTGCTAAAAATTTCATGCACTTTCAACTATTCATTTGATAAACTTATATGCCTGGAGTATAACTGTATTAGGTTTACATGTCAAGATTTTTTAGTGGGGGAGGCTACAGTGGATGCCTCTGTGAGAAGAGTCCAGAAGCTTCCCCATGTCATATAAGAGCCACATCCAGCCAGTTTCAAAAGGGACATGTAGCTAAGCCAATGTCTGACACTGTTTGCACTTCTGTGAGAGCATATTTAAGGGGAAAACTGCTAACTGCTGAGCAACAGCAACTGGGAAAGAGAAAAAATAGAGAGATTCCTACAGGCCCTGGGATTAGTAAAGAAGGAGGGGAAGGAGGTGTTCTAAGGCATAAAAGAGGGTAGGTGGAGGGAAAGGTGTTTTTAATTTGCTTTTATTTTCTTACTGCTCTAGTCAGTTAACAATAGAAAATGAGTTATATTAATCTCCCTACATTTTCTGCTTTCCCCAAGGCAGTAACTGGTTAGTGATCTCCCTGTCTTTTCTCCATCCTTGAGCCCTTTTTCTCCCCTTCTTCCTTTGAGGAGGCAGAGTAAGAGAGTGATTATGGTGAAGTTCAGCTGCTTGTCAGGGTGAAGCCACCACAATTCATCATCTGTACAATTTCCTTAGGAAAACTTGGCTGATTTTTCTAAAGTACAGGATACTATTACCCTTCTTCTACTGATCCAGGTGTGCACAGGTATCTCATTAGCAACTTTAACAACTTTACCTGAAGATAAAAATATGACAGTTTCTACTAAACATTTTATGCTTCATACATATTTCATACATACAAAATGAGTACAAATACGAGTACAAATATGAACTTGTGGATGGAATGCTAAAAAAGATCTAACCATATTTTTAACACTCTCATCTATACAGTCATTATGAACATTCATTTCTGCATTAATATTCTTCAGTGAGCACATACACAACATCAAAAATTTAATGAAAATTTACTTTAAATAGAAATTTAACTAATACATTAGCTAACAACTGTATAATTATAATACTTATTATTGTTAAACAAATAAGAAACTTCTTTATATGAGAAAGAAACAATCTTAGCAGCTGTGATGTAGAAATTAGTAATTAGTGGTGTTCTTACAGTCTTTAGAAGTCATGATGCAAGATTAAAATGTCATTTAAAACTAGAATACCATTTAAATTTAAAAGAAAAAAATAAAGAGAGATAGAAATTATGGTTAAGTCACTACACGAAATGCCAAAAGTTAAATGCAGGATAATGCTGACAATACAAGCATTAATAAGTAACTGATTATTATATATTATTATATATACATATATATATATTATATATTATTATATATACATTATACATACATACACATTATACATACATAAAACAATATGTATGAAATGCTTACTAAAAAATAAAATCGTGTAAGACATAGAACTACAGTGTCAAGAATAAGTTCTGTTGAATACCTTCATACCTTCATTCTGCACTTAGCTAGTCTTTATACAAGGAGAACACAAACTGAATCTTTGCTTGAGTAAGAATATTGGGATATTGCCTATTCTTTTATTACAAATATGAAAAAAAAATCATACAACCATTCATAATTAAATAGAATTGAAAAACATTTTGCTAGAATGTGATACACTTATTCTTTAAGCAGAATTTTAGAAATCCTAAATTCCCTTCTGAATTCCTTTAAAAATCCACTTTCTAATGTTTACTCAATTATTTCTGTACAAAATTAATTCCTACAAGAGCAGTCAGTAAAAAAAAAAAAAAAAAAAGTCTACTGACAGTAAAATTTACTTAAAATATTATTTAATAACTTTTTTTTATTACGACATATAGATCTTCTGCTAACCCACTTCACAACTATCTCATCTGAATCACAGAATGATCAAGGTTGGAAAGTTGAAGCTCTACTGCAGCTCATCTTGTTCAACCTCTCTGCTCAAACAGGGCCACCTATGGCTGGTTGCCCAGGATCATGTCTAGGTAGCTTTTGGACATCTCCAGGGAGGGAGACTCCACAACCTCTCTGGGCAATCTCTTCCAGTGCTCAGTCACCCTCACAGTAAAGTGTTTTCTTGATGTCAGAATGCCCTGAGTTTCAGTTTGTGCCCATTGCCTGTTGTCCTGTCACTGGGCAACACTAAAAAGAGCCTGTCTCTGTTCTCTTTGCACCCTCCCTTCTGGTGTTTATAGACATTCATACGATTCCACCCTGTGCCTTCTCTCCTCTAGGCTGAAGAGTCCCAGCTCCCTCAGCTTTTCCTCATAGGAGAGATGCTCTAGTCCCTTCATCATATTAATGACCATACATAGGATTCTTTACATTATGTTCATGTCTCTCTTGCACTGGGGAACCCAGAATTGGACATAGAACTCTAGATGTGACCTCACTGATGCTGAATAAAGAAGAAGGATCACCTTCCTCAAGTTGCTGACAGTATTTTACCTAATGCAGCTCAGGATGTAACTGGCTTTCTTAGCAGCAGGGGCATACTGCTGACTCATGTTCAACCTGGTGTCCACCAGGACCCCCAGGGCCTTTTCTGACAAGATGCTTTCCTGCTGGATAGGCCCTAGCATATATTAGTGAATAGGTTTGTTCCTTCCCAGGTGCAGGACTTTTTTTTTCCTTGCTGAACTTGATGAGGACCCTTTCAGTCCATTTCTCCAGTCTGTCCATGTCCCTTTGGATGGCAGAACAATCAACTGGTGAATCAATGGTTCCACATAGTTTTGTGTCATCTGCAAACTTGCTGAGGGTACCCTCTGCCCCATCAACCAAATCATTAATGTAGTAGCATTAAAAAGGACTGGACCCAGTACCGATCCCTGGAGTACAGTGCTGGTTGCTGGTCTCCTATTATACTTTGAATTACTAATGACTACCCTCTGGGCCCATTCGTTTAACCAGTTTTTGATTCACTTCAGTGTCTGCTATCCAACCCATTCATCAACAGCTTGTCTATGAGAATTTTATGGAAGCCAGTGTCAAAGACATCAAAGGCCTTAAAGTCCAGGCTGAAAACATCCACTGCTTTCACCTCATACATCAGGCCATTTCATTATAGAGACTTATCAAGTTTTTCAGGCATGACTTCCCCTTATTGAATCCATGCTGACTACTCCTGCTGTTTTTCTTGTCTTCCATGTGTGTGGAAATGGTTTCTGGAATTAGCTACTCCATCACCTTCCTAGGGATCAAGGTGAGTCTGACTGGCCTGCAGTTCCACAGGTCCTTCTTCTTGTTCTTCTTAAAGATAGGATTGACATTTGCTTTCCTCCAGTCTTCAGATATTTCTTCCAGTTTCCACAATCAATCAAGGATTATCAAGATTAGTCTTCCAGTGACACATGACATTTCCCTTAACACTTGTGAGGGAAATCAGGGCCCATCAGGACTCAAATCAGTCCACTCCCATCAGGGCCAATGGACTTATGCATGTCCAATTTGTTTAAGCATTCCCTGATCCTCTTCCATCAAGGGCACATCTTTCTTGCTCCAGTTTTACCTTGTGGTTTCTTGTACTTGGGATTCCAGAGGGCTTGTCTTACTGGTAAAAACTGAAGCAAAGAAAGGACTCAGTAGCTAAACCTTTCCACCATTTATGACCTATTGTGTTTTCCCTTCAACAGACATCAGTGGATGAAGTACCTCATGAGAATATCTGTCTGTAAATGACCTACCTACTTGTTCTACCTTCATATGGCCTGAAACAGTAACATTGCCTAAACTTGTCCTTTCTTTAATTCTGAACAATAAACTCTCTGGAAGCTTCACATCTTCCTGTAGACACATATCCATAAATCCCAGCTGCTCTCTCACACACAGGAAGGCACACTCTTCTTGTCTTAGCAACCAGTTCTTCCTAAGGAACCAGTATCCTGCCATATCATTACAGTTATGGGAGTCATCTGACAAAGTCTCAGTGATGCAAACAATATCACAGCCCTGAAACTGAACACATATCTCTAAAGAATTTTGTGTATTCCCCTGTGTCAATGATTGTTGTGAGACCTCCAGCTCAGCTCACCTCTACCATTAGATTTAGCATTACAGTTAAGGTTCAGAGAATGACTTCTTAGAGTTTAGAGTCTTGTGGAAACACAGAATTGCAACAAGATTTGTCCCCTCACAGAATTCTTCTCTGGGTCAGTAATGGTGCCTGAAAGATAAGGCTCAAAATACCTCTGCCCTTAGGGTTAGGATTAGGGTTATTGTTAAGAGAGTGACATAGCCTAGAGCTCCATAGGACATTGAAGCTGCTAAAGACATGCTGAGGGAATCATGGGACTATAAACAAGACTTGTTACATTTTTCAGTTCTGGTCTAGTGATGTTGACTGATAGCTCCAACTGAGCTATCCTACCATTACACTTAGGGTTAGAGTTCAGAGAGTGACAATGCTTAGAAGTCCAACGAGACTGGGGCTGAAATATACATGCTAAGGGAAATACAGGACTGCAACTGCATCAAGTTTTATCCCATCACAGCTTTCATATCTGATGGTGCCTGAGAGCTGCATTTCAGCCTACCTCTTCTATTAAGATTAGATTTATGGTTCAGAGTGTGACAAAGCCTAGAGCTCCAAGGAGGCTGGAGCTGAAAAAGACACACCTAGAGAAGCACGGGATTGCAACAAGATTTGTCTGGTCAGAGCTTCTTCCACTGGACCAGCTCTGGTGCCCGAGAGCTCCATATTGTAATATTATATAGAAAGACAGTATCTACACCTAGAATTATAGAATGGCTTGGGTTGGAAGGAACCTCAAAGATGATCTAGTTCCAACTCCATTGCCATAGTCTGTCCTATCTTCTTATACCTTTTCTCATTAAATCATTTCTTAACCCTGTCTTTGTAAAAGGGAAAGGGGCAGCCACATCCCCCAAGCTGGGCAGAGATCCCAGATCCACAGGCACCCACATGGGCTCCAGTGGATGCGCAGGAGTGGTCCTGGGCCAGAATAGCTGAAGGAGGTTATTGTGCTCTCTACTTCACTTAACACAGTTCAGCTAACCTCTACGATTAGGGTTCAGAAAGCAACAAAACCTAGAGCTCCAGGAACACTGGGAGTGATAAAGACATGCCAAAGGAAACAAGTGACTGCAAAAAGATTTGTCTCCTCATAAATTTCTCCTCTAGACCAGGAATTGTGCCTGAGATGTTTGGATTGCCATACCTCTACCGTTAAGGTTAGGGTTCAAACATTGACATAGACAAGAACTCCTAAGACAATGTGGCTGAAAAAAGTATAAAACCCAAGAGGAACCAGGGTTGCTAAAGACATGCAAAAAGAAACAACGGACTGTAACAAGATTTGTTCCCCCCCCCCCCCCCCCCCCCGCAAACTATTCCTAGTGATGGCACGTTAATACTTCAGCCTAACCCACCTCTATGATGATTAGGGTTAGGGTTCAGAGTAGAGTTCACAGAATCATAGAATTGTAGAATATCCTGAATTGAAAGGGACCCACAAGAATCATTGAGCCCAATGCCTGGCTCTTGACAGGACAACCAAAAATTCCAGCTTGAAGCTCCCCTGTTGTGGCTCCATGCATTTGCTTGAGTCCTCTTGCTGCCACCACAGAGAAGAGATCAGTACCTACCCCTCTGCTTCCCACATGAGGAAGCTGTAGGGTGTCATGAGGCCTCTCCTCAGTCTTCACTTCTCTAGGTTGAACAATCCAAGTGACTGTGACAAAGCTTATAGCCCCAGGGACACTGGGGTTGAAAAAGGCACAGCAAGGGAAGCAAGAGACTACAGCAAGACTTGGCCCCTCACATATTTCTGCTCTGGGTCAGTGATTATGCTTGAGAGGTCTTGCTGAGCCCACCTAAACAATTAGGGTTTGGCTTAGGATTCAGAGGGTGACATAACCTAGAATTCCAATGATACTGGGGCTGCTAAAGGTATGACAAAGTAAGCACCATACTACGGCAAGCTTTGTACCCTAACAGCTTTGACCTCTGGGCCAATGATGGTGATTGTGAGCTCTGGCTGAGCCCACCTCTACTATTAAGGTTAGCATTCAGAAAGTGACAATGCTTAAAGCTCCAAGACTAGGGCTGAAAAATACATGCCAAGGGAAGTACTACAACAATATATATCCCCTCACAGCTTTCATATGCAAACTAATGATGATGCCTGTGACTTCCACCTGAGTCCAACTCTACCATTTGTCCTGGTTCCAGTTAGGACAGAGTTAATTTTCCCTCATAGTAGCTGGTAGGGTGCTATGTTTTGGATTAGGATGAGAAGAGCGCTGATAACATGCTGATGTTTTAATTGTTGCAGAGCAGTGTTTACACCAGGCCAAGGACTTTTCGGCTTCTCGCTCTGTCCTGCCAGCGAGCAGGCTGGGGGTGCAGCAGGAGCTGGGAGGGCACAGACCCAGGACAGCTGACCCAAACTGGCCAAAGGGCTATTCCATACCATCTGACGTCATGCTAAACAATATATAGGGGTGGCTGGCCGGGGTGGGGGGCCGGCTGCTCGGGGATAGGCTGGGCATCGGTCAGCGGGTGGTGAGCAATTGCATTGTGCATCACTTGTTTTCTTACACATTATTATTATTAATACTATTATCAGTATCACTATTATTGTTATTATTGTTATTATTATATTCCTGTCTTAATAAACTGTCTTTATCTCAACTCACCGGCTTCACTTTCCCGTTTCTCTCCCCCATCCCAGAGAGGGAGGGGGGAGGGTGAGCGAACGGCTGTGTGATGTTTAGCTGCCAGCCTGGTTAAACCACAACACATTAGAGTTAAGATTAGGGCTAGAGAGAGGCATAGCCCAGATTCCCTGAAAAAGGCATGCCAAGGTAACCACAGGACTTCAGAAAGATTTGTCCCCTCACAGCTTTCTCCAGCAGGTCCATGATGGCTTGAGATTTCTGGCTAAGCATACCTCCATCATTAAGTTTAGGGTTAGGGTTCAGAGACTGACATAGACTAGAGCTCCATGGACACTGAGGCCCCACTTGGAGTACTGCATCCAGATCCAGGGGCCCCAGCACAAGAAAGGTGTGGATCTGTAACAGTGAGTCCAGAGGAAGGCCAAGAAGATGATCAAGGGGCTGGAACACCTCTCCTGCAAAGAAAGGCTGAGAGACCTGGAGCAATTCAGCCTACAGAAGAGATGGCTCGGGGGTGACCTCATTGCGGGTTTTCAGTACTTAAAGTGAGCTTATAAAAAAGATAGAGAAACTTTTTGTTCGATCAGATAATGATAGGACAAGGGGGGATGGTTTTAAACTAAAAGAGGGGAGAATTAGAATAGAGATTAGGGGAAAATTCTTCACTCATAGGGTGGTGAGGCACTGGAACATGTTGCCCAGAGAGGTTGTGGATGCCCTGTCCCTTGAGGTGCTCCAGACCAGGCTGTATAGGGCCCTGGGCAACCTGATCCAGTATGTGGCATCCCTGCCCATGGCATGGTGCTTGGAACTAGATGATCTTTAATGTCCCTTCCAATCTGAGCCATTCTATGATTCTATGATTCTACAATTCTGTGAGTAAACAAGGTCATTCAGGATTCCATCTTGATTTTATTCATATTATTTCATTAATGTTTTGACTGATGGTATAGAAAATACGCTTAGCTATGGCATAAAGCAGGAACAAACTGAAAATCTTCTCAATAAATGGATCAAAATTAAAAGAAAATAAATCATTTTCACACACACACACAAAAGAGGAAGCTGAATGAAATTCAACAACAAATAAAAGGTATTTTTTAATGGAAAAATAATTACTTGCTCAAACACAGCTTTAGAAACCATTGGCTTGGCATTGTGTCCTTCAGAAAAGCACATGGGGTATTGTGGATATTATGTTGAATATGAATAATATATGTAGTTTCTCACAGAAGATATAACACTGTCTGTGACATAACAGCAAACGTAAAGAATGTATGATGTGAGAAGCAGGTCTTTCTCTTTTCTAAGCAGTGCTAAGGCTCATCTGGAGTTGTGTCCAGTTTTGGGTATTGCCCTTCTGTTAAGAAATGAACAAATTGAAGACTTTCCTCAGAGAGAAATAGTTATCTGAAATTTAGTAATGATGCCTTGCAAGAAAGTGTAAGGAAATGTGGTTTTTTTTTTTTTTTTTTTGGTGTTTTTGCCCAGAGCAGAGAAATCGGAAGGAGACAGTCTTGGGACAAATAGAGAAGGCTGTTGCAAAAATAATTGTGGGATCCATAGGATTACCTTGCAGCCAAGAGTTTTCAAGTTAAATATTAGAGAGCATTTTCTAAACAAAACAAAATAAAACAAAACAAACAAACAAACAAACAAAACCCCTGCAATCAAATAGATTATTTTATGAGGTTGTGGAATATCTGTCTTTAGTCTTACTTAAAGATATCCAGGTCACATGTCACATGGCTTCCAGAAATAACAAAAGTCCACGTCCTTGTGTATGATATATATATTATGATATATCATACTTATATATCATATAGATATCATATATATATCATATATATATATGATATATAATGACTATATTGATAGAAAAGTAACTTTGTTAATGCAGTGGTACATACAGCAACATTACTATGTAAAAGGAAAATAAAAGAGCATTATTGACTATCAACTTCGAAAGAGCTGAGCCCCAAAAGACATTTTTGAAAATAATAGGCATAGGTAATTATATAACACTATATAATATATATATATATAACATTACATTTATATATGTTATATATATAAATAAAACATCCTTCTTTCTCTTCGCAGATGAAATATGTATCATGTGAGTACACATGATTTTCAAAAGTATTAGTAGTTTTGGAAGAGATAACAGGGCTGATGGTTTGTGATTGTGAAATCAGTTGGTCTGGGAAGAATAAGAAAAAGCAGTCACATTTCTGTAGTCTAGATTATCAGGTCATAAAACTAAACATCTATTATTTTTAAGATTTCTTTGATAGTCCTTGTTATTCTGGAAACTCTTCAAAAAAAATCTATTAGTTCTTACATTTAAATATTGCAAAAGACATGGCTAATGAGTCTGAAATAATCTGAAGATACTCAAATGAACTCTATACATATGAGTACATTAGTGTTTGCACTGAATCCAGTAACTGAAGTCAGTTTATGATCATGACCTTTACATCTTCAGCTACTACTGAAGATATTATGTTTCAGCTACTTCTGGCTACTATTAAAATGGTTTGGCTAACCCTTCTTCTGTTACTGAACAAAAGACCAAAATTATCATTTACCAATATTTATAAAATTTACCAATTTATTTATTAAGATCTTATTATTTATAAATAAATATATTATTCTTTACTTTTCACAGTAAGTAAACTGTAGCCATTCAGTCACATGATTAGCTGGCACAGACTCTGTTGTACAACTAGAAATACCAAATGATTTTCCTCTTTTCATTCAGATCATTACATAGTCAGATTAGTGGTTAAATAGCACTAGTTTTCTTTTCCCTAAGTGGCCTTGGAAAGCAGAGCCTGTAATTTTGTAACAGCTGCAAGGAATTAGCTGAAAACAATTTACTACAGACATAGACAATTCAAATTATAAAACAAACAAAAACAAGCCATTCACACAATCAAGAGCATCATCCCCAAGTTTACTCAAACTGTTTATACAAACTGCTTTGATATTCATTCCCTGGGTAACAAAAACTGTGAAGTGCGTTGCCATTAAAAAAAAAAAAAAAAGTAACTTATGTTTGTTTATGACGTGTATTTCCCTATTATAGCCCCTATTTTGATGGGGTTAATTTAAGATGTGGTTTTTATAATGCTATGTAAAAATCATATTTTTGCCACAGAGCAGTGCAATTACTGCGCAGATGTAATGTAGCAATTACTTCTGGTCACAGAAACCTACTTTGTTAACAAAAAAAATGTGTTTCTCTTCCTTTCTACTCTTGTTAATGCATAAGGTTCCTCGATTCTGGGGATTTTGCTGAGATACTCTCTAGCATTCAGTTCTTAAGAAACACTGAAATTCATAGAGCTAATAAAATTATTTCCCTGTTAAGCTATGAAAAATGTGGATTATGAAGATAGCATAACAACAAACATGGAAAAAAGTAGAAGTTAAGGAGGTATGTACCTAAAAATAATTCAAATTATTTTAAAAATGTAACAGATGTAGACAAATAGTAACTTCAATACACCAAATAAGATCTAAAAATGGCTTTTTTTTATTATTATTTGTTTGTGATCCAAATACCCACTGTTGTCACTGTCTTGGATGCTCCATAGTATGAGCAAAGAAAGAACGCTGTTCCAATTTTTGTGCTAGTCAGAGCTGATTAAAGTAGCAGTTGTCCAACACAGCAGAAGTGGTTTCTTGAAATGCAGAAAATACACACTATGTGATCCTCCTGTATACTGATCATACATTGGGATTGTATTCATCATAACTAATTATAAAGATGGGATTCATTCAAACATTTCATTTAAGATTTGTATGTATAGAAGTCAGAGGTACTTAACAATTTTGAGTACACTCTCCGCAAGTTTGCAGATGGCACCAAGCTGAGTGGTACGGCTGATACCAAAGAAGGAAGAGGTGCCATTTAAATGGACCTGCACAGGCTGGAGAATTGGGAGCCTGTGAACCACATGAGGTTCTACAAGTCCAAGTGCAAGGTGCTGCACTTGGGCCGAGGCAGTCCCTGACAGGAGTACAGACTGGGAGAAGAACTCCTTGAGAGCAGCCCTGCAGAGAAGGACTGGGGGTTTCTGGTGGATGAAAGGCTCAACATGAGCTAGCAGTGTGTGTTTGCAGCCCAGAAGGCCAACTGTATCCTGGACTGCATCAAAAGAGGTGTGAGGGAGGTGATTGTACCCCTGTACTCTGCCCTTGTGAGGTCCCACCTGGATTACTGCTTCCAGGTTTGGGCCCCCCAGCATGAGAAAGATGTGGACCTGTTAGAGCAAGGAGTAGGGCTACAAAGATGATCAGAGGGCTGGAGCAGCTTTCCTATGAAGAAAAGCTGAGAGAGCTGTTCAGCCTACAGAAGAGAAGGCTCCGGGAAGACCTCATTGCAACCTTTCAATACTGAAGGGGGTCTTATGAAAAGGTAGAGAAGGACACTTTACCCACGTAGATAATGATAGGACAAGGGAGAATGGTCTTAAACTAAAAGAGGATAGATTTAGACTAGACATTAGGAATAAATTCTTCACTGTAAGAGTAGTGAAGCACTGAAACAGGTTGCCAAGAGAAGCTGTGGTTGCCCTATCCCAAGTTGTTCAAGGCCAGGCTGGATGGGGCTTCGTCCAACCTGATCTAGTGGCATCCTTGCCTATGTCAGAGGGGTTGGAGTTATAAGATCTTTAAGGTTCCTTCCAGTCCAAGCCATTCTATGATTGCTTCCACAGGAATGTCTACAAAATTGATCGCAATGTCAGTAGTGATCACAGGAAATGCATAGATTTTTTTTTTTTCCGTTTCATTGTTGCTTTTATTTGTTGCCTTATTTTGCTTTATTCTTTCTTGTAGTGTAGAATTTTAGAATTACTGTCATTACTATAAGAACATGAAAACCTCAAGAAAAGTGTTCATTGTGTAATCCCCAGGATGTAAATACTCTATTTCTGGGCAGACTTAGAGTACCCAGGAAGGGAGAGAAAATAAAAACAAACAACAACAAAACCAGCATATTCAGTTATGTTTAAAAAATAACTTCCAAACATTTTACTTTGGATGTGAGAGGGGCTAAACATATTATATTACATATATTACATATTACAGTAGGGGCAATTTTTTTGTTTTGATTTGTTTAACAAACAAATAACAACAAAAACAAAAATTGCCCCTACTGTAATTGCAGATCCTTAGAGTAGTATTTCCCAAACTATGCTTCATACCTCCCTTTGTGTGCTATCAAGTGAATTTTAAAAACTCACACATCTATTCTGCTAAGCATAATGATCAAATTTTGTTATTATGAACAGAAGTAATAAACCCACTCTTTATACCAACCACCCCTAACCATCTGGTATTTTTAATGCCTCATCTAGAGGAGCATGACCCACAGTTTTTGGAAACAGAATCATCAACACATGTGTCTCTCTGATTAGAGAGTATTTTGTTTTTTATTGATGGCAGCTTGTTTATTCACTCTACTGATGGAAACTTATTTTCCAAGATCTGTTTACCGTTGAGATTGATGTCACCTATTTATACGACCTTCAGTTGCAGAAATCTATGTGACATATTGCTATTAAATTAAGCAGATTAAATAAGGTGTTCACTTAAATGAAGACAGTGAAAAATATAATGGAGGACTATTTTTATTATTTTTGTTTTATTTTATTTAGAAGCTTTTAAATGACAAGTTCACATTCAGCTTATCATTTTATAAACCAAAACGTGAAGATCAAGCACTTTGCATGTATATATACGTGCATATTTTAACTAACACAATCCCTTTGACTATTATGGTACAATGCATGTAATGTTATATTGAAATTATTTTAGTTAATAGTCTGAAGACTATCATTCTATCTCCATAGTTAAGCTAATAATTTCACGTATGTTTTGAATTTATGAACACTGAGTTATTTCTGTCATTTGTTATCCCTGAATACAGTCAGCTTCTTCAATATTTTGCAGTCACATTTTTTTTGACTTTCTTGGAAAAATGTTTATCACCTGTATAAATTGGCAGGTCATTATTCACTCTTTCATGACAATGAATATCACAGATCAGTGCACAGATCCTTCTGTGACTCCAAAAGTAAGTTCATTCTACATACATCTAATATAATACAATTAATTATTCCTATACTTCATTTTTGTTTTCTTTCTTTTTATGTCTTCATTTTCTTCATTAACCACATATAATCATTCCTGGAAGAATTTTCCCTGCTTTTTCCTTACGGTTTATGAACCTTCTGAAGGCTTAAGGTTTTATCGTTTTCTGTCCTCTTCTCATTTTCTATTTCATTTCCCCTTGATATTTTCCTCTTTCTATCTCCTTTTCTTGCTGAGCTTCATGTTACTTTCCAGTTTAGCTTGTGTCATTTATGTATATTTCCTCTTCCTTTCTTCATTTCTTCCCTCCTTCATTATGTATTTTAAAAGTACATTTTTCAAGATTAACTGTTCTCATATTTTCTCCCCTTACATTATTTATTTCTAGTTACTATTTTCCTTATTTTCCTAAAAAATAGATTTTATTTTATTGTATTTTTTTTCTGTTGTACGGAACTCAGAAATTGTTCTTGGTTTGTTTCTTTTTCTAACTATATTGTTATTTTTCTAACTAATATTACTAACTCTCAGAAGACCATTGATTGATAAGTAAAGTTGGTCCAGGTAATTTCTGTTAAATATTCTAAATAGGAACCAATTTAGGAAGATTTGATGTTTTCTGTAGTTAAATGGGAAAAGAGGAAGACTGAATGAGATTAGATGTCTCTGAATGTTTTCTGGAGATGACAAATAGAAATCTGCAAAATTTATTTGTGGCAGACGAAGTATGAAAGGAGCTCTTTTTTGGACCCAACTTTATTCTCTCAACAGGGGAGAACGAGGACCAGAGGTTTAGAGGAATGAGGAACACCGAGGTTTAGAGAATTCCGAGGACAATTACTTTGGGTTTAATAAAATGACAAGTAGGGTTTCTAGGTCACTAATTTTCAGGTCACTAATTTCGGTCACCAAGAAGTAAAGATTTCAGTGACCAAAGTTCGGGAGGTTATTATCAATTGAAAGAGTTTGAACTATTGAAAGATTTGAACTATTAATGCATGCATCTCTATGAATTTGTGCTTCGTGACAACCTAAATTTTTTGTATTTGTGGTTTTGTTACATGAAAGACTAAGAGTCATATATAAAATAAATTTTGTTTTACCATATGTAAAGCTGCAATTCTTTATTCTAAGATTTTTCAAATGCCTAGGAAAATGGTGTAGGTACAGAGTGCCATAATGTAGTTACAATGTTATACCATTTCACCTTCATTGGTGCCCAGGATCATATCAAGAAGTCTTCTTTGTCGTTGTATGAAAAAGAACTCATCTATTAAAATGGATTTTTGCATCGCATATACCTTTATGGATATCAGAATCCAAAATCCTCAATGTGGATTATCTGATGAAGAGTTTTGTTATATCTACTCTCAGAAATTAATCATGCTTAGGAATGTTGCTGGACACTATATGTTGTCTGCATAGCTATTTTAGCCCCAGGAATATCATGGTTGCCAGCACATTGTCTATTAAACAATTGTTCTTTAGTTTTTCCTGCAACAATCAAACCATTCTTGAGAACTGTTTAGAAAAATGCTAGGTAGTACAGAACAAATCTGTGGCAGGGAATATTCTCACTGTTTTCTAGTAAAGTTGATCATGTACCAGTCTCCAGAAGTATTCCCAGGTACACATGATTTCACTTGGAAGATATGGACTTTTTATACTCTTCTATTATAGTTTTTAATCTCCCTTTCCATGCTACTAATCAGTGTACTGATAAGAGAAGTGTACTTTTAAGGGAAAATGTAGAGATATCAGTATGCTGGCTCCTTTACTGACTGCTTTGATAAGCAGAAAAACACTGCCACTTAGGGTGTCTCCCGTTGTCTATTAGCAATCATTGAAATCATAAGGACAGTTAACATTTCAATGCTGTGTGCCTGCACTGACATGACTAGTATCCTACTAGTATACTATATTAACATGCAAAAGTAATAGCAGGAGACTTCCTTGAAAAGAAAGCTTAGATTAAAGTAATGAAATGTTTATAGATGATCATCACACTACACAACTGTTACTGTTCCCCTTCCCCCTCCCCTCCAATTCCCCCCAACTAGAAAATGTGAATTACACTATGACTGTGACTTGTAGTTTTTTCTGCAATCTCTTTTCTGCAGTTTGCCCACTAAAATTGGAGGAAGATTAATATGTCTTTCTGTCTGATTGTTCTTTTTTTTTTTTTTAACTCTATTGACAAGAGTTGCATTTTTGTTGTTGTTTTATTATCATAGGAACTATCTTTACAAAGACAGTATTATTATTGTTTTTTAAAAGACAAAATAAATATCACACATCACACGGAAATGTAAACATTTTTGTTCCTAACACATCAGGACATTTTTAAAAAATATTGATTTCCTTTGAGATAGTCTGATGCATATATTTACATTGGCTGTGTTGAGACTAAATTACAGCACGGTGCCTCACAAGGAAAGCTAAGAATCCAGTCCCCCAGTAATAAAGGATGAAAAACACATTTGAGTATCCCAGAGCCCTCTTTAGCCTATACAAGCGGTTTCTCTGTTCTCAGAAACCAGGTGACAGGAAAGGCTGTCACGTATTCATATTTTACTCTGAAATAATATGAGGATGTGTCAAACATGGAACCAGAGAAATGTTTCTGGTCCTTAAAAAGAAGACAGCTTTTGAAATCTACCATACTTTGAGGACAAACCCAGTAAGATCAATGAAGCTTTGAAAAAGGGTGCTACTAAATACAGGGCAGAGTCTTGAGATTTAGCTCTGTGTTCTAAAAGAAAGGTGAATAAGGTGAGCTGCTGTCTCTGGAAGTAAAAATGTAATTGTCCATTTCCTTGAAAAGCTCTGGAATTTCTCTCAGTGTCTTAGATCCTGGTCTGTAAATGGGGTTAAAAATGGAAAGAAAGAATAGCTTGTGCTCTGAAGTGAAGTTTGACAACCAGTAATAATGAACTGTGAATTTCATGTGAATTTCATTCTTTTTTAGCTCCAAGTGCATATTTGCTTCTGTGTTCTACTTCTAAGGACAGCTCAGGCATACAAAACCAACCAACCAACAACAACAACAACAACAAAATTATTCCTGACGTGTATATTGGATGCCTAGTCTTTTTTCCTTACTAGTGCCGAGAAAATGTACTGGCTGAGATCCCAAATTATCACTGCAAGTGATAATATAGACAGAAAGAAATGTTGTGTCGGCCTCCCTTCCTGACTTCACTCCAGCGATGCAGAAAACTTTTTGTAAATCAATAGGAACCAGGGTGAAGGATAAAAGACTGGCTTGTCTGTGTAGTCCATTCATTATATCAAAGTCTCATCCAATCCTGCAAACAAGACACCAATACATCCTATATGGATATATGGATATGCATACAGGACTGGGACCTAAAAGATACACAAAAGGAAAAAAAAAAATGAAAGTTTTAACTCTGTGTTTTTAAAATTAGTATCTATAAATAGGAAGTATTAAACTTCTTATTTAATGTGGAATAAATATTTTCAGCTCAAGTTTTGGGACCCTTGCTCTTCTAGTTTTAAACTACAATGACTTCCATAAGCCCACGGGCAACACTAAATTTAGGTGCAGCCTTGGACTGCAAGTTGCATGAGAAAAGCTGACTTTTCTTTTTTAGTAGTTAGAGTCAAAGGCAGCTGTAATCCTGAGCAAACAAGCAATATGTTCTCTGCTTTGGATCTGTTTTTCAAACACTGTAAGTTTCAAATCTATTGTAACTAATATTTCTTTAACACTTTGATATTTTTCATATTATATTTTAGCATTATTAAAAAGTGAATTTTCTTATGAATCCACATGCATTTGACCTAGTCCAAAACTTATGGAAAAATTTTAGGAAGGACCTTTAGGAAAGACAGGCAGGGGAGACAAGGAAAGGGCATCATCCTCTTTGTCAATGAACAGCTGGAGTGCACGGAGCTCTGCCTGGGGGTGGGTGAGGAGCTGACAGAGAGCTTACCGGTCAGGATTACAGGGAGGGCAGGGACAGGGGACATTATAGCAGAAATCTGCTACAGACATCCTGATCGGGAAGACAAAACAGATAAGAACCTCTATAGATAGATGGAAGTAGCCTGATGTTTACAAATCCTGGTCCTCATGGTGGACTTCAACCACCCTGATATCTGTTGGAGGGACAACGCAGCAGGGCATAGGTAATACAAGAGTTCCTGGAAAATACACTGATGATAATATCCTTCTCCAAGTGATAGAGGAGCTAAGGAGGAGAGGAGCTTTGCTGGATGTTCTTCTCATCAACAAGCAGGGGCTGGTGGAGAAAGTGAAGCTCAAGGGCAGCCTTGGCTGCAGTGGCCACAGTTTAGGGTCCTGAGAGCAGTGAGGAGCGAAAACAGCAAGCTTGTTATCCTGGACTTTGGAAGGGCAGACTTTGGCCTCTCCAGAGATCAGCTTGGTAGAGTCCCATGGAACAAAGTCTTGGAGGGAAGAGGAGCCCAAGAAAGCTGGCTAATATCTAAGGATCACCTCCTCCAAGCTCAAGAGTAATGCATCCCAGCAAAGAGGAAGCTGGGCAAAAAAAAAACAGGAGGCCTGCATGGATGAACAAGGAGCTTCTGGCCAAACTCAAGCAGAAAATGGAGACCTACAAGTCTTCCACAAGGTGGAAGGAAGAACAGATAGCCTGGGAAGAATACAGAGAAGTCGTCCAAGCAGCTGGGGATTGAGTTAGGAAAACCATAGCCCTCTTAGAATTAAATTTGGCCAGGGACATCAAGAAGAGCAATAAAGGCTTCTATAGGTATGTCAATAATAAAAGGAAGACTAGGAAAACTATGGCCCCCCTCTGGAATGAAACAGAAGACCTGGTTACTGGGGATATGAAGAAGGCTGAGGTACTCAATGACTGTTTTCCCTCTCTCTTCACTGACTAGTTCCAGCTACATAGCCCAAGCCGCAGAAAGCAAAGTCAGGGACTGAGAGAATGAAGAACCACCAGCTGTAGGAGATCAGGTCTGAGATCATCTAAGGAACCTGAAGATGCACAAGTCCGTGGGACCTGATGAGATACATCTTCAGGTTCTGAAGGAACTGGTGGATGAAGTTGCAAAGACACTGTCTGTCGTATTTGAGAAATTGTGTCAGGTCGGTGAAGTTCCCACTGACTGGAAAAGGGGAAACATAATCCCCATTTTAAAAAGGGAAAAAGAAAGACACAAGGAACTATAGGTCGACAGTCTCACAGTCAAGTTAGATTTTATATCATATCATATATCATATTTCAACATATATCGTATATCATATATCATATCTGTATATTATGCATACTATATATCTGTAAATACATGGAAATATAATATGTAATTAGGGTAGATCTTTTGTTGTGGTTGTTGTTCATTTATTTATAGGTTCTATACATCTTCTTACCATGAGATGCGATGTGTTGGATAGGTCTGGAAGATATACTAAAAATAAAATATACTCCCTTAATACATTGTGAAATATGACTACTCTTTTATTTCTATGTCCCTCTTACATTTCTTCTCTTTATTCTGTCTCACGTGTTTTCTTACTTCAGGCCATGTTCTTTCTTAGATCTCACCTTCTTCATAATAGGATTATTTTCCCAAATCATAGCTATGCCATGAGATCAACACAAAAAGGAGGACTAAGGAGAAGCTCCATCCTTTACTGGATGCGGGGGGAAATTTAGTTACAAAAGATGAGGAAAAGGCTGAGGTGCTCAATGCTTTCTTTGCCTCAGTCTTTAGCGGCAAGACCGGTTGTTCTCTGGATACCCAGTACCCTGGGCTGGTGGAAGGGGATGGGGAGCAGGATGTGGCCCTCGCTATCCATGAAGAAATGGTTGGCGACCTGCTATGACACTTGGATGTACGCAAGTCAATGGGGCCGGATGGGGTCCACCCGAGGGTACTGAGTGAACTGGCAGAGGAGCTGGCCAAGCCGCTTTCCATCATTTATCGGCAGTCCTGGCTATCACGGGAGGTCCCAGTCGACTGGCGGCTAGCAAACGTGATGCCCATCTACAAGAAGGGCCGGAGGGTAGACCCGGGGAACTATAGGCCTATTAGCTTGACCTCAGTGCCAGGGAAGCTCATGGAGCAGATTATCTTGAATGTCATCACGCGGCACTTGCAGGGCAACCAGGCGATCAGGCCCAGTCAGCATGGGTTTATGAAAGGTAGGTCCTGCTTGACGAACCTGATCTCCTTCTATGACTAAGTGATGCGCTTGGTGGATGAGGGGAAGGCTGTGGATGTGGTCTACCTTGACTTCAGTAAGGCTTTTGACACCATTTCCCATAACATTCTCCTCAAGAAACTGGCTGCTCGTGGCTTGGACTGGCGTACGCTTTGTTGGGTTAAAAACTGGCTGGATGGCCGGGCCCAAAGAGTTGTGGTGAATGGAGCCAAATCCAGTTGGAGGCCGGTTACTAGTGGAGTCCCCCAGGGCTCAGTGCTGGGGCCGGTCCTCTTCAATATCTTTATCGATGACCTGGATGAGGGGATTGAGTGCACCCTCAGTAAGTTTGCAGATGACACCAAGTTAGGTGCGTGTGTTGATCTGCTCGAGGGAAGGAAGGCTCTGCAGGAGGATCTGGATAGGCTGGACCAATGGGCTGAGGTCAACTGCATGAAGTTCAACAAGGCCAAGTGCCGGGTCCTGCATCTGGGGCGTAACAACCCCAAGCAGCGCTACAGGCTGGGAGAAGAGTGGTTGGAAAGCTGCCTGGCAGAGAAGGACCTGGGAGTACTGGTTGATAGGCAGCTGAATATGAGCCAGCAGTGTGCCCAGGTGGCCAAGAAGGCCAACAGCATCCTGGCTTGCATAAGAAGCAATGTGGCCAGCAGGTCTAAGGAAGTGATTGTGCCCCTGTACTCGGCTCTGGTGAGGCCGCACCTCGAGTACTGTGTTCAGTTTTGGGTCCCTTGCTACAAGAAGGACACGGAGGTGCTTGAGAGAGTCCAGAGAAGGACAATGAAGCTGGTGAGGGGTCTGGAGAACAAGTCTTACGAGGAGCAGCTGAGGGAGCTGGGGTTGTTTAGCCTCGAGAAGAGGAGGCTCAGGGGAGACCTCATCGCTCTCTATAGGTACCTTAAAGGAGGCTGTAGAGAGGTGGGGGTTGGTCTATTCTCCCACATGCCTGGTGACAGGACGAGGGGGAATGGGCTAAAGTTGTGCCAGGGGAGGTTTAGGTTGGATGTTAGGAAGAACTTCTTTACTGAAAGGGTTGTTAGGCATTGGAATGGACTGCCCAGGGAGGTGGTTGAGTCGCCATCCCTGGAGGTCTTTAAAAGACGTTTAGATGTAGCTCTTAGTGATATGGTTTAGTGTAGGACTTGTTAGTGTTAGGGCTGAGGTTGGACTAGATGATCTTGGAGGTCTCTTCCAACCTAGACGATTCTGTGATTCTGTGATTAGATTAGTTAATGAAGCACTTGAAATTGAATTGTATGTCTCACATGTGAAAAATGTTATGATAACGGAGGTGATAAATAATGTACATTACCTTCAATATCTTGGAAGAAAAAACTTTGAGTATAATGAAGAAAATGGAGTACCCATGAATTCACACTGAATGTCAATATTGGCTTATTTGGATGACCCAAACTCTAAGTGTATTGGCATTTTCATTATATGTCCAAATTCCATTTTCTGCTTCACATGTCAGGTTTTGAAGACTGTTATTAACTCCTTCTGTTTATGTTTAATTAAAGCAGGATATTACTTACTGTAATGTTCTTCTCAGTAAATATCCATCTCTCCCTAAGTACTCTCCTGGTATTGCTAAACACTCAGAATATAATGCCTCCTGGATTCTGAATTTGAAGAACTTGAATAATGAAACATCTGTCTCTTGTGGAAATGAAAGGCCTGCAACAAGGCATGTTGCAATGTCACATTGTGTTGCTCTTGTGCTGTGAAATTACCCACTGTTATATGCATGTCTCCAAGTCTGTTAGGGGAATGAGAACAAAACAGTTGACCTTTTATTTAAAACAAAAGTAAAAACGTTACTAATTTGTATTCTAATAACTCATTTTAAGTGCAAAATTTTTGCAATTCATGTAAAATTATTTACAGTTAAGTTATTGTTATACAGAATAATAATAAAATGGTAAAAAAAAAAAAAGTAAAATGTTGGAAGGTGCACAACGCACAGTACAGTTCTCACCTCCTGACATTGCATAAAACAGTAACTATGTAATTATGCTGACTGACATTAATAGAAAATTCAAATTAGTAGTTCTGAAAATTACTTTCTAGACCTACTGATGAGAAAATACATATATATATTTGAAGTGATTGGTACATTTACAAAATTTAATACATGTTTTTTCTAGTTTTGAATAAATACAGGTTTCAACAAGTGGTACAAGTGTTTGAGTGGCTTTTGAGAAGGAGATTTGGCTATAAACTACTTACATATTTCTGTTAATAAGCCTTTTTTATCTTTCAAAAATAATACTCAATACCTGGAAAAACATGGCTTAGTCCATGAAATCAGACAACATGTTACTGTACTTGCATTAATCCTAGCTTCAGACATCTTTATTAATTGAGCTCAGTGTTAGTGACCTGAGCTGATAATTCTATAGGGAGCATAAGGCTGTTGAATCATGCTGCAGAACACGCCTATATATATATATTCAGTACATGTATATTGTCATACATACATATTCTTACATGAAAATGTAATAAAAAACATTTTTAAATATCTTCCAGCAGTAATTTTGCTGCTATGTAGGTGTGGCAGGCATCTGGTAGAAATCCAGAATCAGAATTAAGAGCAAATCTGGGAAAATACATATCTGAAATGCAGTCAAAATAAGTATAAAGCTTGAGAAAAACAAGCAAGCAAACAAATGATATCTGCTGCACTTCATGAAAAGAATGTCGTCAGTGTCACCATTAAATTGTTTGTCTTAACTGTCTCGTAGATAGTTAAGTTTTGACATTAAATTTCAAATTAAAAAAAAATATGATAAAGCTAAAACAAGGTATTATTTATTATTTTAAAACTACTTATTGTTAAAGAGTTTTAAATATTCAAATAAAATAATATAAACATTCTAGAATGTTTCCTATTTTTTAAAATGTTAAAGTCACTCAAAATCTTTTCTGCCTAGAAATTAATTTTTTTTTTTTTTTTTTTTTTTTTTTTTTTAGGTCTGTCAATACTTAACACAGACTTTGTGGCATTCTAGACAAAAGCTGCCTTTACTGAATGCAGAATTTCCATTCTGTGCAAAGCTTTTAAAGTAAAATCTACTTTCATAAAATATAGACATTTGAAACCAGAAAATATTTCTTTTCAGTTCACATATTTGCTTCTGTTTTTATTTCTGTCTAGCAAACTTTCAGAATTTACTGAATATAGCACTTTGTGAAAGGACATTTTATTGCATTTAAGTAGCAAGCTTTTGGACTGGAGAACCGGCCTTGTTCTATGAGAAGAATCCGGGGCTGCTCCTGAGCCAGACACAGCTGGTTCCAGCCTGCTCCGAACAGGACCCACCACTGGCTAAAGCTGAGCCTAGCAGCCATGCTTATGATGCTTCTCCAATAACATACTTAAGAAAGGGAAAAAATGCTGTGCAGCAGCTGTGTGAGAGAGAAGTGAGGGAAATGTAGAGAGAAACAGCCCTTCAGGGATGAAGGTCAGTAAAGGAGGGTCAGGAGATGCTCCAGGTGCCAGAGCATAAGTTCCCTTGAAGCCCATGGAGAGGCCCATGGTGGATCATACTCTCCCCCTACAGCCCACAATATATCATGGCAGAGCAGATATCCACAGTACAGCCCATGGAGGAGCTTTTAATTGTTTTTAGTTTCTCACTGCTATAGCTTGTTAGCAGTAGGTAATACATCATGTTAATCTCCCTATGCTGAGTCTGTTTTGCCTGTGATGACAGTTGGTGGGTGATCTCCCTGTCCTTATCTCAACCCTTGAACCTTTTCCATTGTATTTTCTCCCCCTTTCCCTTTGAGGAGGGGGAGTGAGAGAATGGTTGTGGTGGAGTTCAGCTGCCCAGCAGTGTAAAACCACCACATCCCCATTTCCCATTCCCCATTCCCCTGAACTGTTCAGGGTGAAGATATAGAAGAGGGTGGTTGGGGGAAAAGTGTTTCCTTTTAGTTTCTTACTTCTCTAGTTTGTTAGTAGTTGGAAATAAATTACATTAATCTCCTTTATGTTGATTCTGTTTTGCCCATGAATGTAATTGTTTAGAGATGTCCCTGTCCTCATTTGATCTACAAGATTTTTCATCATATTTCCTACATCATCTTTCTGAGGAGGGGGAGTGAGAAAGTGATTGCATGAGCACCTGGAGACCAGTCAAGGTTAACTCACCACAGAATTTTGGACCCCAAAGTTATCTTTATGTGCAATATCTCCAGAGCATCATCTTGTCTTCAAACTGACATAGGTCAATTTATCAATAGACAATCTGAATTCTTAAGGACAATTTCTAAGTTATGGCTAACAGATATTATTAGGACATAAAACTACCTGAAATAAACATATTACATTTTCAAGACTAGGAAGTACTGGCTTACATTAGATTAAAAAATAAATAAATTTGTCTGTCTTGAAAGTCTGCTTCTCGTTTTTAAATTTATTTTTCTTTCTATTATTGTACTTTTTTAGCCTTAGATATTACAGTTAGTCAAATGGTTACTTGAGGTCATGGTGCTTCATTCGTTGGCCTTAAGTCCATAAAGAAACTATAAACAGAACATCATTTAAAACACTTCACTTACTCAGAGGTAAATTTTCAGTGTCCCTCTGAGAAGAAACAGTAAATTTGATTCATTAACTTAATTATGTACTTATGTAAAGCATTTCCCAAAATGATTTCTGAAATCTATACAAGGTCATAATAAGGTTTTTCATTTGGTCATTGTTTTTGAGTTTAAAAGAGCCAACAGCTTAAAAAAATAAAAATAAAAATAAAAATATGTCATGAAAACATTCATATATTCATACACACTTTGTTCACATGTTCCTTTTCAATACTAACTCCACCATAATTTTTGCCCATGCAACATATGTAAAACACCACAGTTCCATCAAGTGCAAATTTTATTTTAAGAATCAAATTACTGTTCGTGTCTGCAAAACAGATTCTAAAGTCAGCTATGACTATCTCCTGAAATTTCACTCTTGCGTGGTGGTTAATCTGCTTCAGTTCCCACATCCAGAGGTGGGAGACTTCAACAACAAAGTAACAAAAGGAAGTTTAACAGCTTTCTCACCTCATACATATAGCCATTATTTTCTTTGAATACTTTACCAGGATAGTATTCATACATACTATGACACAAAGACGAAATTTACTAGTATTTAAGGACTGTTATTTGCTCTCTCCTTGAGGCATTTTTACAGGGATTTCACGTATTCAGTAATTTCATCATACCCTAACAGAATAGGATGCAGCTCAATTAATAATTAAAGATGAAAAGCAGATGTAAAATCAGGTCTTAACATAAGGGACATAGAACATTTTAGCTTCTATACTCCTAGGAGTCCAGTAAAGGGAGAAGCAGCTGATGATATTGGATATTCCTACAAATAGGATACTTCTGATAGGCCAGAATGTGCTGCATTGTCCTGTTCATAAGGGAACTTATACCTTACAGGGAAAAAAAATACAAACCCTCTTACTTTATTTTTTGCTTTTATATTTTTTTGTGTTATAAGATATCTTTCCACCCTTTGGGGAAGGGGGAGCAATATTTGCATGCAGGCAGCATAGACAGCAAATTTTAAATGGATAAACGTCAGCCTAATGTCAGTCTGGGGACTTTTGTTTAACCCAAAAGCTCATTAAATACTCTCCATTAAACACAATGTAAGGATGTCAGCAACAGAAAATAGAGAGTGATGCAAATTTTGAAGAGAAATTTTTTATTTTTAAAGTAAATGGGGGTATTATGACTGGTTGTTTCGAGGTCTATTCAATAGTTTAGGAGCTCTATATCACAATGTAACAGCATAACAAGACCAAAAAAAAAAAAAGGAAGAAACTTCAAGAGAAAAGGAGTCTGCATAAAATCAAGAGAACAGTTTGTTAGAAGGCTTGTGTGGGCTATAGATGGTTAGAAAATATCAAATTTGCAGAGAACACACCTATACAGTGGGTGAAGTTTCAGAGTCGAAGAGAAGCCGGTGTTTGTAGAATGAGCTTAATGACATTAACTCCCAAGATACGTTGATGTTCCTAAATGAAAGAGAAATAGCTTGATACACTCACAGCTAGCTGACACAGAGACAGTGAAAGGGACAAACCTAGACAGTTCTTCATCAGCTCTATCTAGCAAGGAATGGTCTCTGTGCTGCCTAGAACATAGCTTCACGTTTTCCAGGCCCCCATGTGGATCCGTACCCTGAAAATGCTTAACCTCTCTTTTCAGTGTGTGTGTGCAGAGGGTTGGTACTGATGAATTATCTAGAATATCGTGTTGTGTTGCAGCCAACAACACCGGTGGTTTCATAGTATGATATTGGGGGTGTTTCAGGTTTGAGGCAATATTCACTCACAGTTTTCTTTAAGTAACTTTTTCACAGGAATACAGAAAATTGCTTTTAAATATATTGATAAGAATTTTTAAGATAAGAATTTGATAAGAATTTTTTTTTGATAAGAATATTTAAATTGAGATAACCAACAATTTCTCATTTCTCTCATGCAAGCTTTTTTTTTTTTTTTTTTTCTTCCCCTTTTTATGTTAGTTGCTACTTTCTTCATCTTGAACTTGATTCTTGGCACCCTGAATCTGGGAAGCTCTGATGTCTGGAAAGCTGAATGTCATTAGGATCATTCTGAAAAAGTTCCTAAAATAGACAATGTTATAGCAGACTGAAACAATAGAAAATGACAGACCAGCGATTACATGTATATACCTGTGACTTCGCTCTAGACAGTGTAAAAAGTTCTTTCTCTCTCCATCAGATAGCTAGGTAAATGAGACTTCTATGTATACTATAGACTTGTCCCTTACACCATTTATTTAGACCATTTTTTTATTTTTTTTTATTTTTTTTCGGGGAGAGGGTGGGGAGATGAGGATGGGGAGGTTAATGATTACTGTGGCTAAAAACACTCACAAAGAAAACAACTGTTTCTAGACCACCTATTACAACTACAAAGACATTTGATATATTATATTTTGATCAATGTTAGAACTCAAACCCTTCTGCAGTTACGTATGGGGGAAATTAATTTTCTGCTTCAAGGTACATAATTATTGGTTTATGAAAGCTCATGCAAGCTGTGAGATGCAACAAAGCCACTTTTTGGATTCCCACATAAACTGGTGTCAGGCTGACATGGCTGTTCCGCCACAAAGCTGGGTTTGCAATGATTCTCTACAGCAACATTCTCTCAACCACTCTATGATGAAATTATATTCAGATTGCAAAAATGATAGTGTCACAGTGCCCAGGAAAACAAGCTTCTCTCAACTCATTCTCTTGACCCATTGTCACTTAAAGTAATGATTGCCACTGCACCTAGTCATCACTCAGGACCCTAGTGAACTCTGTACATCAGTTTCATAGTGACTGAGAAACATTTTTCAGTGTGCAATTGGTATAAAATGCAAGTTTCCAGCTATTGGGCCAGTTCAGAAGAAAGTGATTTGTAGAATCATCCAGTAATAAGGAGGGACCACAAAAACAGAAATAGTTAATAAGGCAGTATTGTACAGAGAAGATAGGTGGTGTGTTGAATAGTATTTGCATCCCAAAGTTAAGAAAGATTAACTAAGAGAATAATTTCGAGGACAATTGATTTTGAAGGAGGTAGACAGGGCCAGGTGAAGAACTCATGCTCCACTAGAATGGTGTTCTCAAAGTTATCCAATGTACATTTTCCTTTACAGTAGCATTGACTACAAATTCCCCTCACCACCTTTTTCCACCAAATAGGAATTGGGTGGACAGTTGAAAGTTAGAAACAAATTAAAACTAGAAGAAGTGTTCTTAAAAAAGAATTTCCAAGGAGAAATAACTGTGTTAAATACACAATTTGACTACAGCATAAAAAGAAAATACATGAGGTAATTAGGTGTGTCAGAAAAACATCTCTAACTACTCAGCTAAATAAAGGTTCATGGAATTTTCCTATTTATCCATATATAAATAGATTAAGAAAGGTTTTCTTTCATGTCTTCATCTACAAATGTTTGTGATCACCTTTCTTTGTTCAGATACTTCCCTTTTCCTTTAATCTGGTCTGAGTTAGTGTATTATCATGAAGTTGTGAATTTGACTTCAGGGTAGTGAATCTCCAAGAAGTGTCCAGCTATCATGTAAGCACCCTGCATAACACAAGGCAAGATATTCAGCTTTGGGTGTTATATCAGAGAAAACATGTAAAGAAGAAGTGGCTTTCGGTTGTCAGAGAGCTAGGAAGCTCTTTGGAAGGAAACAAGTTAGTAAAGATCGTATTTAAATTTCAGGTATCCAGAATAGTCTGCAACATTCAATAAATTGGTGGTTTTGCTTCAATTTTGATTGCATGTGACTCTGACTAGCGACAACTAAGACAAAGTGGATTTTAAAAAAATGTTGTATAGTAAGTATTCTTTGGAAGTATTTTGCATTCTCATAAAACCTGTGACTGAAAGGACTATATATATATAATAGAAAATGGAATGCCAAAGCTGTACAATAATGGTGTTCCGAATTTAAAGTGAAAGTTATTATTTGTATCCACAGATACAGATGTTTCTGTGGATACAGATGGTTTTGATACAGATTTTCTGTATTAATATTTTGGTTATTTAGATCTGTGGACAGGGAGAACAAACCCCACTGTTTTGTTTTCTCATGCTTTTGTTGTATGTTTTATTGAATTGTGTTTTATTAATCAGATCAATGTAATATCAAGCAGTCACTGCTATACATATTAAAATGAGGTACATATTTAATGGGGGAGGGGGAGGTTACTGGTAAATTTTGCCTAAGTTTTTATGAGCTGAATAACCATGAATAAGCTTTTAGAAATGAGATCTGCATGCACATTAGTCGAAAAAAGATGCATTAAAGTACAACTATACCATCTCATTGCAAGTAATGGTTGACATATGGAAGTGAATTTTGTCTCTGTACCAAATAAAATGAGTTATGAATACAGGAAAAGAATAAATTACAATTATTGTTATACTCGGCTTGTTTCTGATGAAGTATGGTTTCATCTGCAGTATTAAAACAACTGATGTCATTGTTTCCATCACAATTTGCCTCATATGGAGATACAAGATTGTGTATTCCTTCTAAATACTTTTCTTGCCTCTCCTCTTATCCCCTTCCTTTTGTTGATCACCATTTTTACTCCAAGTGAAAATAACTTTCTTCTGATGTACAGCATCATGGAATCAAAGGTAATTTCCTCTTTATTTTCATTATATTCATGTCTTCTGGTTCATTTATGACAAGTCTTTCAAGTAAAATATCTTGAATAATCAAGCCCTGTGCATTCGGTGTATCAGAATGGCTGAATTTCAATCTCCTCAATGATCATTTCATCATGAGGAACTGCTGTTTTGATAGCATGTTTTCTTCCCTTAACTGTGTTGTAGGGGTAAGTGGTACAGAAAGACAGGAGGAAGAAAGGCTAAGGAGTGTGGAAGGTTCAATTTCTCTCTAATAAAATTTAAAAAATGTCTACTTTCTATCTTGCTACTGACTGTCCTGCTTGAATTTAGATAATACAGTAAAGTGATCAGCAACTGCTAGAACTATTAAGGGCAACTGACTTGTTTTCAGGCTGTCTTTTGTCATAGTAACTAAGGTTCAGAAACAGAACAAGCAGAAAATCTTTTCCATTATTAATACTATTATAACAAGTATTATTAAAGGTTATTATAACCAATGCTAGTCTCAACAGATGCTTTTTTGACCAGAACATTAGAAAATTAATGTCAGAGCAGCTGTGAGACTGTTGTAATTTTTTACTTGAAGGTGAAAGGTTGTTCAACTGGTCAGCCTTAATTAGCTCTGAAAGGTGATGTCACGTACCAGCAAAAAAAGGCACTTCTGTCATCCTGAACCATTATCCAGAATATTTTTTTTCCTCTCTCTTCTTTTTTTCCTGATAATTCTCAAATGCAGGACAGTCTACCTAGATGGACAGTCTATCTAGATAGCTACTGGCTAGAGTGTGTTTTACTGTACTGTTACTGACCACTTGACACTTAAAGACCAGTATAAGCCCACAGAATTTGTAAGAATTTGCTTCTAAATTCTATAACAGTGGGCCAGAATGAGCAGAATTAAAGTCACAGGGCTTACTGTTCAAGCAGTCAATGGAAAAATATGAAGTTTTTTTTGTTTGTTTTGATTATTTTATTTTGTTATTGTTGTTGGCCTTGTTTGATTTTTTTTTATTTGGTTGTTTTGTTGTTTGTTTGTTTCTCACAGTTCGATAGCATGGGATTTGAATAAAGGAGACTGTGGTGAAGAACGGAAATGAAGGTAACAGAAAGTAAGTCAGTATAAATAGGCTAAAATATTAGCTAAAATTGTAGCATCACCGTTAAATCTTCTCTTAATAAAGACTGAGTTTAGTTTCAGATGTGTTGACCCCCAGGAATAAACTATGTATTTAAGTCTTACTTGCACCCGTCACATAAACACATAAACATACACTGAACTCACACATATCAGGCTTATTTTTACATTTAGTGAGAAGACATTGTGTATTCCTTGAAGATAAAGTTATAAATCAATACACAAAATGTATTGTGTATGAGAACAAATATCTGAAATACAAATGAAAATGAGTAGGATTTGCACCTATATTCTTCTGTCACCCTTCAACAGATCTGTGAAAAACTCATTTTTCATGTATGTCAGTACTACAATGTCAGTATATATCATGTATGTCAATAATACAGCGGTAAAACTCAATATATTTCTGTTTCCTTTAGTCTGGCTTTTCTGGTAATGACAACGTTTTTTGGAGTAGTCATGTGAAATTTTAATATAAATTGTATCCTCTTTGCAAGATATTAATGGAGCTTATGTAGCTAAAGAATTATTATACTGTTTAATGTATAATAATAATAATATGTTAATGTTGTTTTCTATCAAGCCATCATTGCTTTTTATTAAACAACAGAGAAAGGTCACTTTAAAGGTTATACCAGCTATGCTACAACAATATTTTAGCCATGGTTTAACTTTCCATGATGTCCTGAGAGACTGTAAAATATATTGTCATCTTTTCATCTACTAATTTCTCTTTCAAGTGAACTGATTATAATGAAAGTACCTCAGCCTTCATTGTACATCCAGCCAGATATGCTTCTATGCCTATTACAGAGAACTGTAAGTATGGGATAACAAATAAAATTTTTAAAAGGACATATGGACTGGCATTGAAGTAAATAGTGCACAGTAATTTGAAGTAAATAGCTCACAAGAGGCTACTTAAAGAAATGGAGACCTGGGCAAAACTGGATTTAGTGGTAACCAAACCAAACCAAAACAAAAAGAAGAAAGAACAAGTTTCTGATGTGTGTGAAAACAGCACAGTAAATTTAGATGTAGCATCAACTTTCAGGCCACTCTACAAAATGTAGAGAATGTTAGCAAAGATATAGAGATAAACCTATCAGTGGATCATGTGAGGAGGAAGAAATCGTCATCATCATACTTCCTCCAGAGAAGGGATTCGGGATGCTGAGTACTCTTTCACCAACTGAAAGTATAGACCTTACGATCCAGAAAGGCAGGGGAAGGTTGGGAATAATATCAGAAAAAGCATAGACATAAAACTATGTGCATAATTATTTTAGCTGTTATTATCATTCACAATAACTATTTGGGTTTGTTTACAAAGTGTGCTTTCTTTTTGCCCATAGCAACATTTTGAATATAAAACTGTGAAAACTGAGTCTCCAGAATATTAAGAAAATTAAGATGCAGCAAAAATTGAATGAGAAGTGCCATGGAAATCATTAATTGAGATGAAGTACATAGGACACATGATCATTGTAGATTTTTTTTTTTAATATAGGAAACAACAATAATCTGCAATATTGAGCATGAATTATGCAATTATATAGACTTAGAGCCAATGCAATTGTTTTTGTGACTCACTGACCAAAGCTTATTTGCAAAGAGCTAACACTATACCACAACTACCTGTTACTGTTCTTTTGTTTGTTTATTTGTTTGTTTGTTTGTTTTTCTGAATGTAAAATTACAGCCTTGAAACAGAAACCAATTCTACACAATAAAGAAATCTTCAACCTGAAAAAAAAGGAAACAAAAAAAATCAGGTTACTTGATATCTGTTCTCTTGATGGACGACTTGGTACATGCTTTTACAGTACCTAATACAAAAGACTGCCGTTCTCATTAGAGTTCCTGAGTGCAGGCTTTGGTTTCAACAAGCAAATCACAGTTGTTATATCCAAATACTAACTAAACATATCTATTTCTAATGATAAGATTTCTTGTTGCTACTATGTGCCTCTACTAAGCAGAACATTTCTCCTAGAGGGAAAATGTATGTTAAAGCTCATTTCCAGTGAAAGAAGCACAGATTTATCTATAGCATTTTTGTAGTTCAATTCATTGACCAGATTCCCTCAAGCAATGGCCAAGGAAGAGCTAACACATTCTTTTGCCATCAGTTTACTGGCTCCAGAATTCAAATGCTCTGTGGATGTGGCACTCAGGATTCTTTGTTTCTTGTTTCACAAACACTGACCAAAATTTAAGTTATTTGATATCCTTATTATGAATGAGTGATTTCTTTTCTATTTCAACTTTCATTCATTATTAGAAAGAAGTTTTCTACTGTTTCAATCATTGTTTACTTTTTAGTTATCTAATACGTTTTCTTTAGCTTGCAAACTATTGAATAGTCTACATTCCTCTGTTTTCATTTCATAGTGATTACTCTTTCCTCACTTCCTCTAACCTCTGTTAGTTCAAAAACAGGAGGTTTACTAATCATCTGTGGATGATACCCTTTTAGAATACGGAAATTGTCTCCTCTAGCCCCTCAACTGCAAACAATCAGCTGTTTTTACTTCTTAACTTCAAACATTAACTGTCTATGACTTCAAAGACATTTATTAAATTCAAAGCTTAGTTTCAAAATTAGTGTAGAGAGAGACAGTGAGTGTATATATAATTTACTGTATATATAATTTATTATTAAGTATTTTATGTGCAAGTAACATACTTCCCTTTATTTTGCACTGCTTTTCTATTTTGCTGTAAAGCACAGACAAGAACCCATCACTTTTATTAAAATGTTGTCATAAAATGTCATTTACCCTTTGCATTTTGTTGTTATGTATATAAACAATATTTTAGAATGTTTAGAATATTAAGATGGATTTTCTTAGTTGTTTATTACACAACTGTATTGACAGTTTCTTATTCCCCAAACCTTCCATTATGTGGGATGCCATGAGTGCATGTGAATACATTTCTCTTTCACAGTCAACCAACTACAGGGCTCTGAAAGGTGACACTGGGACTGCATGTGTTTCATATATACTTCATAGACAAAGCAGAGAATACATGCTGAAAATACCAATTATCATCAACAACTCTAGAGCTGGGGTAAATTAGTAATCTCTTAAATTTCCAGCTAATACAAAATGTATTGGCAAAACTAGCAAAACTGAAAGGCATGTACTTTAAGGTACAACATCTAACGTTGCTTAGGGAAAGGAAAAAAATAAATTCAGAATTGTCTCTAGTTCTGTATAATATCTTTGACCAGTCCTGCCCAAGCCCTATTAGTTCTAAAACTATAGATATGTGGAAACTGCCTATCTTCCAAGAGATAGAAGTACTATTACATACTATTAGAAGTAAGTAATACGCAGCACTACTGTCCAATATTATTTCTGTATCAGCAGGAGTTCCCAAATATTTTTGTTGTTGTTATGTATTTATTTTTAATTTATGACTCCACTTTTTCAATTTGCATTTTCTTGATCCTGCTTTGAAAACTATGCTTCCATTTGTCTCTGAACTTAAAGTATCTTCTTATGTACATATATCCCATAACATCTGCAAGTGTTTTGACATCTCTAGACCTGTATCTTTATGGACAGGTAAACTTAAGAGTATAAAAAACAGATAATCTTAGTAACATGTCTGTATATTACATAGAATAGTCATCAAGGTGGTTTGTAAACTCTTTTCTCAGGAATAAAACCAAATCTTTCAATAAAATAAACTAATCAGGATGTAATAGCATAAATAACATTTTTGTTACAAATAAGATATTTCTAGGATTTGGAGATTGGGTAGGTGTGGGTTGGTAATAACTCCCTGACATTTTTTTTGGAAAAAACAAACTAACAAACAAACAAAAACAACAACAACAACAAACACAACCAAACAAAAAAAAATTTGTTGCCATATAATGCAGTAATGCAATAATCAGCTTCTTTCCTTTTCCTATATGTCAGCTTTCCACAGTATTGAGCTCACTGAGAGACAGCACAGAGCTGACAGATACACTTAGATAGTCCTGTCCTATTCCCAGGAGTGGAAATAGGTCAGGGTAGAACAGTGACAGTGGAGGGATCAGCTAGTGTATTCCTGTTTATGTTAGGAGCTTGTAAGAGAGTAAAAATTAGTGAAACCAACAGGTGGCATTTTGGGGCACTGTCCACCTGGGCTCAGATCCTGTACTGAATTTTCTATCTGGCATAAAAGAGATTTTGTCTCAATGTAATTATTTTTTTGACTTAATGTATTGGCTCTTAGTTGCGGAGCTGTCCTAGTCATTGATGCCAAGATATTAATACTCCATATGAATAGGAAATTGAGCCAAATTCTTCAACATCAAAGTCAATGAAATTATTACTACTTTTGTCCATTCATAAAGGGAGTTACAGCCAGGAGAACTGCTCTTCTGAGATTGCATTAAAAATTGTGCATCTGATCTTTTTGATTTTAAAAAGGAAAAGCCTTTTTAACAAAAGATAAAAAATTATATTCTTATAAGCATCAGCACTAAACACAGACATGTAGGTGAGAGAAGTGGCAATAAAAATGATCAGGATCAGGATGGTAATTTTTAAGCAACTGTGAAATTGAGAAATGGAAATACAGATACAGTTTAATCAGTATGATGGGCTGTAGCAGAATCCAGAAGTTTAAAAATAAGTTCCTCAGAGATGGAGTCTTACCATGGAATCATTGAAAATATCATACTCCTTAATGCAACCCAAACACCTTGTATGACTTTTTTAAAGCAAACCAATTTTCAGCAACATCAGGAGAAAGTCAGTCCTTTAATTAGACCTCCTGCACTGCAGTTTACAAGTCTGTCAATTGCTTTACTACTATGTCTGTGTCCAATACTTTCTGACAAGGTTCTTTTATATATTCAACATGAGGAAGGTTTAACATTTTAATATCAAATTTACTTATTTAAAGATATTGGATGGCACATGGGTTTTTGATTTATCAGGGTGATAGAGCAATGCACTGCAGTCATAATACAATTGCAACTACAATATGCCATTGGATCACAACACTAATGTGATGCTCATTATCAGTCCCTACGTGTTTACTGTTATGACACTGTGTGTTCCCTGTCACCAGGAACGAATATGTAGGTTGAAGCCAACTCAAGCCCATTGCTGTTTTCAAAATCCACTTTGTTTTATGGTCAGTTTTTGCATTCTCTGTTGGGCTGACCACATATACAATTCCCCCATGCTGGTCTGGCTACCTCAGGAAGGCACTCAAATCTTTTAGATTAACTCAAGGAAGGGCATTTACACAGCCAGTTGATCTACTCAACTGACACAGCTGTTTATCGAAAGCAAAAGTCACACTCTGGTCCCCTTTATGTTAAGTTCAGCCTCCTTTACAGCAGTTGTATAGTCTCTATATTCTTCACTGATCTTCACAGGCACATTACCTGTGCCCATTTCCTCTGAGCCTCCTTTCGTCATAAAGGTTTGTTGATTGCTCACACACTAATACTACAGGAAAAGCAAAATAAAACAACAACAAACACATACACTCAAAAACACACACAAAACCACCAGAAAAACATTTTATTTTTCAACAACTGAAGGAGATTTCTGTTAATAATTTTTTTCAGTATGGTGGGCTTTTGTTTGTTTGTTTATTTATTCTGGAACTGAAAACTTAAAGCAAGCCAAAGTGAAGAAAAAAAGTGAAACAATGATCAACAGATTTAAATATTGCCTATATTTTCTATAGATTTTAATTAAAATTTTGAGCAAGTTATGTTAATGCAGAACTCTCTCTAGATAACAAGATGGACTTTCAGTGTGCATCAGGAGGGTACCTTAAAAAGGACTATTTTTTTATAATCAAAAGACCCACATGTTCCTGGCAATACTATTTGGGAAGAAGTCTTTTTCTTAAGCCTTTCTTCTTTTTAACTAATTTACAAAATTCAAGCATTTCTTTGGGCAAATGGGCTAATATGGCAGACACTCTATGGCTGGCAGGATTAAGGCATACTCCCCGATATATCACTACATGCTAAAATATCAGTAACACCATCACAGGGCTATATATATGCTATGCCACCCATAATCACATGTGGTGGCAGCTTCCTTCCTGAGTCACTCAGATAAAATAAAAATTCACTATCTACACTGTGAAAAGTATGTTGGCATGATACTTCGTAGAGGTATCCTCACTCAAGGATTTATGACACCATTTGGCATTATCCATTTCTTACTTAGTGACATAAAACTCCATAGTTAATTCATATTCATTCTGTTCATTTTCGTTTTTCTGTGATTTAGATGTATTATGTGAATATGCATTAGAAGCTTCTGTGACAGCACAGGTAATGCTTGGATGCAATTTTCTGCTGCATCCCTTACATTAGTATAAGTGGCGATACAGTTAATATTCACTCTGCAATTATTAAAATAAATAAGTAAATGAATAAAATATTTAAAAAATAAAACCTTTAAGTCTTTTATGTCTCTGAAAGAGCTAGTTACATTTCTGTTCTGTGCAAGCAGAAATACTTGGGTGTTTTTTCTATATATAGAAATATACATATATATCTTTTTTCTATATTTTATTCAGTAATTTCTTTAAATAAATAGAATCAAGGTTTTCTTTGAAACTTTCTCGCTGATTCATCAATTTGTTACAAGACTGCTTGGTAACACTTTATAGTGATATAATACATGATATGACAAGTTATTTATGGTGCATAATTCGCTTCTGTTGCTTACATTTAATGTATTATGCAAGCAGCAAGATCAAATCAATAACACAGAGGAGTCAGCAAATTTTCTTCCACAAAGAAACTTGTTTATATACATCATGAAATTTCTTTTCTAATATAGATTTTAAACACACATACATGCAAGTAAAATACATGTCATAGCCAAAATATTGTAAAAATTATAGTCTGAACAATGTGCAGTTAAATTAACTAGCTCTCTACAAAATGTTATTAACTGATAAAAACATTAAATTAGCACAGTGGTGTTTTTTAGACACATTGCCATTACATTGAATTTCTTAATATTCATGATTTGTCTTGAAGTTGTAGCTAGTCATTTTACCTTTGTAGTCCCATTAACACTCTCATATAGTAACATTAACTGACCTAGTAATGGAACATATTCGATTATCTGCTTCTTTGTTCCAATATGTCTATGCCCGTTGAAGGGGTCAGACAGCTCAGATGTACCCTGAGATTTTTATATTTAAAGAGTTGTGTTTCTCTTCTTATCCCAATAAAACCTAGCTTTTCTTATTTAAAATCCCTGTGTTGTTCTGTGGGGAGGGACATCCAGACACAGCCACCTCAAAGCCCTAGCCATCCCAGGATCTTGTCACAAGATAAAGCTACCAGTTACTGTGTAAACCCAGACAGAAAAGCAACTTCCCTGCTACCACAGTCTAGATGACTGTGGTATGATCACATGAAAACAGTAGCCCTGATGCATTTCATTCCCACCACAGAGATCTATAATTTTCTTCATGGACTTCTATGGTGTGTATATTTTCTGTGTCAAATCTAACTGTGTCTATGTTAGTCACCTAATTGCAACTTCATTCTATTGTTGACAACAATGGCAAAACAAGATATAATTTTCTTTAACACACATGAATGTTTTTTAAGATAAGTAGACAAAAAGAAAAATAATTAAAAAAGTATGCGATAAAAGTTTTTATATTTATCTACAACTTTATAGAAATGACCTTCCTATTTTCCGTTAACTTCTGAAGTACAGTTATCACATGTTCTGTATATTGTCATGGGTTTTATCTGTATCAAAATAGAAAATGCCCAATGGAAATGTCCATTACGGTAGTTGAATCTACTTAGAGAAATATTCGGACATATTCAAAGAAGAAAAGCAATGTTTAACCGTTGAACTATAGTGTTGTCAAAGATACTTACTCCTCATTTTAATAAAATTGTATGCTCTCTGAAATACTGTACTCAGGGATTTTGTTTTTCTTAAATCTCATGCGTAACATGCAATGTTTTCTCCAATTTAAATACAGTAATTATTTAAGGATGAACTATATAATTGATATTACTCATTATAAAAATTATATAAATTACATTGTGAACTTTTTAATGAAGCTCAGATCCACTACAATCCCAATTAATTTATACATCAGAGTTAGTAAGAAATTATAAGAAGAAATGAAACTAAAATATAATTTTCTAAATTATGGTGAAATGTTACACTCCTTGAACTCCAGAAAAGGGAAGACACATGGAATCGGAAAGAAAAACTTTGATTTTCATGTGATAAAAGTAATCTAAAAGTTATTTGTTGGTTAGTACATTGGCTTGCTTAAAGAGAGAGATATGATAACAAACAAATGAACAAACAAAGCAAAACAAAGAAAACCCTCAAAAGCTTGCAAAACATGTAGAGGTTAATTAACCAGCTTGATAAGTCATCTTAAATAGGGAAGGGAAGGGAAGGGAAGGGAAGGGAAGGGAAGGGAAGGGAAGGGAAGGGAAGGGAAGGGAAGGGAAGGGAAAAGAATTTATGCAGAACATTAATGAAGCATTGTTATTGTTTTATTTTTTTCCATTACCTCATTAAAATTTGGCATTGTTTCAACTAAAACGTTTCATTTTTTAACAGATTCTACTGACTGTTTTATTTAACATAACTTGGGCACTGTTGCTGAGGACATTTTATTTTTATTGTTTTGCTTTTCCTGAAAAAAAAAAAAAGAATGCTGATCTATTTTCAGCATGTCTACTACCCAAAGGATTAGGAAATCACTGTGAAGCTGCCTAAGCATTACCACAAACTGCAAGCATTAAAAGAGCTGTGCCTCTTGACAAGTGAATTAAGCCTGAGCTTTTTTAAGAAGCTAAAGACAATGGGGAAATAGTCTAACCTTAAGAAGTTCGTGTATGATATAACTCATAAACATCAGACATTTTACCTCTTCTTATTTTTGTTTGAAGACTAGTTTTAGCACTGTGGATGTTTTAATGTTCACAAAGATATTTGTGAGAGTATTCATTTGAAAGGTAAGAATATTAATATTTTATGTTTACTTTCTTTAATGTATTTTCATTACTATATTAAGATGCATACCAACATATTTCCTTAGGTTAAATGGGAAATCGGTTTTCCCAGAAAGAAACTTGTGGATTTTTTATTTTTATTTTTTAATTATTATCCTGTAATGGAAAATTCAGTGTAAGGTTGAAAGATTTGTTCTGCATTAATATAATAAAAATGTGTATATGACAAACAATGGGAGGTGAAATATGCGTCATCAACTCTCATTGAAAATAGGAAAAAAAAAATGAAACTGTATTTTCCTTATCTGATTCACAAAAAGGAACTTTTCTTCCTCATAGAATATCTTACAGTGTAATGGGAAAAAAGACATCATGAGGAAATCATGTTTTTATGATCATCTATTAAATGAAACTGTGGTAATGACAATTTCACATCAGATTGTTCTCATGGCTTACAGTAAGAGATGAAAATATGAAAATGGATTGTATTCTGTAGTCATTAATGAATAATGTTATCTGAATACAGCATTCATATTATGGGGAATTACTTCAGGGAAATAAGGATATTTTTGTATATTTTATAAGATGCATTTTCTAGCTGCAGGTAGACTCCTAAAATATCAAGTTTGTCCTTATTATTCTCTATAATATGTTTTTGAGATTTTAATTAAGTCTGGGTTTAAAAACAACCTCTATTAATCAGTTGTTATAAATTTGGTGGAAATTGAGATGTTTTCAGTGACAGTTACACTGATGATGGAATATTTTGTCACAAGTAACAGTTTTTCTCTGACTTAGAGAGACCTATGCTGTTTAGTCTAGCAGTTTACATACGGTGTAAATATTTCATCAAAAGCAAAGATGAGGATATAAATAAGACTTTCTCAGTTTCTTCTCTTAAACTACAGCAGTTCTAAGTCCTCCAACCTAGACAAGACAACATATGTCACTTTATGTTAATTTCATTTAGGGCATGAGTATGTGGTATCAAGACCATGGGGTCAAATTAGTCCTTTATTATAGAAACATAAAAACAGATATGAGTATCTGTTCTAACTCATTATAGGCTTGTATAAGTTGATGGTCTGCAAATATGTTATTGTAAGCCTGCATAAAGTTTAAGTAAAACAAGATTTGTTTTATTAATTACAAAATGAACATTAGAAAATAAAATTCCTGATTTTTCCCCCATGTTTTTGTTGTTGTTGTTGTCATTGTTATTATGTTTTTGTTTTGTTTGTTTGTTTAACCAATATCTGTTTCAACTATTATGTGAATTCTTGTTTAAGAAGCAATCTGGATGCTTAGTAATTCTTTGGTTTTAAGAAGCGGTCCTTGAAGAAAAGTGATGTAGTAACTTGGATTCCCTTTGAAAGAAGAGCAGGGAGAATGTCATTCTTTGAATAGTAAAGTAGCATGCTCAGGAAAAGATTTGAAGGGCTTTGAGTAGAAGAGAAGATGGAAAGTTACTGTAAGGAGCTGGGAAATCATGCTGAGAGATTAAGAGATTGCTGACAGCTGTGAAAAAAAACAGCTGTGGCTTTGAAGTTATGGAAAGAAGTTCCTTCCTAGGAACCATAGAGGGGTTCGGTGGGTTTGTTGCAAATGAGAATACCATGGAGTTGAATAAAATGAATCCTGGAAGCATCACTTTGCTCTCAAGGACACAATGGTCAGGGGAAGAGCTGTCTTAAATCGCCTCTTCCTCCCCTCCCCCCCCCCCCCCCTTTTTTTATTTTTTTTAACTGACTGGGTCAGTTAAGACTCTGTTTAAAAAATCTACTCCAGTTCATTTTTTATTAAAATCTGTTTATTTGGAGAGGAGAGTAAAAAGGCTCTAGTCATTTTAAAGGAGTTTGGATTCTAGTATATCTCAAAGCACTGGGCAACTTTGATTTCAGGAAAATAGAATAGGCTCCAAGCTAGGCCTCTGACTACCAGGGACTCAGCAGATAAATTAAGGTAGGCAAGACATTCACAGCTTCGTTTACTGATTTGCAAGGTTCTGTCTTAGTCACATATGCACAAAAAATATTTTTCAGTAACAATTTTCAACATGCTTTGAAAATTAGTATTTTTTTTACAACAATGGGAAAATCTGTTTCAAATGGGGTTTGGAATTTGGAAAAATACTGAGTAAATAAATAAGGAAACTTAATTAACTTAATCAATGCACAGACTGTAATTGCAGCGTCAAACCAGGTAAAAATGTACAATACACATCTATTAACTTCTACTGTAGGATTTACAACTGAAGTTAAAAAATGTATCAAGATGAAATATGCATCTATTAAAAAAAATACGTACAAGTGTAAGAGTAACAGTATTAAAATGGAAGGATGGGGTATTATGAAAGAAAATCACCTAAAACAGGGTATGTAAATTAAAAATTCCTTCCTTCCTGTCTCTTTAGAAATTTGAATGGAGTTGTTCAAAATCTGGACTTAGGCTAGATGTTTATAAAGTAACACATTTGTGTAAATTAATCATCTTGTAAAGCTACATATGAAGCACAGAAAACCTTATTAATTGTATGGAAGCTTGGCTGTTTTTAGGACTCATCAGAAATGGTATTTTAGGTAGCTACCTTAGACTTTCTTTCTATGCATAAAAAGGTGCATTGTCTCCATTTATAATTTTGACTAACACTAACTCCTTCCTATTCTCCAGAAACAACAACATTGAAAACTTTCTTTCTATGCATTAAAAGGTGCATTGTCTCCATTTATAATTTTGACTAACACTAACTCCTTCCTATTCTCCAGAAACAACAACATTGAAAAAAGAACATTTTAGAAGTTCAGAAAAGTACTTTATGCATCTAGCAGCAGTCTAATTTGCTTATTCTCTGACCTAAAGGGTTAGGTTGTTGTTCCAGAAGAAATGTCAGACTTCTTGCTGCTTAAAAGTGATTGTATTTAATTTCCATCTTCAAGACAGGAAGGACTAGAAATAAAAGCTCATTGGTCTAGAACTCTAGAACTGAGGCCCGTTGGTCTAGAACTCTAGAACTGAGGGAATAAACACTAGAAGTCAACAATTCCACATTTTTGCAATGCTCTAGAGATGATGAAACATATCTCACTGAGATATGTGCTGAAGTACTCTCTTCTATTTCCTTCACATCCCTGCAAACAGGGTGTCAGGCATAGAAGACAAAACAAACTATTTGTCTTGTGCAATTTTTCTTTATGCAGTATTTGACATGTAGGTGGTTTTGTGTTTAGTTAACCTCTTCTTGCTTCAGGCCAAGACATTCAGGTTTCCTTGATGTGAGCACCCACAGGAAATGATATCTTCTTAGAAACTTATGTTCTGGCATCACTTTAGTGAGCTACTAACATCAGAGATAGGCAATTTGTAATAATCTCATCCTGTTAAATAAGATGAAGCAAATGATGGAGATGTATACAAAGCCTTGATTTTAGCCCAGGAAGTAGGCCTGTTGAGCCTTCAGTACCCAGTCTACAGCCAAAACACTTGATCTTACGTGAGCTTGGAAGCTAAGCAGAAGCTGGGGACAGTTAATACTTGAATGGGAGATTTTCTGGGAATATGGTGTGTTGTAGGCTTTAATAAACAGCAGCAGCCTCTGATCTATGCTTTGGGATCTTCTGGGGGCAAGGTTCAAGATCACTGGGGAATGCCCAGGAACACTGAAAAATTGAGGGTAGTGGCAAAGTAAGGGGAGACACAAGGTTGTGGGCCACAGGAAGCTCTAGCAGTTTCTAATGATTGTGATGAACTGCCCTTGACCCTGGGTGCCTGAAGCCTTTATTGCAGTATTGCAGTTGTTCCCTTTAGCTGGTGCTCAGGAGAGCTCTATGTAAGAGTCTGGCTCAGAGTACATCTCCCTGAAGCAGTCAACAGATACAGCAGTTTATGCAGATGGGCAAGCAGAAGGGTACCTCAGCTGAATTAGGTTCACTGTAATAGTCTTGAATATGGTGGTGTGTATTGGGTTTATTATGAGGTAAGGTTTTGGTAACTGGGGGGCGGTCCTGAAGGGATGGCCTATATGAGAAGAGTCCAGAAGCTGCCCCATGTGAGATAAGAGCCAGTTACAGCTGGCTACACAGGGACTTGCAGGCCAGAGGCAAACCAATGAGTGGCACTTTGTGCCTCCGGGACTCTGGGAGAGCAGGTTTAAAAAGGAGGTGCTCTAAGCATTAGAGCTGAAGTTCCCCTATGGCCTGTGGAGAGGCCCCTGGTGGAGCAGGCCATGGGTCCCACATGGAGCAGATCTCCATGCTGCAGCCCGTGGTGGAGCAGGTGGATGTGGCCTGGAGGAGGCTGCGGCCCATGGAGAGCCCCCACAGGAGCAGGCCCCAGGCCGGAGCTGCAGCCCGTGCAGAGGAGCCCACGCAGGAGCAGGGGGTCTGGGGGGAGCTGCCACCCGTGGGGGACCCGTGCTGGAGCAGTTTGCTCCTGGGGTATGGACCCCATGGTACGGAGCCATGTGGGAGGAGTTCTTGAAGAGCTGCTGCCTGTGGGCAGCCCCCGCAGGCTCAGTTTTGGAAGGATGGCATCCCATGGGAGGGACCCCACGCTGGAGGCTGGAGCAGGGACAGGGAGTGACTGTGAAGGAGTGGCGGAGATGAAGTGTTAAAGACTGACTGCAGGCCCCATTCCCCTGCACCACTTGGGAGAAGGACATAGAAGAGGATGAGTGGGGGGGAAGGTGTTTTTAATTTGCTTTTAGTTTCTTACTGTTCTAGCCTGACAGTGATGCACAATAGTTTATATTAATCTCCTTTGTGCTTTGTCTGTTCTGCCTGTGATGATACTTAGTGGGTGATTTCCCTGTCCTTATCTCAATCCTTGAGCCCTTCCCATTGTATTTTCTCCCCCTTTTCCTTTGAGGAAGGGAAGTGAGAGAATGGTTGTGGTGGAGTTTCATTGCCTATCAGGGTAAAAACACATGGTGATACACCACAGAGCTATTTTCCCCAGCAGATGTTGGGGCAGCTATCCCTACCAGGCTGGAGGTTGTACTGCAGTCTGAGCTTTAGATGGCAGGTGCAGCCCTCCAAGTCCCAGACTTCAGGGAGCTCCTGGGGCCTCTCTCTGAGGCCAGGAGAGCTGGTCCTCTGTCCTGGAGGAGGTGTGCCATTTTGGAGGAGCTGTGCCATCAAGTGGAGGACTTACAACAGGAAGTGAGCATGTTGTGCAGCATCAGAGAACATGAAAAGAGGATAGTCAGTATCTTTTCTGAGATTCTACAGCTTGAAGAGCCTTAGGCCCCAGCTGCAGTAGAGACAGAGTAAGTGTCCACCATGGCTATTAAAGTAAATGTAACCTTTGAAGAAGGGGAAGGATGGAAGCTGGTGACTCTTGGCTCCAAGATGAAGGCTCCTGCCTCACCTTAAGGCCTATACACAAACAGATCTGTAGAAAAGAGATTTACTGCCCCCAGACTTGAAGAGGAACCAAATATGCTTACGAACAAAGGATCTGGTCCACCTAACCTTAAACCATGCAAGACCACCAGGAAGTTAAGGTGAGCCATCATAATGAGTGACTCCCTGCTGCAGGGACACGGGCAACCATCTGTCAAACTGATCTATCAGCTAGAGAGGCTTGCTGCCTGTTGATGGCCTGATCTCGGATGTTGTGGAGGGACTGTCAAAGCTTGTCTGACCCTCTGACTACTACCCTATGCTATTATTCCATGTGGGCAGGAATTATATTGCGAAAGGAAACCTGAACAGTATCAAAAGTGATTATAGAGCTCTGAGGGCAGTAGTCAAAGTCATGGGAGCCAATGTGGAATTCTTCTCAATCTTGCTGATGAGAGGAAAGTGTGAGGAGAAGAGCACTGATAGGACAGGTAAATAATTGAGTGCAAAACTGGTTTTCGTGACAGGATTTGTGGTTCTGTGACCACGGAACCCTGTTTACAGATCAGCATCTGGTTGGGAGTGGTGGGATCTACCTCACTAGAAAGGGCAAAATATTTTTGCCAATAAGATGGCTTACTTCATTTGCAGGGCTTTAAACTAGGAAGGAAGGAGGAGGAAGAAAGTAACCAGCAGCTCTGTGAGGGAGTGATGGTCAGTGTTGTTGTGCAAAGTGCATGGAGTGTTGTGACAGGAAGGGATCACAAATCAACAAAACAGGTCTAATGTGGGGTAGCCTCCAGCACTTGTGTGCAAGCAAGAAAGTGACTGCAAAGCGCTATTTTCAAGAAATTCCCCAAACATTTTCTAGGAACTCAATGTGCTGGGGTGCCCCTATTAAGTGCTTGTACAATAATGATTGCTGTATAGGTAATGAACATAATGAGTTAGAGGTACAGGTGCAGTTGTAACTCTATGGTCTTGGTATTGTGGAGAAATGGTGAGTTGACTACCATGACTGGAGCGTTACTGTGGAAGGATACAGGGTCCTTAGGAATGACAGATGCAATAGACAATGAGGGGTTGTTGCTTGCTATGTGAGAGAACAGTTCTAGTGAATGGATGAGGAGCCAGAGAAGAGTTTATGGGTTACAATTAGAGAGAGGGAAGGTGAAAGTGATGTTATAGTGAGTGTCTGCTACAGGCCACCTGAACAGGATGAACAAGCAGATGAGACCCTTCACAGACAGACAGGAACAATCTCACATTTGCAGGCCCTTGTCTTCATGGAAATATAAGCAAGACATATGCAATCCATGAGGTTTCTGGACTACATTGTTGACAGCATCCTTCTCCAAGTGATAGAGGAACCAATGAGGGGAGTTGTTCTGCTAGACCTCATACTCATCAACAACAAAAGTCTGGTTTAGGAATCTAAACAAGGCAGCCTTGGCTGTAGTGACCAGGTGTTGATGGAGTTCAGGATCCAGAGGGCAGGGAGAAGGGTGAAAACTAACTCACCACCCTGAACTTCAGGAAAGTGGATTTTTACATCTTCAAGGATCTTCTTGGAAAAGTCCCATGGGATAATTGCCTGGAGGGAAAATGGGCCCAGGAAAGCTGGTTAATATTCAAGGATCACCACCTCCAAGCTCAGGAGTGGTGCATCCCAACAAAGAGGAAGTCAGGCAAAAATAGTGAGATGCCTCCATGGAATAACAGTGTTTCTGTCCAAACTCAAACACACACACATACACACACACACACCAAAAAGAAGTGTAGAGAGTGGAAGCAACGGTGGTGATCTGAGTGGAATACAGAGACCTTGTCTGAGCATTCAGGGATGAGCTTAGGAAAGCTAAAGTGAAAATGGAATTGAATCTGGCCAGGGATATCAAAGACTGGTAACAGGAACCTCATGAAGTTCAACAAGGAAAAGTACAAAGTCCTGTACCTGGGAAGGAACAAGCCTGTGCATTAATACATGCTGGGGACCATCCAGCTGGAAAGCAGCTTGGCTAGGATTTGAGCAATTATTTTATACAGTTATTGTGAGAATAACTAATGCATGGTTGTATATAGTCATGCTGTAGTATTTAGTGGTAAATTCTATAGACTACTGGTGAGGTTTGTTTTATTTAAAGAACATATTCTGCTCTTGCATGACTATATTCCAAATGTAAAACCAATGTAGCAACTTAGGAACTGATGATCAAGTGAACAATTTTCCAGTTAAGGCTTTTAGAAAAAGTTTTTATTGATGTTGTTGATTTTTTTTTACAGATAAAACAATATAACATAATTTCTTCAAAAATAGTTTCCATTACCTATTGAAAATGAATAAAAAATAAATAAGATATTTTTAGAAAAATTATATATATAAATATTTTTATTTTAATAAATAAATAAACTTCCCTCCTCCAAAATCAACTTTTTTTTTTTTTACAAACAAACAAAAAAAAAAGACTACTGCAAAGAAAATACTACTGTATTTGATTAAGGATGATTCACTAGGAAAATAGGTTAATTTAGTTGTCAAATGTCTTTTTACAAAACAAAAAATTGCCCATTTAATAATTAACCCTCATTTCTCAGTGGCTTGGTATGATTGTTGGCATTTGTTAAACAAAGGATGGCAGGTGAAGGATAATGACCATTTTGATGTGTTCTCTAGAGTGGGTTAAGCAACTACAGTTGAGGGCATTTTTGGACTCATCATATCCTCTGAACAGATCACCATGAATATATGGTTTGGCTGTGAAGTTTCTCAAACCACAATGGTACTCAACCATAAGACCTTCTAAAATGAGGATTATCCAAGTAAGATAATGTTTCCAAACTGTTTATAATTACTGGAAAAAAAAAATATGAAACAAACTATTGATAAATATGAAACAATTGTTTAGTGCTTGAAATTCTGAGTTCATTTTTCGCTATGTTGATAACACATAATGTCTATGAAGATCAAAGCATATACAATAGACTCATTTCAAATTAAAAAAAAAAGAAAGGCATATTTTAATTTCCTTGCAAATTTTTCACCGTTCTGCATATGGTATTTTTACAATAATTTAAATATATTCCTCAGTTCTTATTCATTTTTAATATGAAAGACATTAAAGTCTGTAACAATGTGTAGACAAATATGACATAAAAGGAACACTGGAACAGTCTTAAAAATGTTGCATAGTTAAAGGTTGTGGTACTTTTTAACATATTAATGTGAAATTTTATTTTTTTTTTTATTTTAATTATGTGAAAAAGCATCAACTGTGGATGATCCAGCTTTGAGAAGCATGAGAAAGTTCATCCACATTGGGTGGATGAAAAAAAAGAGAAGCACATTTTCTAGATCCTGACATTCTTAGGCAAAGGTAGAAAAATATAATTGGAGTCATCTTTTTGAATAAGTTTGATATCAAGAGAGAAGACTGCTTTAGATGAAGCCATTACATATATATCGTTTTGGCTACAGATTCAGAAATCCTGCAATATAATGTTCTAATATTTCTTACCTTTCTAACTGCCATTGTAAATCTTCAAAAAAGAAAGTCTTAAGGACAGCTAGTTTACTAAGATTGGTCTGAGCTTGCAGAGTCATAAAAATTGTTCAAAGTTATCTGCAGAGTCTTTCAGTGGTCCTTCTACAAATTTTAATCTCTTCCCTGAGGCATTCTGTGATTTATCCTGAAAGAGAATTCAGAGGGTAACTCCGAGCACTTCAGCCCTTCTGAACCCCCTCTCAGGATAACCAAAGAACACCAAGGCCTAGATCTTCTACATACACAACCCAAACATGGTGTTTTTGGTCTAGCATTCACTGTCATGTATTGGAAAACTTAGGTCAAAATCCTCTGAACCCAGCACCCACTTAGGGTTCTCTCCTGTTAAGTCATCATTAACTGAAATTAGTTTAAAATGAAAAGACCTTAATATTGTTTTGCAAGTGTTTTGGTTTTGCTTTGTTTTATTATTTTTTTAAACTATTACTTAAAATAATTAGTTTGCTTTTCTTTCTGCTCATAACTAATTGTTTTAGTTTAAGCAATATAACTAGTTAAAAACAGGGATCCAATTTCATTTTTTTTCATAACAATCTTGTATTTTGTTAATCCAAAAAATTTCAAGTAAATAAAGTCATTTAAATGAATGATCATGACGTTAAATTGAGTCTATTCTGGGTGTCAGATTCCATAACCTTGACTATTTATTATGTTAATAATACTAATGATTTTGTAATATTTGACCCTATGTTTGAACAGTTAAGTGTTCTGATTAAAAGATTAATATTTGTTAGGGAGTTTCTCACATTGGTATACAAGGTTCATCATGGTATTCCACTGCAATATCAAAGAAATTATAGATAATTCTTAAAAATAATGATGATTGCTATCTAAGAGTCCAGAAAAAAAAAAAAGTTATATTTTAAGATGTCAACATATGTATTCACTACCTATTGTGTTAACAAGCTAATGAGAAGCAAAAGAATCATCTTGCATTCATATTCTAGCTTCCTATATACATGTTTTGGTTGAACTTGGCAGGCAGCCATACAGACATTCACTCACTCCTCCCTCCAACAGTGGTGTGGGGTAGAGAATTGGAAAAAAAAAAGGTAAATAAATAAACTAACAAAAGTCATGGGTTAAGATAAAGACAGCTTAATAGGACAGAAGAGGAAAGGTTGATAATAGTAATAGTGATACAAGAATATACAAAGCAAGTGATGCACAGTGCAATTTCTCACCACCCACTGAGCAATGCCCAGCCAAACTCTTTTCATTGATTTTCTCCCCCTTTTCCCTTTGAGGAGCGAGAGAGCAGTTGTGTTGGAGCTCTGTTGCCCAGGTGATTAAAACCGCCACAAGGGCAATAAGAAATTGTTAGGGATAACCTCTTCCCGTGTTTCACCACCCTCATCATAAGAAATTTCTTCCTTTTATCCAATCTAAATCTACCCTCTTTTACTTTAAAAATGTTACCCCTTGTCCTGTCAGTATAGGCTTGATCTCTCTTATAAGCCCCCTTTACATATTGAAAGGCTGCAGTAAGGTGTCCTCAAAGCCTTCTCTTCTCCAGGCTGAACAACCCCAACTGTGAGCCTTTCTTCATAGGAGAGGTGTTCCAGTCCTCTGGTCATTTTTGTGGCCCTCCTCCGAACCCACTCTAACCCGTCCATGGCTTTTTCTACTGGAGACACCAGAACTTAATGAAGTGCTCTAGATGGAGTCTCATGAAATGGAGTAGAGGGAATGAATAACCTCCCTCAATCTGTTTTTATGCAGTCCAGGATACACTTAGCTTTTTGGGCTGCAAGTACCCATTTCTGGCTCATATCTAGTTTTTTTTATTCATTGGTTTTCCCAAGGCCTTCTCTGTGGGCCTGCTCTCAATCCATTCATCACCCAGTCTCTACTCATACTGGGGATTGCCCCAACCCAGGTACAGGACCTTGCATTTGCTGAGCTTCATAAAGTTCATGAGCCTACTTTTCAAGCCTGCCAACCTCCCTCTGGAGGGCATCCATTCCCTTTAGCATATCAGCAGTACCGTACAGATTGGTGTTATTCAGATACTGGTCTGTACTTACTGGTGCACTGGTATTGTGTTCAAAGGTATGCAATACTTGGATTAAAGCACAGGCAAAGTTTTCTGAAATAGCATCTTTAAATTCAGCAGAAAATATCATTATTATGTATATAAGATCATAAGAGTGAGCCAGAACAAATTTTTACATAGCTCTGTATTCCATCTCCAGCAGTGGTGTCCTTTTATTAAATTGCTCTGGATGGACGCTTTATTATTATTAATTTTATTTTTATTATCGGAAGTAATTCTATATATATATACAATTCATATATATTTGTAAAACTAAAATAAGCTTTTAGAAAATTGCATTGGAGCATTATTCTAAAGTTATGTGACCACATGAGTTTACAAGGCAGGAATGTCTCCAGTCTCTTTTTAAGAACAGCTCACACAAAAATGAGTGCTTCTTAACAAGTATAAAAAATAATATTTTCACTCTTATACACTTGATTTAGAATACAGATATCATTACATAGCCTATATTAGACAACAATCTTTAAGAAAAATAAGTATATCTGCTCTTGATCTTTATAAAAATCTGGGTTTATAATAGAGAAGTAGAATAATACCTACAGTCTATTAATGTTGGAAACTAGAGGTAATTTTGCAGATCAGCTGCAGAACACACCTCTGATGTGACAAATGTGCAAAGCAACCTCCAGTTGACTGGTATGATCAATATGAATGTCTTACTGATAGACCTCATAAACCGTATACTATTGCATAGAAAAGTGCTAGCAAAACCACTAGAAGTGATGTTTGTCTGCTATGAAATTGATTTATATATTTTTCTTAATTACCCTCTATATCTTTATATTCACAAGATAATCTGAGAGGGGGAGAAAGGACTGCAGAGTAAACAAATATACTTGGTAAATAAACAGTGCTTACAGGCTGAGCTGTTTTAGGAGACTTCTAATCTGCAACAAGAACACAGCCCCTTCACTGCAATGTTGAGAGCCAGGAAGGTGTACTGTATAAGCCACTGTCCATGAAACATAATATTCACAGGAACACACTTCTGCTCCTTTTTTTTTTTTTTTTTTTTTACCTCCACTTTGCATGCCCTAGAATTTTGGTGAAAAGTACAGCATTCACAGTAGCACTGGAACATAACCCAGCTTCAGCTGACTGTATTTCAAAGTTTTAGACATAGAAGTAAATGAAGTAAATATAAGCATTTGATGTTGGCAGGTATGTATGCATCGGGTACATGAAACTATGCTCTTTAGAGAACAGGTAGATGCTCTAGAATGACCATCTATTTATGCCAGTCAATAGATGCTTCAGGTATGGAAAAAAAAAAACAAAAAACTTTTTTTTTTTATTATTATTATGTGTTTATATGTGACAATTTTTCCTCTTTCTCTGTAGGTCATATTGAGAGATTTTGGACTTAAAAAATAAAAATAAAAAAAATAACTCAATGTAACAGTCTCCAAGTAATTCTGATATCAGTCCACAACAGAATGCTTTCACATAGTACAGCAGTATATATAAATCACAGCATAAGTTTTCACTCTTTAAGTTCATTGTGGCATTTCTGCATAACACTTGTCACCTCTGTTTTGATAATATTTCCCAAACCTGTTATTAGTTGCTTGTTATCAAGCAACTTAACTTCTCACTGTTAATCTTAAGTCAGTGCCATGAAATATTAAGCAAGATGTATCCCAAAATAGATACTTGAAAACTTTCAGTAGGTATTTTCTTCCAGCATCATATTGCTTCAACACAAATCACAACCATTTCCAGTTTCTCTTTTTAGATGAGATGATTTTTTTTATATTCCTGAGCCGCTCCCCATATTCATAACCTTCACTTACATTTTTCCATTAAAAGACACATTTAAAGTTTAAAAATATTATTTTGTTTTTGTGTAAGAAATAAATAAACTTCACAAATCTCATACAATCTTATGAAATCCACACAGAATTTGACAATAATCCCCACCCCCTCAGTCTCTGTCATTCTTTCTTTCTATGTTAGTTTCAAGGTATTTCAGAATATTTCGGCTGGACTAACATAGCTGCACTTATGTGACTCCTTTCTGTACGCATCCACCCTTCTCTACCCACACCTTTTTTCAAGACCCAAGTAAGTTCTCAAAAGTCTAATTTTTTAGTATTCTCCAGATATAACCTCCTGTCATGGTGCCATCTTCAGCTTGACAGAATTAATAAAATTAATTGCTAATGAACTGTTATTTCATGTGTAACATCTTTCAGAAAAGATATCTCATGACTGGACTACACCCTCTGTTTTGATTCCATTGTAATATAGTAACTTCAATATAACTTTTTTTATTATTCTTGCATTCACATTGACAATCCTGTCTTGTGCATATTCAAGTATTTTGACACGCATTATACTTTTTAGATTTTTCCTGTATCTTTCTAAAATACTGAATTTATGTTCCTTATACAATATTTCCCCATTATTTATAGGTTCAGTTCTAAATTGTAATATCATCTTCAGTCATGGATATTTGTTTAGCTTGCTTTTCACTCCTTTCTTCCACTTCTCTGTAGTTTTGAATAGTTTTTAATAAATTTTAATTTATATAAATTCTAAGCCTCTTCTGCTTCCACTCTTCAAATTCTTTACTTCACTCATTTTTATACGGAGAGATCACATAAGAGAAAGCAAGAATATATACCATTTCAGTTAACATATGTTTGTAAGGTCCACGTGTTTATTTCGAAAAACAGTTACATACCAAGCTGATGAATTACTTTAACATACTGAAGTATATTACTTGTTGGTATGACAACTAGGTAGCCCAGGTGAGGTTCTTTTGGGCTTAGCTCATGGCTGAGCACGTTTATGTGAAATTTGGTATCTGAATTTTTAAATTATGTCTAAGCTTTGTTCTTATATGCACTACTGGAATTAGACTTCTTTACTTGTTGGCCTTACATCCTTACACTTTTCTCTGTGATCATGAGAAAATGCTCATTTCTATTTGGTTAAATTTTATAAGAACATAGAATACATATATCCTTAGTGGAAAAAATTAAAAATTAAAAAAATCCTTAAACAGTATTATCTTGTTTCCTGTTTAGTTAAATTAAAAGTATATTTCTGACATAAAACTCAGTAACAACACAAAACAAGCAAACAAAAAATTAATTTGTCTGCTAATAAAATACAGTATTCACAGTTTAGTATTGCAAATATCTGGAGGAATGTTTACCTTGATATGACCTGTTGCATGATGCTTTATCAGACCTTTGCCTGCTTTGAAGCAGAACTTGATATAAAACCTCTCAGCTATGAAAGTATATCTTTTTTGTCTGAATGATAGTTTTGGAAGGGTTTCACATTGTAAACACCACCTGCTCAAGAAGACATGATTCAGACTTCTCACAAATGTGTAAATCCACTGATGTAGCTGTAAGATGTATCTTGTTGTAACTGTCACATCACTCATATTTTAAATGTCAAACCTGTCATTTTTCTTGATTGATGTATTCTTAATGTAAGGTACTTGGGTTTTTGCTTTGTTTTGTTTTCTCTTATTCAGTCTCGGCAAGACCATGACAGTGAAAAGCTAGACTTTCAAAGTATCACCTAGAGGGAATAGTAACAGGCACATCTTGTACCATAGTCTGCATGTGTAGGCTCTACATTTTTATGGTCATATCTTTCAGATGACTCACTTACCTTTCCACTATGTATGCTTAAAAGCCTGTCCTGTTTTGGAAAAGACACAACACAGTGATTTTGTCATCAGTTTTACAAAACAGACCTGAAATGGGGACATTTATTCAAGATATATAAAAACATACCATGTGATTATTTTATTTTTTTTTACAACTTTTTTTCATTACAATGCAGTTAAAGTATGAATATATAAAAATCTGAAATTAGAAATATGGGGGTACACCTTCACCTTCACTTGACTTCCTAAAGAAGGACCCTGATGAGTTATATTATCTGAACACGTTGACAGGTAATCCCAAAGACTTGCATGATCCTGCTTCCTGGCTGTTGCCCTTGTCCACTATGAGGTTTGGAAAGATCCAGATATTTTCCCCCAGAAGCAAGAAACAGGCACATAGACTGTGAATGAGGCCCTGTTCCAGCTGCTGGTACATAGCCCTGCACTCACCACATAGGTGGTTTTGGGGTAAATATTCTTCCCACCCCAGGGGCTGTGGCTGAGACCCACACCCACTCCGGTTGGTGTCCCTGATATCCCACCATTTCCAGCTACTTCCACCACCATCCTTGGCTCCTCATCCTTGTTTGACTACAGCCTCTGGCCACAAACCCATTGAGTCCCCCAGAAGCTGGGCCCCTGTCCCTGCAGCACCCCCATGCTTGGAACTGAGAGAGATAATGCAAGGAGAGCTGTGATAGTGATGGCGCAGGAAGAGCTGTGATGGGATTTAACAGGAAATACTACGGGCTGTTCAGACGAGGCTCAGAGTTCAGTCAGATAAGCTTGCCATCTGACGGCAAGTCACAACTTGCCATGGCTGCACACAACCAGGCTCTGTATCCCTGGTCTGCCCGCTTCCCCCACTACTCTTCCCAGCCTTGTCACCTGAATATTCCCTCCTGCATTTTGCATGGTCCTACCGGCACTCCTCTTGAACATCCCAAATCCCCATGATCTTGTTTCCCCCTTATGATTTACAAAGTCCAGGCTAGTTTTCTCTAGAAGCCTGGGGCTTCCTAATGGCCATCAGTGAGGGATGGGAGGCTTTTTGTCCTTGGCACTTGGCATGGCTCTGCTGTCCCACATAGGTCAGATTTGTATCACTACATCCTCTTGTTTTCACTTCCCCATGTACTTTCCTTTGCACTGAGCAGGTCCTTGATCAGATTCCTATAGTGAAGCAGATGCTGTCACTTTCCACATATCCTTACGGTCTGCCCTTCTAGATTTCTTTCATGAATAATGAATACTAAGGAATATTCTTTCAAGTCTTGGTCAGGAAATTAAATTAATAATAATAGGAAAATAATAGTCTAATTCAGGACAATGGTAGGACTCAGTAGTGAAACCCTGCCTCTCACAATGTCACTAACAGCTTTGGCATTGATTTATTCATTATTTATTTATTTATTTATTTTGGTGCTATGACTTCAAACAATGCCATTTACATGAGGTGTTAATTAAATGTTTCTAGGCTTGGGAAAATAGAGAAAAAAAGTAATATAAACTGATATGCTTTAATGAGCTGACAGATTGTTCCAGACTACTTCAAATCTCTATATTCTTTCTCTCCTCACCCTTTGTGGTATCCCAGTTATTCCTGTATTTGCACGACACTTTGCAGCTTTTACTGGCTTATTAACTCACTTTTATTTCTGGACCATTTAAACGGAATTTCCATTGCCTTATATATTCTGGTCTTCCTACACTACTGTCCAATAAGAAAATTAACTGCAAAGATTACTGTACAAGTATAACTTTATATTTCTTTTATTTGTATTTATTTATTCATTTATTTATTTATTACAATGTGGAGAGACCTAGAAGGTAAATTAGAGATCAGTTTTCTGCAGTGTCTGTAACTCAGGAGCTACACTGATTCCATTACACAAGGCTACTGTCTGTCAGTGCTCTTTTATTTTTAAAGGAAGTTTGATAGGGTAGGTATCAGGGTATCCTTCACTTTTAATGAAGGAATAAAATTAGGTCAGTGGTATTACTTTCCCACAAGGCAAAGATAATAGTGTTAGGCCACAGGAAATATATGAGAAAATGGGGTTGGTATCAAAGGGAATTGTTAGTAAGGTGAGTAATGTAAAATTCCCAAATGATTCCCTGCTGCATTTCGACAGTTAGAGATGATAATAAATTCTGTTGCTTTATTTGAATCCACCCCCACCTCCCCATTCCTGACTTCTTTTATCTTTGTTTCCCATTTCTGACAGAGGGAGTAATTTATGCTTTTGTCACTGTTGGATTGCGGATTGCTTTCCCACTACATTACATCTTTTGTGTTCATTGAAAATGCAACGCACAATATGAAGAAGTTAGAAGAGGAAGGAGACTCGGATCTTGATTCCTGCAGTGCAATTTATTTGAGAACTGTCCTGCTCAGAAATAGATAAAAGAAGTGCGTCTTTTTCTAAATGAGTAATTAATCAGTAGTTTCTATTGCCAGAAGGCACCACTGAGGCAAAGAAGTATGAAGGTTTTAAAGATAATTAAACTCTATTTTTTTTTTCCTTAGAGAGAGAGTAAAACAATATTTAATACTTTTTTTTTTGGTCTTTTTTTTTTTAAAGAAATGTGAAACTGTTCTTTAAGGTATAAACCAGCCAGTTTACTGGTCAAAGAGGAAACACATTACAAGGCTAAATTACACTTTAGCTGCCTACAAAGGGGCTTTCTAACATGGATCATACCATATTGATTACTATTAAAAGAGTACTTTTCTTTTAAAATGCTACATTAGACTGACACTCTAGCACATTATCTAAGTTCTTAGGAAAGACTTGTAGAAAGTCATTTAAAGACAAAATCAATGGAGACTGCATATAAGAAATATTTAAATTTTAAAAGAATTTATGATAAAATATATCATACTTTTATCTTACAAAATAGTTCTTATTCCATTACCAGTGGAATTACAACAATTCCTATAATTTCAATTAAATTCTATTTTAAGTTTTTAAAATTACAACTGTGAAAATAAATTAAATTGTACAAAGGTATAGTTCAATCTTTGTTTCTATAAAAAGTCAAGTCACTGAATGTGTAGCTACATTCAGCACACTTCAGATGCCCTTAGGCTTTTCATTACTGAAAACCTCTTGAGGTGGGTTGGAAGTTATATTTTCTTCTGATCCTAGTTTTTCTGTGGACTTAGCACTTTGTTCTTATCTTGGCTAGCTAACACCATGAAAGAGTTAGCTATATTTGTACACATGCAGTCCAAACTAACTAAGAACCCCGTGGGTTTTGTCTGCTATTTTTTATTATTTATTATTATTATTATTATTATTATTATTATTAATCATTATCATTATTATCATTATCATTATTATCATTATTATCATTATTATCATTATTATCATTATTATTATTCAGTTTTATTTGTCCATGGTGCTGTGATCACTTCCCTTTTGCCTTCTCTGGACAGACTATATCCTGTCTGTGTCATAAATAAATGAGAATGAAACTTGTGAAAGCATGCTGTCAACAACAAATGCAAAAATATTTTTATTTTTTCTGTGGACTGCACAAGACAATTAGCTCAGTTGTTACAATAAGAATGAGTGGTACTTGGAAATGTACTTGGTACTTGGAAATGGAGAAAGACAGAACTGTCTGGAAAAAAAATTATTTTCTTAATTTAAAATATGTTTCAATCACATTATATACATTATATTACGTATTGTATATTGTGTATTATACATTGCATACTGTATATTTTATACATATTTTGTCATTCATTTAGATTTATATAATGCAGTAACTGGAGATTATTTTGATCATATAAACTGAGCACTTCTCCAACGTCCCAAAATATCAATTACCTGCATTATTCTTGCATTATTTTGTAGTTGCTGTAGCCATGTAAAATCAAAAAGAAAACACACAGAGGCTTTCTATGCATGGTGTGTGACACAGTGAAACAAATGTTGAGAGAAACACAGTAAGACAACGTCGTAAAGGTAGATTCAATGTTCCTAAAGGACAGAGTCTCTCAAGAGGGTGTTGTCCCATCCTCTTGCACCCCATTTGCAGAAAGAAGCATAGTACTGAAGGTCTTACATATATTAGGGTCACAAGAAAGTGAACAGCTGGCTTTGGAGTTTTAGCAGAGAGAGGCTGTTTCCTGTGGTTTTAATACAGTGTCATTTTACCCTGCTCAGAGCATATCTAATTAATGCTTAATTAAGAATCTGTCCAAGGTCACAGATGTCAGTAAAACTGAAGAACTGTTAGGAAGGATGACAGTTTTGAAAATCAGTCTCTTCGATTCCTAAGCTTGGTGCAAGGCTCTGAACTCTCTGTGTGTATCTTAAGGAAGGTGTCAGCTTCATTTTGAGTACACAACCTCAACCATTTTCTGTTGTCTGTTTGCTTTCCTTTTGGATTAAAACTAGCACAAAACCTGAAGGAGTTAAACAAGTCTCCAGCATCCAGTGTCCAAAATTAGCTATTTTCTTTCAAAGGAAACTATTTTATAACTATTTATAACTATTTTATAATGGAATATGTCTTACCAATAAAGATATCTGCACAAGTTTCACATGGTATGGTTGATCCTTAACTCATTTAATGAGTGGATTAGAAAGTAATAAAATGACACTTGTTTCTTAGACACTTTCATGAATTCAGGTGGAAAATTTGTTGGTACTTCTAGGAGCTGGATAAAGCAAGGAAAAGTATTCTGAAATATAAATAGGGTCATTTGGACAGCTAAGGAAAGACTGAACCAGGGGTATAGGAAATGTATGTAGCATGTTTTTAACACTTATATTTGTCTGCAGTTGCCTTTGGAGGTATATAGACTATGCAAAATTCTGTTTATTCCCATGCATAATATTCCCCTGGGGAAAGAAATAAATTTTATATATATATATATAATATATATATGTATGTATGTATATGTATATATATATGTAAAGAATCTAATACTTTCATTGTAAAAGTATTTACTTACACTTCTGGACTCAAACTAGGAAAAAATGTGTACAATACCTCTTTGAATCACTAAACAAATTTTCTATTGGGAAGAACCTGCACAGATATCCTACATCAGGGGCAGTTGCTGCACTCTGTTTTGATACATGACTCAGCAGGCTTCAGACACATACAGAAACCACTAAATGAGCTAGTCATCCTCTAACAGAGTAGTTACTAACCAACAGTTTGATTTTTTTTAGACTCTTTTTCTTCAAAAGAAATTTTCCAAAGAGAATTGCTCTAGGTTGGTAAGAGGAAGCGTCACTTAGGGAAAAAAAAAAAAAAAAAAAAAAGGAAAAAAGACCACTACCCTTTTATATACAACATCTGTGGAACTGAATGTCAAGTCCAGTGGAAAATTTGGCTCTCATGTAAATAAATCAGATAAAATCATAGAATCATTCAGGTTGGAATCATTTTCAGATTGGAAAAGATCCCTAAGATCATCTAGTCCAACCTTTAACCTAGTGCTAAAGTCCAGTACTAAACCATGGTACCAAGTTCTAAATCTACACATTTCTTGAAGACTTCCAGGGATGGTGACTCAACTTCTTTTGATAAAGACTTCTTTTGGTAGAGACTCACTTTTTTTGAATTCTAATCCTAGATTCTCAAACTCATTTTAAAATATAAAGGATTTGAACATAAAACTGTTCTTTAACAAACATGTTATTGTTGAGGAAAACTAACACATTTCAGCATGGTATCTTTGCATATGGCATCTTTTCTTCTTTATCAAAATAAAGCAGATTGTGACAACACTTTTGAATGATTGTTATTCAGGAACCTTATATGAAAATATAAAAGGATGGATATAGGTGTTTCTTTGGATCCAAGAACTGAGCTTTACAGATAAAAAATATCATTGTGCTGGCCCTTTTAGCGAAAAGACAAACCAGAAACATCTATACTTTTGCTGCAGCTCAAGTTGGACTAGAAATTACAGTTGTAACTACATTTCTGAAATTAATTTATTTGGCATTTATGTTATAGCAGATTACATAGTTCTGTTCTGTCACTCATTCATTCTTTAGTGCCACTGTGGTAAGGTTTTCTTAATATCTGTCTTGTAAGTTTGGTGGATTGTTTGTTCTTTCTTATTTATTTTTCCAGTAAGCCAGTATTTTATCTCCTGTTCTATTGTTCTTTAGGTTACTCACCTTTGCAGCTAGCAAGATATAAACAATAAATATTCTAACAAAGTTTTACATCTAAAAAATCTTATTAGGAAAGTAAATTAATATTTAGCAGGAAGTACTTAAAATTAATCAGTCAGGGTTGGAAAGCTGCCTGGCAGAGAAGGACCTGGGAGTACTGGTTGACAGCCGGCTGAATAAGAGCCAGCAGTGTGCCCAGGTGGCCAAGAAGGCCAACAGCATCCTGGCTTGTATAAGAAGCAGTGTGGCCAGCAGGGCTAGGGAAGTGATTGTCCCCCTGTACTCGGCTCTGGTGAGGCCGCACCTCGAGTACTGTGTTCAGTTTTGGGCCCCTCGCTACAAGAAGGACATGGAGGTGCTCAAGCAAGTCCAGAGAAGGGCAATGAAGCTGGTGAGGGGTCTGGAGAACAAGTCTTACGAGGAGCAGCTGAGGGAGCTGGGATTGTTCAGCCTGGAGAAGAGGAGGCTCAGGGGAGACCTTATCGCTCTCTACAGTTACCTTAAAGGAGGCTGTAGCAAGGTGGGGGTTGATCTATTCTCCCAAGTGCCTGGTGACAGGACGAGGGGGAGTGGGTTAAAGTTGTGCCAGGGTAGGTTTAGGTTGGATATTAGGAGGAACTTCTTTACTGAAAGGGTTGTTAGGCATTGGAATGGGCTGCCCAGGGAAGTGGTTGAATCACCATCCCTGGAGGTCTTTAAGAGACGTTTAGATGTTGAACTTAGTGATATGGTTTAGCGGAGGACTTGTTAGTGTTAGGTCAGACGCTGGACTGGGTGATCTTGGAGGTCTCTTCCAACCTAGACGATTCTGTGATTCTGTGGATAACACCACTTTTCACGAAGGGGTGTCTGTCATGGATTTATGTGGCTTGGTGGTGGTGGGGCTGCAGGAATGGCCTATGTGGGAGGAGTCTGGAAGCTACCCCATGTGAGATGGGAATTCCAGCTGGCTCCAGGAGGGACCAGCTGGCTCCAGGAGGGACCCGCTGACTGCTGAGGAAGGAGAGGACGGGGTTCCCCAGATGCTTGGCCAGGGGTTCCCCTGTGGCCTGTAGGGAAGCCCATAGTACAGCAGGTTGTGCCCCTGCAATCCATGGAGCACCACAGCGGAGAGGATCTCCACACTGCAGCCCGTGGAGGAGACCACATTGAGGCAGGTGGGTCTGGCGTGAAGGAGGCTGTGGCTTGTAGATAGCCCCTGCAGGAGCTGTGGGGAGGGGCTTACAGAGGAGCGGGTGATTTGGGGAAGCTGCTGCCCATGGGGGACTCATGTTGGAATGGTTTGCTCCTGAGGGATGGACCCCATGGTATGGACCCATGTTGGAGCAGTTCTTGGGGAGCTGCTGTTTGTGGAGAGCCCACACAGAATCAATTTGGGAAGGACGGCATCCCGTGGGAGGGACTGCATGTTAGAGCAAGGGAGAGAGTGACTGTGTCCAAATTTTCATTATAACACTGTCTTTTGTAAATAGGTCACAGTGTCAAGACAAAATGAGTGAACATTGCAGTTTTATCTGAGGCTGAAATTTCTCTGAATTCTGAAATAAAGTGATATCCTCTGTGATTAATTAAAAATTGTTGCATTTCTGTTAAAAAAAAAAAAAGGATATTATTTTATTATGTTAGTATGCAGGACATCCTGAGCTCTGTTTTGAATGCATTAAGTAGAATTTCCAATTTGTAAATATTAGATAATTATTTTATAAATCATATATATATATATAAATGTGATCTTCTAAAGCAAGCAACACAGCTGTTTCAGCAAGAAAGCAAATGACAGTTACTAATACTTGTGGTAATTTCTATCCCTTAACTAGTGTTTTATGCTTGATTTATGCAGTGCTGTAGATTGAGAGCATGATCAAGTGTTCCAGCTGTGTGTTTATTAGAGAGACAGCCACAACAGAAAGTATCATTCATCTGCTTTGTTCAGTATTGTATATCAGACTAGTCCCACATGTTGTCTAGGAAGATAAGAAATGTTCCCACAAGGTGAGAACATGTGGAGGAGAGGAGGGGAGAGGAGAGGAGAGGAGAGGAGAGGAGAGGAGAGGAGAGGAGAGGAGAGGAGAGGAGAGGAGAGGAGAGGAGAGGAGAGGAGAGGAGAGGAGAGGAGAGGAGAGGAGAGGAGAGGAGAGGAGAGGAGAGGAGAGGAGAGGAGAGGAGAGGAGAGGAGAGGAGAGGAGAGGAGAGGAGAGGAGAGGAGAGGAGAGGAGAGGAGAGGAGAGGAGAGGAGAGGGCGGGGCAGGGAAGGGCAGGGCAGGGCAGGGCAGGGAAGGGGAGGGGAGGGGAGGGGAGGGGAGGGGAGGGGAGGGGAGGGGAAGGGAAGGGAAGGGAAGGGAAGGGAAGGGAAGGGAAGGGAAGGGAAGGGAAGGGAAGGGAAGGGAAGGGAAGGGAAGGGAAGGGAAGGGAAGGGAAGGGAAGGGAAGGGAAGGGAAGGGAAGGGAAGGGAAGGGAAGGGAAGGGAAGGGAAGGGAAGGGAAGGGAAGGGAAGGGAAGGGAAGGGAAGGGAAGGGAAGGGAAGGGAAGGGAAGGGAAGGGAAGGGAAAGAGAACAGTTCAGTTGGAAAGGACCTTCAAAGACCATCAAGTCCAACTGCCTGACAACTTCAGAGCTAAATAAGTTAAAGAATATTAATGAAGGCATTGTCCAACGTCCTCTTGAACACTGACAGGCATAGGACATCAGCCACCAACAACATTAGGAAGCTTGCTCAAATGTTTGACCACCCTGGTAGTAAAGAATTTTTCCTAATGTCCAGTTTGAACCTCCCCTACCATGGCTTTGTGCTATGCCTGGGTGTCTTGTCATTGGTTACCAAGGAGCAGAGACCAGCACTTTCCTGTGCCAGAGGCAGTTAAATGCTTTGGTTACAGAATATATCCAGGAGTCTAATGAAGAGAAGTAAATAGATTCTACCAGAATTCCTGAAGCCAAGTGTGAATGAAATCCATGACTGCCACCGACTTTAGTAGGAACTCAATGAGATACCAGAATTTGCACTATGTGCTTTAAGTCATCTAAAGTCAAGCATGTCAAGCAGAATACTTGACAGCCTGCAGATCTTAATCATTCAGTAATAGCTTCATAGACAAAACATTACATTACTTACATCTGCATGTGTTTTGAACAATTAACTCAGTCTGTGCTTCATAACTAAAATAAATTATTTTAATTAAGGCCCCAAAATTCCATATTAAAAACAACAGCAACAACAACTGTAGACAGAACTACATATACATGCTGTGGGTCTGAATATATAATGTATATATATTTTGCCATCTGAACTCGATTTACAGTTCTTTGAAATGCAGAAAACCTGTTAGTGTTTTATACAGTTAAATTATTAACATGAACATTTTATAAAATTTGTGTTTTAAAAATAGTTTTGTATTTTTTTTCAGAGCACTTCTGTAGTAGACTTACAAATTTAACTATGTAGCAAATCTAAATAAAAGCATTTTTTTCCTCTTACAGAATGGACATATGATTGTCTTCATCTGTTTAATGAACAGTTCATCATCTATTAGCAGTGACTCATGATTATTTTGCACTAAATGGAAAAAATGCAGAATTACTGCCTAAATATTTATGTTCATAGGTGTTTGTTTGTTTGTTTGTTTGTTTTTTCTCTTGTGCCTTTTCACATGGGCAACTCTTTATGGTACCTCTTTAAGGCATGAGCTCATACAAAAAGGGATTGGTTGGTTTACTAGGTTTTAATATATTTGAACACAATGCATTTTTCTGGAGAGAAATGCCATTGATAACATTCTTATTTCTGAATCTATTGTTTCCTGTGCCTTCAAATTTGTGGACAGATAGCATGTAACATCATGCATAACAGAGCTCCCACTGGAGCCTATGACGTAGAAGGAGATCATAGGGCTGAATATTTATTCTAATGTCATCTCCTTATACTCTTCTAAGGGGTCTTATATTCTCCTACAGTTCCCTGAGACCTGTCCCTATGTTCATTCAGTCAACCTGAGACAAAGGCAATTCTTGCTCCCACCAGCCTTATGCTGGTGCAAATAACTCTTCCCCACTCTCCTCTCTCTCCAGGTGGTATCAGGAAGCTGCATAACAATGTTCCCCCCCTTCTCCACTACTGAAGGTTTAATAGCTACATTTTGATACAACACCAATCAAATCAGTCCATGACCAGTCATTCTATAACTTCCCAGAAATTTCAGGTATTGCTCTCCATTGCTTTGGCCTTCCCGAGGTTCCTCACACTCAGGTCTCCTTTGCATGGTAATTGACTACAGCTTGCCGTACTTAGTCACTCATCACTTGATCAAGGCAATGTCATAGAATCACAGAATCATAGAATCATAGAATAACCTCAGTTGGAAGAGACCTACTAGGATCGTCACATTCAACTCCTGACTTCACACAGGACCACCCAAAAATCAGACCATATGTTTAAGAGTATTGTCCAAATACTTCTTGAACTCTAACAGTCTTGGCGCTGTCACTACTTCTCTAGGGAGCCTGTTCCAGTGCCTGACCACCTTTGCAGTGAAGAACCATTTCGTAATGTCCCACCTGAACCTCCCCTGATACAGCTTCATGATATTCCTTTGGGACCTATCACTAGTAACTAGAGAGAAGAGATCAACACCTGCCACTTTTCTCCCCCTCACGAGGAAGCTGCAGGCCACCATGAGGTCTCCCCACAGTCTCCTCTTCTCTAGGCTGAACAAACCAAGTGACCTCAGCTGATCCTCATACATCTTGCCCTCTAGACCCTTCACCATCTTCATAGCCCTCCTTTGGACACTCTGTAATAGGTTTATGTCCTTCTTATACTGTGGTGTCCAAAACTGCTCACAGTACTCCAGATGAGGCAGAACCAGTGCAGATTAGAGTGAGGCAATCACTTCTCTTGACTGGCTAGCAGTGCCATGTTTGATGTACCCTGGGATATGGTTGGTCCTCCTGGCTGCCAGGGAACACTCTTGACTCCTATTCAACATGCCATTGACCAAAACCTCTAGATCCCTTTCTGCAGGGCTGCTCTCTGGCCTCTCATCCCCCAGTCTGTGAGTATAGCCAGGGTTGCCACGGTACCAGGTACAGAATCTGGCACTTATTCTTGTTAAACTTCATAGGGTTGGTGACTGCCCAGCTCTCTAATCAGTCAAGATCTCTGCAAGGTTTCTCTACCCTTGATGGAGTCAACACCTCCTCCCAATTTAATATCATCTGCAGACTTACTCAAAACACCTTCAATTCCTACATCCAAGTCATTAATGAAAACGTTGAAGAGAACTGGCCCTAAAATGGAGCCCTGTGAAACCCCATTAGTGACTGGCTGCCAGCCTGATGTAACCCCATTTACTATAACCCTTTGCGTCTGACCTGTCAGCCAATCGTTTGCATATTGTATTATGTTTTTATCTAGCTGTATGCTGGACGTTTTGTCCAGAAGGATACTGTGGTAAACAATATCAATAGCTTTACTGAAATCCAACAAGATTGCCTCAACTGGCTTTCCTTGGTCAGCTAGGTGGATGACCTTGTCTTAAAAGGAAATTAAGTTTGTTAAGCAGGACCTTTCCCTTGTGAACCCATGTTGTCTGTGACCAGTGATCTCATTGTCCCTCAAGTGTTTTTCAATAACTCCCAGAATAATTTTCTCCATAATTTTAGTAGGCACTAAAGTGAGACAGACAGGTCTGTAATTATCAGGGTCTTCTTTATTGCTCTTCTTGAAAACTGGAATGTTTGCCAGCTAGTTGACTGGGACCTCTCCAGATTCCCAAGACCATTGAAAAATAATTGAGAGAGGTCTCATGATGACATGAGAGAGGTCTCATGATGACATTATCCAGCTCTGAGTACCCATGAATTAGCATGGGTACAAGCTCTAACAGTGTGTTACTAGATTGAATGAAAGTAAAAGAAATTTATTTCCTTTGAGGTAACTATTACACAGGTAGAATTGCAGGAAACCGTAAAAATCATCTCTGTCTATCCTGTCCTGAAGCAACAGAGCCCAGACAGCTCACCGCTTGCGCTGCAATCTCATAAACACAATATGAAGAAAATTTCATCTAGGATATCAACTGTGGGAAGCTTCCAAGTATTGCATACTTGGTCAAGTTAAGCAATGCCAATAAAATGGTTGAAAATTTTTCCCAAATGATGTTCCTCTTTTTATTCTGCACTGTTTAAGATACAATTTCTGTTATGATTTCCACTTTTGGCTTCCTGACTTTAACTTTCATCAAGATACAGTTCTTTGCTAGTGCCCTCATGTTTCTCAGGTGTATCATTTTTTAAGACACTCTGTCTTAGTAGTTTTTTCCAGGTGTCTTTCTGGTAGCCCCCATGTATTCCAATATATTTTTGCTCTGTGGTCAATGACCTGTTCAGTCATACATTCTTGTTTCATGGTCATTTTAAATTCATTCTACAGAGCAGTGGTTCACTAAAACTGTTTGGGGACGGGGCAGTGAAGTGGAGCTGCACGTGTGCAAAATAGATGACAGATTTGAAACTATTTTTCAAATATATACATCTATCCATGGCAGTGTTATTGTTATAGGATCAAAATTATTTGCATAAATTTATTTGATTCTGTTCAGGGCAAAACATTACAAGGAGAAACTGACAGAATTTGTTTGTCTAGTGTGGGGAAAAGAAGGGGAATCTAATTGTAGTTTTCATTTACCTAATAGAAAATACAGTCAGGCTCTTTGCAAAGGTTCACAACAAAAGGGTAGAAGGCAACTGATACAACTTGCAAGAAGAGAAATTCTGATTGGACAGATGAAAAAAATTCTTTAAGGTAAGAGCAGTTAAGCATAGCAACCACCTTCTCAGAGAGTGAAACAGGGAGTTCAAGCTTCTCTGGACATTTTCAAACAGTGATTGGACAAGATACTCAGAATTTTAATTTGTTTTTGAAATCATCCCTGCTTTAAGAAGAAGTTAGGACTAGATAACGTCAACAGCTCTTTCCTAACCTAAATTCTGTTGTGACTCTATGAATTCAGTAAAATATAAAAAAGATTGGATATGGGGGCTCTTGAATGAGTAGATGAGGAAATTCTGGACGTTTTGTCCAGAAGGATACTACAAGAAACAGTCATGATGCTCACATTACAGATCTCTTGAGGAGGAAGAGCATTGACTCCTAAGGAATACCAATAGCATACAACAGGTAATTATACTTTTAGCAAGCACTAAAGACATTTCTATAGGCAAGGTACAAAACAAAGTAAACTTCACTCATTCACAGAAATAGCCATTTTATTGAAGGAATCAGTCAAGCTCTTTTAGCACAGTTTACTTGTAGCTCATATTCAGCTGCTCCTAATCACATTTAGCACAACTAAATGCCCTGGTTTCAGCTAGGATAGAGTTAATTTTCCTCCTAGTAGCTGCTATTGTGCTATGTTTTGGATGTAGGATGAGAATAATTTTGATAACATTGATGTTTTAATTGTTGCTGAGTAGTGCAAATCAAGGATTTTTCAGCTTCTCACGTTGTCTTTCCAGTGAACATGCTGGGGATGCAGCAGGAGTTGGGAGGGGACAGAACCAGGACAGCTGACCCAAACTGGTCAAAGGGATATTCCATACCATCTGACATCATGCTGAATAATTAATATGGGGGGTTTCGCCGGGATTGGGAGACTGCTGCTTGGGGATTGGCTGGGCATCATTCAGCATTGTACATCACTTGTTTTGTACATATTAGTAGTAGTAGTACTATTATCATTATTATTTATTTCATTTCTTCTCTGTCCTGATAGACTGTCTCTATCTCAACCCACAAGATTTATTTATTTATTTATTTTTATTTATTTATTTATTTATTTTTGATTTTCTCCACCGTCCACAGAGGGGAGGGGGGGAGCGAATGCCTGTGTGGAACTTAGCTGCCAGACAGGTTAAACCACAGCACTAGACCAGAAAATTATGGTCATTTTCTCCTTAATTTAATCTGTTAGGCTTTCAAGATTCCAAAATTTTGGTTGAATTGAATCTTTATCAAGTATTAATGTCGGTAAAAAATGATGACATATAGGAGAGAATGCATCTGTGTAATAACTGATTAAATACATATTCATGTTATCCGTCTATGAGGAATTGATATTTCATATAAAGCTGATAGCTTGCAACAATACTACTTGCCAGAAATGAAAGCAGTTTTGTTTGTTTTTTACTTCTTGTTCCTATCCTTTTGGTGTTTTGTGAATTAATGTGAAAATAAAATAACATAAAATAATAAAATAAAATAAAATAAAATAATAAAATAAAATAAAATAAAATAAAATAAAATAAATAAAATAAATAAAAAGGTAACAATTAGTGACATGTTATATAAAAAAAGTAGTTGTTGAAATTACTCCTTGGATTCATTTGTCTACTAAATCACAGTTTATTTAAAGAGCATTTGAAAATTAAACCACTAGGTAATGATAGGTTGTCTCATGTTTCCAACAACAACAAAAAAAAAGGTCATTGAATTTAGTTCATGGAATATGCTTGTTATGAATAAAGAAAACAGAATATAGGTCATATTAGCAGTGAAAAACAACCAAACAACCAAACAAAGGATTAAAAATATTCTATATTTGTGTCCTCTACAGAAAGTTATGCATGTACTACTGTTAGTCTGAATTTTGGAAATATAATTGTACATATTGGTTGTCAAACAAGAATAAGATTATGGAGATTGCAACTTCTTATAACTTTTCCCTAATATTTAATAATGTTAAGAAATAAATATATTTCTCATCTAACTTCTGTGGCACATGCCACAATACAGAGATGTTCATAAGATATGTACATTTTGCAGCTAAAGGTCAGTTTTTCAGAGTAATTGATTGATTAATCTTTTGAATATTGATCCTGCAGTATTTTCCTACAGGACATTACAAAGAAATGAAAACATAAAAGACTCAAAATAGTAAAAAATGTGCAAACATAACTAAGGAAATCTGAATAGATAAATCAAAAAGATGAATCAAATGTACACTTCTTAATGCAATAATCTAGGCATATTTTATACCCTTTAGGTAGAAATAGGCACCACTGAATTTTAGAATTAAATGATATCCATCCTAATGGTACCTATTTCTTCCCATTGACTGTACTAAAAATCTATGGTGACTAAATCAGTTATCAGTGTTACATGTATAAAGTTAGGTGAAATTTTGTTTTTATTACAGCTATTATCTTTACTACAATTACAAAAGGTTTTTTATTTCCAACTGCAGCAGATGTAAATATATATACCTATTTTACCTCTGCTTTCATGCATGGATGCAGACAGTCACATCAACAACATTATGCAGCAAAATTCTCAAAGCAAAGTTCCATTATATTCTGATCATGTCTGTTCATATAAAGGACAGAAAAAGTAACAAAGGCAAGGTTAATAACTTTCAAATTATTCTGTATTTTTAAGTACATGTACTAATAAATTTTGACAAAGAGAACTGTAAGGAATATTATGTTTAATTTCTTAAGTGTGTTTTGTAAGAATGAACAGATAAACCACAAATAAATTTCATTTTAAATAAATACAGATTTTTTTTAAAAAGTTACCCATATTACTATAAAGGCATTGTTACTTTAAATGTCACTCTAATATCTTTTTATCAAACTGTTCCCAGTTCAACAAACTGAAATGTAATCTTACTGTAATTTCAGAAAATTTGCATTTATATTTATTGCAGAAAAATATTAAATACTCATGTATTTCCTTCAGGTATATGAAAAATAGAGGAATAGATTTTTTTTTTTTATTTATTTTTTTATTCACAGACATACAAGTTTGTGCTTTAACCTACCCTCAGTCCAACATCAATGCTTATAATTCAGCCTGGAGAAGAGGAGGCTCAGGGGAGACCTTATCGCTCTCTATAAGTACATTAAAGGAGGCTGTAGCAAGGTAGGGGTTGATCTATTCTCCTACATGCCTGGTGATAGGACGAGGAAGAATGGGCTAAAGTTGTGCCAAGGGAGGTTTAGGTTGGATATTAGGAGGAACTTCTTTACTGAAAGGGTTGTTAGGCATTGGAATGGGCTGCCCAGGGAAGTGGTTGAGTCACCATCCCTGGAGGTCTTCAAAAGGCATTTAGATGTAGAGCTCTAAAGAGCTCTAACCATAAATATGGTTTAGTGGAGGACTTGTTAGTGTTAGGTCACAGGTCGGACTAGGTGATCTTGGAGGTCTCTTCCAACCTAGATGATTCTGTGATTCTGTGAATATGCACTTGCTCTGTGTGAACCTTTCTTTTTTTTTTTTTTTTTTTTTCTGTATTAAATAATAAGGCTGTTAACTTTTCTTTAAAATGTCATCTGCTAATCTACATAAAATCTCTACCAGATGCCAAGAATGTAACTTGGTTGACCCAGCTATTCTATGTCATTTATGAAAACCTAATGTAATTTAAAAGAGATGGCAAGCCTTTTATGAAATTCTATTTCCCTGGCCTTGTAACTTATGACTTGAGCTTGTATGTCCTTTGTAGTTAAGTGGTCTCCCTGGTAAGACAAAGAGACTGTGGAGCAAGTATGATTAACTTTAATGTTAACTGTTAGCAGTGAGGCTATAGGGCCAATCCTGAGGTATACAATGAAAAATATACAATAGAACAACAAGAACTACTTTTCTGTTGTTATTCACATATTTGTCTGCTCTAGGAAAGAGTCTGGGTGGTAAGGAAACCACATTTTTTTCAACTCAAAAAATCATTAAAATGAGGAATAGAATTTAATATCTATATTGATTACATTGCTACAAAATGAGACATGTCTGTCAATCACTTAAAAGTAGAGTAATAATCCAAAATCTTGCTGGTTATAATGATGAATAATCATTCCATAACAGAATGTAATACTAAAACTCTCTACTATGTATAGTTATAATGCACCAGGATTAAATCAAAAAGAACAATTAAAGCAATTATATAATCTATTTTAACTTCCCTTCTGGTCAGTTGATACCATAATGAATATTCCTAATATTCCATTTACACTTAATGAGTAAAAGTGACAGAAATATAAGGTTGATTATAAAGTTATAATAAGACCCCTTAAAATTGCATTTTAGCATGCTTATTTCCCTTCCCTTCCCTTCCCTTCCATTATAAAGTTATAATAAGGCCCCTTAAAATTGCATTTTAGCACGCTTATTTCCCTTCCCTTCCCTTCCCTTCCCTTCCCTTCCCTTCCCTTCCCTTCCCTTCCCTTCCCTTCCCTTCCCTTCCCTTCCCTTCCCTTCCCTTCCCTTCCCTTCCCTTCCCTTCCCTTCCCTTCCCTTCCCTTCCCTTCCCTTCCCTTCCCTTCCCTTCCCTTCCCTTCCCTTCCCTTCCCTTCCCTTCCCTTCCCTTCCCTTCCCTTCCCTTCCCTTCCCTTCCCTTCCCTTCCCTTCCCTTCCCTTCCCTTCCCTTCCCTTCCCTTCCCTTCCCTTCCCTTCCCTTCCCTTCCCTTCCCTTCCCTTCCCTTCTTCTGTTCCTTTGAACTAAAATATGTCTAAATATGTTCTAAAGATGTTAATTAAATTCAAATAGTTTTGTAAATACCTGCATAATCTGTTTAATAAGGAAATTGGCATATGATTCCCCCCCCTTTTTTTTTTGATATTATATTTGTCTTTCTGTTGTAATGTATCCTGAGACATTTAGCCTTTCTAAAACCGAAAATACAAACTGCTGAAGCATAGATGCATTTCTGCCATCCCCATTATATTTAGTTTTCTTCAAGTCTATACACTTATCAGCTAGAAAATCAGTATTGCAAGGAATACAGGAGATGAAGGTGGAAGAAACATATTACTGAGATTTCTTGAAGTTAGATAATCTCTCAGGGAAGTGGTAAATATCCACCATGAACAGCTTTTCAATACTGTGGATAACAATGTGTACAATACGGGAATCACAACTACAACCTACATTTAGGTCCAGTCCTATGGAGACTTACGAACAGGCTTTAACATCTGTATTTCTAAAAGGAATACATGGAGAGCAACTGTGTAGGTACAATCAAGGTGTATGCCACATGAATAGCTAAGTGCCCATTAAAATACATATATTAAAAACAGAATTATAAACCATATTATCTTTGAGGAAAGAAAATTAGCTTTCTCATGAGATACAACATATTGTTAAGCTATGAGAATTCACTTTATAGATGTTGTTTGAACTATTTGCAGATACCTATTGCAGGCCAAAATCACGATGTGGTATCCAAGAATGAAGAAAGATAACAGTCTCAGATATCATGGGCATATTTTAGTTTGCTGACTGTCATCTCTGTTCTCTTTAGAGTCTCATCATTTTTTCTTAAAAAGAGTACATTTTTCTAATACTGTTGTTTCTCCTAAAAGTAAGGGTGGGGGGAACAATTTTACTTGATCAATTTAAAGACAACTACAGAAAATGTCACTGGGTTTACATGGCAAAGGTTTGGTAGTAAGGTGGCAGGCTGCAAGGGTATCCTCTTTGAGAAGAGCCCGGAAGCTGCCCCATGTCAGATCAGAGCCAGTTCCAGCTCCAAAAGTGACCCACCACTAACCAAGGCTGAGCCAGTGAGCAATGCTGGTTACACCTCTGGGAACACATATTTAAGAAAGGAGAAAACTGTTGCATGACAGCAAGTAGGAGAGAAGAGTGAGAAAATGTAAAGAGAAACAGCCTTGCAGGTATGAAGGTCAGTGAAGGAAGGAGAGGAAGTGCTCCAGGTGCCAGAGCAGAAGTTCCCCTGCAGCCCATGAACAGGTCCCTGGTGGAGCAGGCTGTCCCCCTACAGCCCATGGGTCCCATGGTGGAGCAGATCTCCATGCCGCAGCCCCTGGAGGAGCCCCTGGTGGAGCAGGTGGCCTGGAGGGGGTTGCAACTCATGAAGAGCCCCCACAGGAGCAGGCTCTGAGCTGGAGCTGTGGCACATGGAATAGAGCAGGAGGTCTGATGGAAATTGCCAGCAGTGGGGGACCCATGATGGAGCAGTCCATTCCTGAAGAGTTGTACCCCATGGTACAGATTCATATTGAAGCAGTTCTTGAACTGCCATCTGTGGGAAGCCCACATAGGGTCAGTTTGGGAAGGACTGCATGCTGTGGGAGGGACCACACTCTGCAGCAGAGGAAGAGAATGACAGTGAAAGAATGCCGACAAGGAAGCGTTATGGACTGACAATAACCTCCATTCCCCTGTGCAGCTTGGTGGAGGCTGTAGTAGAGGGTGGATGGGGGGAAAAGTAGATTTAGTTTCCTTTTTTTCCTGTTAGGCAACAAGCAATAAATTACATTCATCTTCCTTTTTATGAGTCTCTTTTGCCTGTGACAGTAGTTGGTGAGTGATCTCCCTGTCCTTTTCTCAGCCCATGAGCTTTTTTTCATCTTTTTTTTTTTTTTTTTTTTCTCTCTTTGTTCTTTTGAGGAAGGGGAATGAGAGAGTGGAGTCATTGGAAGGGAGTGGCCCACGTGTGAAACCATCAAAAGTGCTGTGCCAGGGAGAGCAGAACTTCTACATCAGGAGCAGATCAGTGGGAATGCCCTGGCGTAGTAGTGGCACTGAGCTGAATGTGAGCCTGTGTTTTGCCTAGGCAGCAAAATTATCCAACAGCTCCTGGGCTGTATGAACAGTAGCACAGCCTGTAGATCAAAGGAAGGGATTATCTCCTTATATGTGGCACTCATCAGAACACATCTAAGTATTGTGTCCAGTTTTGAATCCTGACAAAGGAAAGACATGGAAAAACTAGAAGGATCTTATTGGAGGTCCCCATTGCAGTTAGGCTGGAGCACGTTCTCCATGAGGAAAGGCTGGTGGGGCTGGGCTGTGTCAGCCTGCAAAAGAGGTGGCTTCAGGGGCACCCATCAGCCCCAGAAACACTGATGATGGGGCACCAAGTAAATCAAGAAAGGTCATTATTACTATGAAGATAATCAAACATTAGAGAAAATTGAACTGATAGCTTGCAGATTCTTCAAATTCCAGACTTCCTTTTTTTTTTTTTCAAATTATTACTTAAAATGTGCATTTTTCCCCTTAGATAATCAGTTCTGTATACTTTTTTTCTGTATATTTTTCCTTACAGTGTTTCAATTTATAATGTTATATTTTTTTATAACAAGTCTAGCTGAATTTGTAAAAAAAAAAAAAAATACAAAAACTTAAGTCAATTAACTAAAAATTTATTTTGTTCTAGAATAGTTACATTCTTTTGTGTGTTATGAATTAGTGTTGCTGGAAGTAGATTAAAGTATATAGTAGCAGTTCAAAGGTACTTGATTTTCTTTTATTTGTACTCTGCAAAAGCACTTTGTGAGGCAATAGATACATTTATGCAGTAGTACTTGGAAAAAATATACTCACCTGAAGATTTGGTTCTTTAAATGTAAAATGTATAAAAAACTCAGATGTTGAGTAGGTTTTCATAGCCAGAACATGTAATAATTGTCAGAAGAATCATAGAATCATAGAATATCCCGAGTTGGAAGGGACCCATAAGGATCATAGAATCATAGAATCATAGAATATCCTGAGTTGGAAGGGACCCTTAAGGATCATCAAGTCCAACTCTTGATACCGCACAGGTCTACCCAAAAGTTCAGACCATGTGACTAAGTGCACAGTCCAATCTCTTCTTAAATTCAGACAGGCTCGGTGCAGTGACCACTTCCCTGGGGAGCCTGTTCCAGTGTGCAACCACCCTCTCTGTGAAGAACCCCCTCCTGATGTCGAGCCTAAATTTCCCCTGCCTCAGCTTAACCCCGTTCCCGCGGGTCCTGTCACTGCTGTTAATGGAGAAAAGGTCTCCTGCCTCTCGACACCCCCTTACGAGGAAGTTGTAGACTGTGATGAGGTCTCCCCTCAGCCTCCTCTTCTCCAGGCTGAACAGGCCCAGTGACCTCAGCCGTTCCTCGTACGTCTTCCCCTCCAGGCCTTTCACCATCTTTGTAGCCCTCCTCTGGACACTCTCCAACAGTTTCATGTCCTTTTTGTACTGTGGTGCCCAGAACTGCACACAGTACTCGAGGTGAGGCCGCACCAGCGCAGAGTAGAGCGGGACAATCACCTCCCTTGACCTACTAGCGATGCCGTGCTTGATGCACCCCAGGACACGGTTGGCCCTCCTGGCCGCCAGGGCACACTGCTGGCTCATATTCAACTTGCTGTCAACCACGACCCCCAGATCCCTCTCTTCTAGGCTGCTCTCTAGCGTCTCATCGCCCAGTCTGTACGTGCAGCCAGGGTTTCCCCGTCCCAGGTGCAGGACCCGGCACTTGCTCTTATTGAACTTCATGCGGTTGGTGATCGCCCAGCTCTCTAACCTATCCAGATCCCTCTGCAAGGCCTTTCCACCCTCATTCGAGTCCACAACTCCTCCAAGTTTGGTGTCATCAGCAAACTTGCTCAAAATACCTTCTATTCCTACATCCAGATCGTTTATAAAAATATTGAAAAGTACCGGCCCTAAAATGGAGCCTTGAGGGACACCACTGGTGACCGCCCGCCAGCCTGACGCAGCCCCATTTACCATAACCCTTTGGGCCCTGCCCGTTAGCCAATTGCTCACCCATCGTATGATGTTTTTATTTAGCTGTATGGTGGACATTTTGTCCAGTAGGATCCTATGGGAAACCGTGTCAAAAGCCTTGCTGAAGTCCAAAAAAATCACATCAGCTGGTTTCCCTTGGTCCATCATACGGGTGATCTTATCATAAAAGGAAATCAGGTTAGTTAGGCAGGACCTGCCCTTCACAAACCCATGCTGGCTGGGACCAATGACTGCTTTGTCCCCCAGGTGAGCCTCAATAAGTTCGAGAACCATCTTCTCCATGATTTTACCAGGCACTGACGTGAGACTGACAGGCCTGTAATTGCTAGGGTCTTCTTTCTGACCCTTCTTGTAAATCGGCACAACATTTGCCAGCTTCCAGTCTACCGGGACCTCTCCAAATTCCCAGGATCGTTGAAAAATAATTGAGAGAGGTTCCGCGATGACGTCCGCCAGCTCTTTCAGCACCCGGGGATGAATCCCATCTGGACCCATGGACTTGTAGGGATCCAGGTGGAGTAGCAAATCCCGCACACGTTCAGGGTCGGTTGGGAGTTTGTCATCCCCACCGTCCCAGTCCTCTAGCTCAGGGCACCCTGGGTCCCGAAGCCCATCATCGGCATTGAAGACAGAGGCGAAGAAGGCATTAAACGTCTCTGCTTTGCCTATGTCATTGTCTGTGAGGAGACCTTCCCTATCAAGGAGCGGCCCTATGTATTCTTTAGTTCTCCTTTTTCCATTCACATATCTGAAAAAGCCCTTTTTATTTTCTCTCACAGACACAGCCAGCTTCAACTCAAGGTGTGCTTTGGCCACACGAATTTTCTGCCTACAAACACGAACGGCATCCCTGTATTCTTTCCATGACACCTGGCCCTCCTTCCAGTAGCGAAACACTCTCTGTTTCCGCCTAATCTCCATTAGAATGTTCCTGGTCAGCCACGCCGGCCTCCTGCCCCGCCTGCCTGACTTGCGATATTTAGGAATTGCCTGATCTTGTGCTTCTAGGAGGCATCGTTTAAAGAATGACCAGCACTGGTGGACATCGAGGCCTTCAAGAGCAGTTTCCCAGGGGACCTTGCTGACTAGTTCCCTGAGCAGCCTGAAGTCCGCTTTCCCCATATCTAGGGATGAGGTTTTGGTGGCACTTTTCCTTCTGTCACCGTAAATTTTGAACTCAACCACTTCATGGTCGCTTTGACCAAGGCGGCCACCAATCACCACATCTCCCACCAGACCCTCTCTGTTTTCTAGCAACAGGTCGAGGAGGGCACCTTTCCTAGTTGGCTCCGTTAGCACCTGCACCAAGAAGTTATCATCTAGGTGCTTCATGAACCTCCTGGACTTGCTCGTGTCAGCCGTGTGGCACTCCCAGTTAACGTCTGGCAAGTTGAAGTCCCCCATAAGGACAAGGGGAGTTAATCTCGAGGCCTCTCTTAGTTCTGTAAAGAATAATTTATCGGCGCTATCGTCCTGGCCAGGCGGTCTGTAATAGACTCCCACAACGACATCCCCTTTATTCGTTCGTCCCTTGATCCTTACCCAGAGGCTCTCAACTTTGCCATCTCCGACCTGAAGTTCCACACAGTCCAGCCCCTGCTTCACATACATCGCCACCCCACCACCTCGCCTACCCTGCCTGTCCCTCCTGAAGAGCCTGTAACCATCTATCGCGACACCCCAGTCACAGGACTCATCCCACCAGGTTTCGCTTATGCCGATGATATCGTAGTTGCGGGACTGGGCCAGGACTTCTAGCTCATCCATTTTATTCCTCATACTGCGTGCATTCGTGTAGAAGCACTTCAGGTGCGTCTCCTTACACTCAGCACCTTGTGGATCTGCCCGAAGGACCTCACTGGCACCCAGCCCCTCTGATTCTAGCGTACCTTCCCTTAGGTCTTCACCGGTGTGCCTGGTTTTAGCCCCTTCCCCCTTCGACTCTAGTTTAAAGCCCTATCTATCAGCCCTGCCAACTCCTGACCAAAGATCCTTACCCCTCTCCGAGAGAGGCCCATCCCATCCGGTGCCATCAGGCCCTGTGTAGCATAGACCTTCCTGTGATCAAAGAACCCAAAGTTCTGCCGGTCACACCAGTCTCGAAGCCACGAGTTTATGTGAACAGCACGCCTTTCAGCTTCGATCCCCCCTATCGGAAGGACAGAGGCAAACACAACCTGCGCCCCTGATCCTCTAAGTAGTCGCCCCAAATCCCTAAAGTCTCTTTTGATCGCCTTCGGACTTCTCGTTGCTACTTCATCGCTACCAGCCTGAAAGACCAGTAGCGGGTAGTAGTCAGTGGGCCGTACCAGGCGCTGGACTTTCTTGGCGAAGTCTCTCACCCGAGCCCCAGGGAGGCAACAGACTTCTCTGCGAGTTGGGTCCGGTCGGCATATCGGTCCCTCTGTCCCTTTCAGAAGGGAGCCCCCCATAACAATAGCCCTTCTTTCTTTTTTGAAGGATGATGTGGCCATGCGGTGTGTAGGTCGCCTTGTCTTAGGCACCCCCTCCAACTGGGACGGGTTTTTATCTACTTTATCATTCGGATTGTCTTGTTCTAGTCCTTCATATCGATTATTTAAGGGTAGATGAGAAGGTGAGGTGGGCAGAGAGAGGGCTCGCCTACCACCCCGAATAGGCACCTGCCTCCATTCCCCCCCTTGATCTAGGTCTCCTCCCGCTGCCTGGCAGGAGGAGGGAACCTCCGTCTTCTGCATAACAGGAGACGCCTGTGCTGTGGCAGGCTCATGAGCCTGCCTCAGAGAGGGTAGAGTGCACCTCCACCAGTCAATTTCCATCTCCGATTCCCTGATGCTCCTGAGCCTGTTCACCTCCTCCCGGAGCACCGCTACCTGGCTGAGCAGTTCTTCAACCTGGGCACACCTCCCACAGGCATACCCACCACTGCTGTCGGAGACCGACAGAAGGCTGGGGCACACTCTGCAGCCCAGGACCTGGACGGCTGCGTGTTTCCCGGGTCCCTCCGTCTGAGTAGCCACCCTGGTGACCGTGGCTGGAGATGCCGCACGAGATGCGGAGGCCACGGTTTTCTGCCTGGTTGATACCATGGTCAGGTTCTACGCAAGCAGGTTACAAGCACGGAAGGGAGAGGTAGCTGCAACAGAGCGATGATGGGTCCCCGCCCTTCCTGCCCGCGCTCACTGCCTCGCTAACTGCCGCGTCACTCCCCCGCGTCACTCCCTGTTTGCCGGCCCTGGTCGCCGCGCTCCTGGTCGCTCGCGCTCCCTAAGGACTGCCTTTGAACGGCCGGGGGGAGGAGCTGTCGCTGACGCTGCTGGCTCCACCTATGCCTCGTCAGCCTCCCTCACGAGGGCTGCCGGTGCCTGGCGGCTCCCTCACGTAGGCTCGATGCCCGAAAAATAGCCCTGCCTGTCCCGATCCCGCGCTCCGCTGCAGCACGCGTCTGCCCCGGAGCCGGTCGCCTCGGCAAGTCGAGGATCATCAAGTCCAACTCCTGGCACCGCACAGGTCTGCCCAAAAGTTTAGACCATGTGACTAAGTGCACAGTCCAATCGCTTCTTAAATTCAGACAGCCTTGGTGCGGTGACTACTTCACTGGGGAGCCTGTTCCAGTGTGCGACCACCCTCTCGGTGAAGAACCTCTTCCTGATGTCCAGCCTAAACTTCCCCTGCCTCAGCTTCACACTGTTCCCATGGGTCCTGTTACTGCTGTTAATGGAGAAAAGGTCTCCTGCCTCTCGACACCCCCTTACGAGGAAGTTGTAGACTGTGATGAGGTCCCCCCTCAGCATCCTCTTCTCCAGGCTGCACAGGCCAAGTGACTTCAGCTGCTCCTCATATGTCTTACCCTCTAGGCCCTTCACCATCTTCATCACCCTCCTCTGGACACTCTCCAACAGTTTAATGTCCTTTTTGTACTGTGGTGCCTAGAACTACACACAGTACTCGAGGTGAGGCCGCACCAGCGCAGAGTAGAGCGGGACAATCACCTCCCTCGACCGACTAGCAATGCCGTGCTTGATGCACCCCAGGATACGGTTGGCCCTCCTGGCCGCCAGGGCACACTGCTGGCTCATATTCAACTTGCTGTCAAGCACAACCCCCAGATCCCTCTCTGCGGGACTGCTCTCCAGTGTCTCGTCACCCAGTCTGTACGTATAGCTAGGGTTGCCCCGTCCTAGATGCAGGACCAGGCACTTGCTCTTGTTAAACTTCATGTGGTTGGTGATCGCCCAGCTCTCCAATCTGTCCAGATCTCTCTGCAAGGCCTTTCCACCCTCATCCGAGTCCACAGCTCCTCCAAGTTTAGTGTTGCCAGCAAATTTGCTCAAAACACCTTCTAGTCCTACATCCAAATCATTTATAAAAACATTGAAGAGGACTGGCCCTAAAATGGAGCCTTGAGGGACCCCACTAGTGACCATCCGCCAGCCAGATGTGGCCCCATTAACCACAACCTTTTGAGCCCTGCCCGTCAGCCAATTGCTCACCCATCGTATGATGTTTTTGTTTAGCTGTATGCTGGACAATTTGTCCAGTAGGATCCTATGGGAAACCATGTCAAAAGCCTTGCTGAAGTCCAAAAAGATCACATCAGCTGGTTTCCCTTGATGGACTAGATGGGTGATCTTACCATAAAAGGAAATCATATTTGTTAGGCAGGACCTACCCCTCATGAACCCATGTTGGCTGGGACTAATGACTGCATTGTCCCCCAAGTGAGCTTCAATAACTTCAAGGATCATCTTCTCCATAATTTTACCAGGCACTGACGTGAGACTGACAGGCCTATAATTGCTAGGGTCTTCTTCCTTACCCTTCTTGAAAATTGGGACAACATTTGCCAGCTTCCAGTCCAATGGGACCTCACCAGGTTCCCAAGATCGTTGAAAAATAATTGAGACAGGTCCCGTGATGACATCTGCCAGCTCTTTCAGCACCCGGACCCATCTGGACCCATGGACTTGTATGGATCCAGGTGGAGCAGCAAATCCCGCACACGTTCAGGGTCGGTTGGGAGTTTGTCATTCCCACCGTCATGGTCCTCCAGCTCAGGGCACCCTGGGTCCTGAAGCTCATCATCAGTGTTGAAGACAGAGGCGAAGAAGGCATTAAACATCTCTGCTTTGCCTGTGTCATTGTCTGTGAGGAGACCCTCCCCATCTAGTAGCGGACCTATGTTTTCTTTGGTTCTCCTTTTTCTGTTCACATACCTAAAAAAACCTTTTTTATTGTCTCCCACAGACATGGCCAGCTTCAACTCTAGTTGGGCTTTGGCCACACGAATTTTCTCCCTACATACATGAACAGCATCCCTATATTCCTTCATCGTCGCCTGACCCTCCTTCCAGCAGCCCAGGCAACTCCTGAGCAAAAATCCTTACCCCTCTCTGAGAGGGGCGTAGCCCATCTGGTGCCAGCAGGCCCGGGGTCGCATAGACCTTCCTGTGATCGAAAAACCCAAAATTCTGCCAGTTGCACCAGTCCCAAAGCCATGTGTTAATGTGACGAGTCTGCTTGTCAGCTTCGATCCCTCCTATCGGAAGGACAGAGGCAAACAAAACTTGTGCCTCCGATCCTTTAATTAGTCGTCCCAAGGCCCTAAAGTCCCTTTTGATCACTCTCGGACTTCTCATTGCTACCTCGTCATTACTAGCCTGAAAGACCAGTAGCGGGTAGTAGTCGGTGGGCCGTACCAGGCACTTGACTTTCTTAGTGAAGTCTCTCACCCGAGCCCCAGGGAGGCAACAGACTTCCCTGTGGGTAGGGTCCGGTCAGACCCTACTGGGGTATAAGTAAAATATAAATAATATAAAATATAAAATGTAAAATATATTATAAAATATTTATATGAAATATATATAAAATATAATATAAATATAAAATATAAATAAATATAAAACTATTGCACAATATGGATTCCTTTCAAGATTTATTTCATGATAAATTCTGTTGTACAGATTGTCTATCCTGAAGTGTGAAACTGCTTACTGTTTTACTAACTTAAGTTGTGAAGTTCTATTTCATAATCAAATGGAGAAGTAAAGGTAAAAACATGTATTTTTCCAACTTCACGCACTTTTATTTGATGATGTATTTCATTTTACCGTTCTGAGCTTTCTGAGGTCTGTGTGACTAATACTCTGATTTAGAGGCATACATTTAAACATTCATAGTGTTTATAAAATAATAAATTAGGATGACTTCCTGGTAAGTGCCTTTTTACCATCTAATTCCTTTCACTGCTGTATTTATTTTCCTTGAGCCTAGTGTCAATATCAACACATGAAGACAGATGAAGTTCTGGCAGTCATCTTCAGTTCTGAAATGGACAAATGCTGACAACCAAGGCAGATGTTAACACTTCTTTAACATGGGGTATTTTTTCCATATGTTATTACATATCACTTTAGTTGTGTTAGTTAACAAGAAAATAAAACAGAAATAATCCATCCCATAAAATAAATCTCCAGAACAGAATGTTAACAGACAAATATTTGGACATTAAAGAACCATCCCTGAAGGGAAAAGAATCTATTTGATCCATTAATAATGAGAACCTGCTCTTTGATCCTTTCTGTTCCTGTTACATCAAAGAAAACTATGACGGACAACATTTCATTGTGAAATGTGTCAGGTGTTGCCAAAACAACAAGCATGCAATTATAAATATAACCTTGCAAACAAAAATGTTAGGCAAGATCTTAAACAGATTCAGGATCAAAATTCCATAGGTCAGAACAAAAGTTCTCAATGCCTTCTGTCTCCCATACTTTAAATCACATAGATGAAATGCTCATGAAAGGTAAAAATATTCCCACATATAAAATGTATATACATATACATATATGATATATCTTTCATATTCATACTAAAAATAATATTTAGCTTATTAGGAAAGAAAAATTCAGGATTGACCAAGCAGTATGATATTTTATGATTGTCCTGGTTTCAGTTAGGACAGAGTTAATTTTCCTCCTAGTAGCTGGTAGGGTGCTATGTTTTGGATTAGGATGAGAAGAGTGCTGATAACATGCTGATGTTTTAATTGCTGCAGAACAGTGCTTCCACCAAGCCAGGGACTTTTCACCTTCTCTCTCTGTCCTGCCAGCGAGCAGGCTAGGGGTGCAGCAGGAGCTGGGAGGGGACAGACCCGGGACAGCTGACCCAAACTGGCCAAAGGGGTATTCCATACCATCCGACGTCATGCTAAACAATATATAGGGGTGGCTAACCAGGGTGGGGGGCCGGCCGCTCTGGGATAGGCTGGGCATCGGTCAGCGGGTGGTGAGCAATTGCATTGTGCACCACTTGTTTCGTACACATTATTATTAGTAATACTATTATCATTACTATTATTATTATTATTGTTATTATTATATTCCTGTCTTAATAAACTGTCTTTATCTCATCTCACAGGCTTCACTTTCCCGTTTCTCTCCCCCATCCCACAACAATGATCTATAGGCAATTTGTCAATTCTGTGCCAGAATTGATCCAAACTTTTCACCAACACTTCCTCAGAAAAAATCAAATAAAATTCTGCTAGTGAAGACTTCACTTCCAACAGTACATTTTAATTTATTTGTCACAATGACCAGGCAAAGGCATCTGCCTCCTGGACTAGTAAAAAACGACTATTGATCTTGTAACCATGGGTCACTTGTACATTGTGCCAATATTCCTGGACTACAGGTCCAAGATTAGCAAGTAACAGAGAAGAAGCACAGTGAAGGACAGCAGAGCTTTAATTCGAGTGAGGAAGCATAAAAATAAGTTTCCACTGAATTACAGAAGAGGTCAGTGTGCTTCATACATGAAACGTACATGTTTATGAGTTGTCTTCTCTTTTCCAGAAAATGTTACTAAGATCAGTTGTGTCTATTTCATTAAAGCTGTTTTTAAAATGCCCAGTGGGTGTAAGTTCAGTGTAAAATAATTCCTCCAATGTGCCTGCTTTCATACTCCAACTGTCTGTCAGATTTCCCTTAGGACTGGTAGAAAAATGTCTGTGAAAACTTGGACATTCCTAAAAGCAAATGATTCACACACACACAGAGACACACACACACAGACACACGTGAATAATTAATAAGAAAATAAGAAATTAATAAGAAAATAAGTATTGTGAATAAAAACAATAAAGAATGAAAGCAAGTTGTGAACATATCTCATAAAGAAACTATAAGGGAGAAAAACACATTTCACAAGGGTCAGTTTATCTAAGTTATTAACTAACCCCCCAAATACTGTGAGATACTAAGAAACTGTAAATACAGTATTGAAAGTTTTACAGCTAGGGTTACATAAATAATATTTATCTATCTATAATTATCTCTTTTATATGTCTTTCAAGTAATGTCTGAATAATTTGAATCACTGCATTGTATGCAACTTGTTGTTACAAACAGCTGTATGTTATGGAAGGGTAAATTAAGGATACATAAGAACTCAAAGCTTAAGGTGTATTATGTATAAGAACACAATTCAGTTAGAATTTTCATTTGTTTATTTTTAGGAATTTATCACTATACCTTGAACAACAGTCCATATTTTTTACATTTAACGTTGTACATTACAGAAAGACAATGGCAGAAAGCAGAGGATTGCTGAAATGTCTGTGACAGTAGATGCTATTAAAGAGACTTATGACTTCATTTTGCACTAATTGGAGTTTCCTAGACATGATATTTTCTTCCTTATAGAGATTAATTTCCTGTAGTGGGCTGGGAGCTTTTAGATGTCATTATATAAAAGTCAGAGATACCAAGCTATAGAAGGCTCCTAGAAGAACTTGGATAGGTTCCTCTTTCAAAAGAGAACAGTGGGTTTCGAAATATAATACAAAGGTGTAAAGAAGCATGCCTGTAATCTTATGGAGGTGACTCATTGAGGTTAAATATTTGTCCGCGTCTTAAGAGAAGATTCAGTGTTGAGGAAAATTCCAGGGTGAGATGTGGTGGATATGCAAGGAAATCTGTTCCATGATAGTCCCCTTGGCAACATAGACTACAACCTTAGGTATTAGTAACACCAGGGAAGCCTGGTGTGCTGATTCTAAGAGATATAACACAGAGGGTGGAGCAGAGTGAACACACCATGGCCAGACTCTGTGTTATCACTGCAGGGATGGGGAATCGAACAGTATTGCAGAACTGAAATACCGCATGATCAGCCCTCACTCTAACTGATAACCAAATCATGTCCTTTGGGTGAACTCTGCTCATTATAATCCCATTATAATGCCAAAACACACCTCCATCCCAAAGGCTACCTACCTCCAAGGTGTGACTACACCTCACTGAGCATGCATTCTGAATTTCTCTGGACCTACACTGTTTAGGCCTGTCAGTTTGACCTCAGTGCCAGGAAAGCTCATGGAGCAGATTATCTTGAGGGTCATCACGCGGCACTTGCAGGGCAAGCAGGCGATCAGGCCCAGTCAGCATGGGTTTATGAAAGGCAGGTCCTGCTTGACAAACCTGATCTCCTTCTATTACCAAGTGACGCGCTTGGTGGATGAGGGAAAGGCTGTGGATGTGGTTTACCTTGACCTCAGTAAGGCTTTTGACACAGTTCCCCACAACATTCTCCTCAAGAAACTGGCTGCTCGGGGCTTGGACTGGCGTACGCTTCGCTGGGTTAGAAACTGGCTGGATAGCCGGGCCCAGAGAGTTGTGGTGAATGGAGTCAAATCTGGTTGGAGGCCGGTTACTAGTGGAGTCCCCCAGGGCTCGGTACTGGGGCCAGCCCTCTTTAATATCTTTATCGATGATCTGGATGAGGGCGTCCAGTGCACCCTCAGTAAGTTTGCAGATGACACCAAGCTAAGTGTGTGTGTCGATCTGCTCGAGGGCAGGAAGGCTCTGCAGGAGGATCTGGATAGGCTGGAGCGATGGGCTGAGGTCAACTGTATGAAGTTCAACAAGGCCAAGTGCCGGGTCCTGCACCTGGGGCACAACAACCCCAAGCAGAGCTACAGGCTGGGCGATGAGTGGCTGGAAAGCTGCCTGGCCGAGAAGGACCTGGGAGTATTGGTTGACAGTTGGCTGAATATGAGCCAGCAGTGTGCCCAGGTGGCCAAGAAGGCCAACAGCATCCTGGCCTGTATAAGAAGCAGTGTGGCCAGCAGGTCTAGGGAAGTGATTGTGCCCCTGTACTCGGCTCTGGTGAGGCCGCACCTTGAGTACTGTGTTCAGTTTTGGGCCCCTCGCTACAGGAAGGACATGGATGTGCTCGAGCGAGTCCAGAGAAGGGCGACCAAGCTGGTGAGGGGTCTGGAGAACAAGTCTTACGAGGAGCGGCTGAGGGAGCTGGGCTTGCTCAGCCTGGAGAAGAGGAGGCTCAGGGGCGACCTTATCGCTCTCTACAGTTACCTTAAAGGAGGCTGTAGAGAGGTGGGGGTTGGTCTGTTCTCCTACGTGCCTGGTGACAGGACGAGGGGGAATGGGCGAAAGTTGCGACAGGGGAGTTTTAGGTTGGATGTTAGGAAGTACTTCTTTACCGAAAGGGTTATTAAGCATTGGAACGGGCTGCCCAGGGAGGTGGTGGAGTCACCATCCCTGGAGGTCTTTAAAAGACGTTTAGGTGTAGAGCTTAGCGATATGGTTTAGTGGAGTACTTAGTGTTAGGTCGAAGGTTGGACTCGATGATCTTGAAGTCTCTTCCAACCTAGAAATCTGTGATACTGTGATACTGTGATACACATTTAAACGAAGACAAGAAAAATGTATACCAATCACAATGAAGACATGTATGACTAGAGTCACTCAAACTCCACCTAAAAGTAAGAAAATAGTATAAAATGGCCCAAGAGAAGGAAAATTTGAGGGAAGACTGTTGTAGACAAGTTGGAAGGACATTGCTGACTTCTGGGATCAGTTGATGGGCTGAATCTCTCCCCGTCCCCCCCACCCCCAACCAATGCTCATTGGGTGAGATTCTAACTCTCAGTTGTATCAAGTGCTTCCCTGGAAAATCTAACATTCTCTGTAAAGTTGTTTCATAAGTTAGCAAATGTGCAGTTGGTTGTGTTAGTCATATGCTTGGTATTTGCACATGCTATTCAGACAGTGTATTTATCACCAGCAATCCAAAAGAACTTGTACTCCTGGTGCTTCAATAAACTATACCAGTCATTTACTAGACTGAAAGTGTATTGCGCTATTTATGAATCCATGATCATGATTAATGTGACCGGACTTCTAGTGCCAGTTGCACTATTTGTGTATCTGTGATCATGATAATTAAGTATACACTGAATGAGACCAGATTTATAGTGCCAAATTGGGCATCACTCAAAATCTAAGCCCAGCTGCCCCCAGCTCCTCTTATATCTGAGTACAAGCTGGAATACAAGGGGGTTTATGTCGTGCCAAACTTCCTTACCCTTTAAAGCAACTAATCTGCAATGACATGCTTTCAATTTCTTGACTTCAGCAGCTTTCCAGTAGTCAACTAAATTGGTTGCCTGTTCAGCACAGAACAATATGATAAGTTATATCATATAGCACAATTCTGTCATAAGGAAGCAGGTAGTGGTTGCATATTATATGGCACATTATGGATGTGTTCAGCAAGCTCTGGGAATTCATACTGGATGGATGCAGGAAGGGTACAGAAAGCAGCTCCAGGAATCTGTGAGACAAATGTTTGAAACTGAGATATCTGACAGCATGAAAGGCAACCCAGGAATGAATCCAGCCCTAGATTACTGGATATGATTCTTCTGCTGTCCCCACAACTATGGATTTTGTAACCACACTGTTATTCTCACATTTCAAAGTGCAGTATTTAAGAGATTTGGAGTTCCTCTGTTCTCAGTGTCTGCCTAATATCAGAACTTTGTGTCTAGGTATTAAGTAGGTAGGTTTTCAGGGAGTTGGTGAAGCATTCCTAATCTGTTCTCACAGGAGCTATGTACAGGAAAACTAAAATTTATTCTCTTACCCTTTTAGTTAGTTATTTTAGTTACTTGGAATGAACAACTGTGTGATATTTATTTATTTATTTTATACTGTTGCTCATATTTCACTTATCACACTGAGAATTATAAGATCCTAAATAAATAAATAAATAAATAAAGTAAAATGTGGTATTATTTATTAACAATGTTCATTCAGGGGAAATATATTAGAGATTAGCCTTGGCAATAGCTAACCAAATCATTTGTTATTCATATTGGGCAGTTAACTATTCTCCAAAATTGTGACTCAAGCCAAAATCTGTGGTTGACTGGAATTAAGGCCATTACTTGCCTCCCTGCAAGCAGTCTTCTTGCGCATATGTGAGCCACTGGTTTATGATTTAAGATACAGAAGTAACACTGACTGGTCAATGGCAGTGATGTATCACAACACAAACCCAAAACTTCAGAGTCTTCCTTTAGTTAATGTTATTATTCTAAACTGGTACCAATCAATATTGAACAAAATAGTTTCAAAAAGTGTGGTAACTATAATCATTAGCTGCACAGAGATACAATAATAGGCCTTTTAAAACTTCTCCTTTTTCAATCCAGTAAATTACCAGAGACCAGAAAGTTCTGTACACTTTCATGAGTGAAACAAATTACTTCTACACTGTAAACAAACAATTGCATTTCTTTTACCATTTCCTCTCTGGCCTAAGCCTTAATTTGTTAAATCTCTTATGTTTCCACATACTTTGTGACTGAACATTCAGCTGCATTTCCTAAATCTTGTTTATCTTAGAATACATGTTCTGAATCAACAATTACACTATTAGCAAAATGTACTTAAGTTTAAAAGTAGGCTGTTTTCTCCCTTCTAGCATTTCCAGTAGAACAGAGAAGAAATATATATGTATACATATATATATACACACACACATATATATATATTAGCCATTAGGCTATATTCTAAGACATTCCTTAGTTAATGAGAAACAAATAAGTGTCCTAAAAATGGAAGAACAGGTCAAGAGTAGAATTTGGCTACACTTAGAATTTGATTAATTTAAACTGTAAAGCACTAAAATCATACAGACTTACCATTTTTACTCATCCTCCTGTTTTAGTAACTTTTCTGAAACTATGAAGTGTATAAAATTATTCATATGTATTATGGAAGACTGGGACCTTGGTATGTTGAATATTCTGGACCGTGACTAATTGAAAATCTAGTCCACAACAATTTTGTCATTTAATTTTTTAAAATTTAAAAAGCACTAATGAAAATTTAGATGCACTAATTAGATTTATTTATGTAATATATAAATCATCATCTCAAGGCCCCAGTTAAAGACGTGAGCTGTAATGGACTAAGTTCTATATAAACTAGTCAGAGCAATAGTACCTGTCCCAGCAATCTGTTCACTTCTACTTTCTTCTGCATTAGGTATGAAAACTTTCCAAAAGCTGAAATTATATTATTAATAATTATTATTATTAATAAAAAATCAGGAATCTTTAGACAATTTACAGCAATTTAATTTGAAAAACTCTTCCCTGAATAATACTAACAATAGTCATAGTTTTGCAACCTCTAACCTGTTAGACATCTCATAATGTTAAGAAGGAACAGTACACAAATGAACTTGGCAATTGGTTATGGTCCAGCTTTGACAAATACAAGGTCTGAAACCTTCATTCATGCAGAATCAGTCTCGACATACGGTGTCAGTCATTAGTTCACATTTTTCTCACTGCACAATCAGGATCTTATTAAAGTAATGCTTAGATGTAATTGATTCTCTTCTTTCCTCTTCTACCTTGCTTAACTTCACTAAAAATTGAGAAAAATTCTCATCTTGGTAAAAAGGTGATGGATCAACAGGAAGAGAAAAAATGAACCACATCTGCCTGAGCTTGAAAACCTGACCTGGGAAATACTGGGAAATACATTGTTGATGGGTGAGATGCATCTATCCTTATATGTGATGCTTAGATTTTCATATATTTCGGTTTCATGAGTTGAAGCTCAGCTGAGTTTTCCCAAGCCCATAGAAAAGGCAGACTTTTTATGGTCATTGGTTTGCAGCTAAGAGAAAGATGAAAGACAATTCATGAATAGTTGTGTCTTTTTATTTTTTATTTTTATTTTTTTGTATGCTGACTGCAAAAAACTTAGAAGCATAAGAAATGTATTTGCTTACAGTGGTAGACATCAGAACAGGGCTTTCTATGTCAGAGCTAAGTGACATGTAAAACACTGAGGTTGTGCCCACATTTATATTTATATATTGATATTTGTGTAACATTACATATGTATATAGATATAAATCTCCCAAGGGAGTGTTGGTTGTATTTTTTTGTTTGTTTGTTTGTTGCTTATTTTTTCTCTTGTTTGTTTTTCAGGAAAATTATGCATTCCCAACAATTTTGAAACCATTAATTCAGAAACATTTTTGAATAAGGTGAGAGAAAAGTAAAATACCTAATTAGACAGAGAAATAGCTATACTAGCTACACAACAAATTCTTACTATGTGTTGAAGAAAGGATAATAAAGGAAAATAATAATGGGAACTATACTCAGGGGTACTGAAGTAGTCTTTCTCCTTCAAATTAGAGGAATGATTTTATGCATTATGTTAAACCTGAGTTATTGCTCATGTTCTTGAAATACATTATTTTTGTTACATTTACCTCAGGTAAACTTTTGAAAAAGCAGGCTCAGTAACAAGTAGATGGAACTAGTCAATATATAAATTGTCAGCTAAAAATAATACAGGACTCTACACATTTTTCATACAGTGATGACTAGGATGTTTACCACATTAGTACAATATGCTATGAAGATACCTTCCACCATTCTCCACAGAAGAAAATGAGCAGTCTTACACAGCTGATATATAATTGGGAAAGCAAGCAAAGGATTTCTGTACAAAGATCTGGGATGTACACTACTAGACACTAGATGTACACCTGTGGAAACTCAGTAATAGAAGGTTGTCCTAGTTCCAGGTATTCATGTATGATATTTAATCCTTCTCCAATCATTTGTGAGTCCTACTTTTTTTGTTTGTTTGTTTGTTTGTTTTACATTTCACCTCAGTCAGCTGGTGATCAAGTTTTGGTACCTAGATTCAACTAGATAGCATAGGGAGGGACTCAAAATGAGTACAAATATTAGCGAATGCTAGAAAAGGAAACAGCAGAGTTTTACTTTTGAGGATGGTTAGTAAGACCTCTGGATGAGGTCTTATTTTTGCAGGGAAAGTAAAAATACATTACAATCAACCACTGAGTTAAGTGACAGTATCACTTCAGCATCTTCATTGACTCAAAAATCTTTCCTATATATCAGCAGACCCTAAGAATAGATTAATGTCAATGGAATTGGCCAAATACATAAATAACATTAATGGCTTTTAAAGGGTGTATAGGGTATTCTTATCTACATTTAAAACAAACTTTCATACAGAAAAGACTTACAGAACAATTTGAATTTCTTTTGCTAAATCACAAGTACAGTTATCACTCTTACCACCATTTTCAAGGACAGATTAACTTCATTACTATGAAACTCCTGCAAAACAAACAGAAAAAGTAAGGAACGTAGAAAAAACTGTTTGTGTGTCAACAAAAACATGCAGTTACTTTTAGGTGTAACAAAATTTCAGGGAGCTATAAGTCCTTATTAAGTATTGATACAAAATATATGGGTTTCTTTGTCTCTGGTCAGATTACAAAGGTTATTCTCTTGAAGCGAAAAGAGAAATAAAAATATTTCAAGCTAGCTGTGTCTTTTATTAACAAATGCTATGCTCTTTCTGCCCATAGCATCTCAAAAATGACTATATTGCTCATAAGCAGTTATAGTCTGCTTATGACCTAAAAGTATAAACCTGTCAAAATTTAAATGATAAATACAAATTTGATTGGGCACAGCTGTATTTTTTTAAATCAGCTCAGATATTCTGATTTACAAATAAAAATGTGACCTTCTGTCTTTACAACAGATGTAACATAAGACAACTCCTGAAGAGGAGAAAACATGACTTTCTGATAATATATTTTGATAACAATTAAACTGAAAAAGAAATATGCTGCTGTTCTGTCTTTGCTACGAAGCCAAGTCACTTAATCTCCTTGGTTGAGATTCACTCTCACTGTGTAACAGATTTATTCACCCCCCGCAGACTGAACTCAAGGAAGTTAGTGATGCACAGACCTGAGTGAATTTACTCTCTTAGTTTCTAGTCTGAAAAATCTTAGACAATATTCTCTACCTGCAAAAAGTAAATGTATTTTAATAATATTCTTGATCCTTCACAGACTACAAATACAGTACTGTATTCATACCATTCACTCTGTGAGCTTTAGAGCAGTTCTTCTCCAAAACCATGTGAATAGTTTCCTTCAACTGATCCATTTATTTCAATGCAAATTGTAGCATGACATACCTCTTAACTAAAATTATTTTATCTTGAGCCTGAACATCTCTAAGCTCTAGCTATGCCTGCAGGAACACTTCTCAGAATATTTTTAAGTGCTATATTTTTCATTTGTGAATTCTTCGGCATTCTGAAGGCAACAAAATGCAATAGCTCTCATGCATACTTTTCAAGCTGAAGTGATACAATTCAGTGCATTTCTCTGTTCATGCTGAAGTATTGCTTGAACTATTGTGACTTGTGGAACTTTAAATATTCCTTGTCTTCTCTGAGAACAATTCAAGGCCATCAGATAATGTGGCAGCTATTCATTTTGCAACAAAGCACGTGGCTCAGTAGCAGAGATGGAAGGCTTTACACAAGAAACACTCCTAACATTCTTTAGAAGTACTAGTTACCCACTGCTGATATTTCCCTGAAATTAATGTGCTGTCCTTCTTTAATCATTATTCACTCCTTTCCTTTCAATTGAAATCAATTTGAGACGGTGTGTGGGGGGGGATAATAAAAAGAAAAGACAGTCTTCTTTTGGTAGGTCTTACTACATCACTGACAGACTTTTTCTCATGCCTTTGTGTTACAAAATCTGCTATTTTCCAGCTGATATTAAGAAGAATTTTAATTAATTTTAATTATTTAATAAATAATTTTTCTCTCAATATACATGTATTTGTTTTATATTTCCTATTTTTTTATTAACAAGCTATTTTTTTTGATCTCATATTTCAGAGAATTTCCTCATCTACTCATTCAAGAGCCCCCATATCCAATCTTTTTTATATTTTACTGAATTCATAGAGTCACAACAGAATTTAGGTTAGGAAAGAGCTGTTGACGTTATCTAGTCCTAACTTCTTCTTAAAGCAGGGATGATTTCAAAAACAAATTAAAATTCTGAGTATCTTGTCCAATCACTGTTTGAAAATGTCCAGAGAAGCTTGAACTCCCTGTTTCACTCTCTGAGAAGGTGGTTGCTATGCTTAACTGCTCTTACCTTAAAGAATTTTTTTCATCTGTCCAATCAGAATTTCTCTTCTTGCAAGTTGTATCAGTTGCCTTCTACCCTTTTGTTGTGAACCTTTGCAAAGAGCCTGACTGTATTTTCTATTAGGTAAATGAAAACTACAATTAGATTCCCCTTCTTTTCCCCACACTAGACAAACAAATTCTGTCAGTTTCTCCTTGTAATGTTTTGCCCTGAACAGAATCAAATAAATTTATGCAAATAATTTTGATCCTATAACAATAACACTGCCATGGATAGATGTATATATTTGAAAAATAGTTTCAAATCTGTCATCTATTTTGCACACGTGCAGCTCCACTTCACTGCCCCGTCCCCAAACAGTTTTAGTGAACCACTGCTCTGTAGAATGAATTTAAAATGACCATGAAACAAGAATGTATGACTGAACAGGTCATTGACCACAGAGCAAAAATATATTGGAATACATGGGGGCTACCAGAAAGACACCTGGAAAAAACTACTAAGACAGAGTGTCTTAAAAAATGATACACCTGAGAAACATGAGGGCACTAGCAAAGAACTGTATCTTGATGAAAGTTAAAGTCAGGAAGCCAAAAGTGGAAATCATAACAGAAATTGTATCTTAAACAGTGCAGAATAAAAAGAGGAACATCATTTGGGAAAAATTTTCAACCATTTTATTGGCATTGCTTAACTTGACCAAGTATGCAATACTTGGAAGCTTCCCACAGTTGATATCCTAGATGAAATTTTCTTCATATTGTGTTTATGAGATTGCAGCGCAAGCGGTGAGCTGTCTGGGCTCTGTTGCTTCAGGACAGGATAGACAGAGATGATTTTTACGGTTTCCTGCAATTCTACCTGTGTAATAGTTACCTCAAAGGAAATAAATTTCTTTTACTTTCATTCAATCTAGTAACACACTGTTAGAGCTTGTACCCATGCTAATTCATGGGTACTCAGAGCTGGATAATGTCATCATGAGACCTCTCTCATGTCATCATGAGACCTCTCTCAATTATTTTTCAATGGTCTTGGGAATCTGGAGAGGTCCCAGTCAACTAGCTGGCAAACATTCCAGTTTTCAAGAAGAGCAATAAAGAAGACCCTGATAATTACAGACCTGTCTGTCTCACTTTAGTGCCTACTAAAATTATGGAGAAAATTATTCTGGGAGTTATTGAAAAACACTTGAGGGACAATGAGATCACTGGTCACAGACAACATGGGTTCACAAGGGAAAGGTCCTGCTTAACAAACTTAATTTCCTTTTAAGACAAGGTCATCCACCTAGCTGACCAAGGAAAGCCAGTTGAGGCAATCTTGTTGGATTTCAGTAAAGCTATTGATATTGTTTACCACAGTATCCTTCTGGACAAAACGTCCAGCATACAGCTAGATAAAAACATAATACAATATGCAAACGATTGGCTGACAGGTCAGACGCAAAGGGTTATAGTAAATGGGGTTACATCAGGCTGGCAGCCAGTCACTAATGGGGTTTCACAGGGCTCCATTTTAGGGCCAGTTCTCTTCAACGTTTTCATTAATGACTTGGATGTAGGAATTGAAGGTGTTTTGAGTAAGTCTGCAGATGATATTAAATTGGGAGGAGGTGTTGACTCCATCAAGGGTAGAGAAACCTTGCAGAGATCTTGACTGATTAGAGAGCTGGGCAGTCACCAACCCTATGAAGTTTAACAAGAATAAGTGCCAGATTCTGTACCTGGTACCGTGGCAACCCTGGCTATACTCACAGACTGGGGGATGAGAGGCCAGAGAGCAGCCCTGCAGAAAGGGATCTAGAGGTTTTGGTCAATGGCATGTTGAATAGGAGTCAAGAGTGTTCCCTGGCAGCCAGGAGGACCAACCATATCCCAGGGTACATCAAACATGGCACTGCTAGCCAGTCAAGAGAAGTGATTGCCTCACTCTAATCTGCACTGGTTCTGCCTCATCTGGAGTACTGTGAGCAGTTTTGGACACCACAGTATAAGAAGGACATAAACCTATTACAGAGTGTCCAAAGGAGGGCTATGAAGATGGTGAAGGGTCTAGAGGGCAAGATGTATGAGGATCAGCTGAGGTCACTTGGTTTGTTCAGCCTAGAGAAGAGGAGACTGTGGGGAGACCTCATGGTGGCCTGCAGCTTCCTCGTGAGGGGGAGAAAAGTGGCAGGTGTTGATCTCTTCTCTCTAGTTACTAGTGATAGGTCCCAAAGGAATATCATGAAGCTGTATCAGGGGAGGTTCAGGTGGGACATTACGAAATGGTTCTTCACTGCAAAGGTGGTCAGGCACTGGAACAGGCTCCCTAGAGAAGTAGTGACAGCGCCAAGACTGTTAGAGTTCAAGAAGTATTTGGACAATACTCTTAAACATATGGTCTGATTTTTGGGTGGTCCTGTGTGAAGTCAGGAGTTGAATGTGACGATCCTAGTAGGTCTCTTCCAACTGAGGTTATTCTATGATTCTATGATTCTGTGATTCTATGACATTGCCTTGATCAAGTGATGAGTGACTAAGTACGGCAAGCTGTAGTCAATTACCATGCAAAGGAGACCTGAGTGTGAGGAACCTCGGGAAGGCCAAAGCAATGGAGAGCAATACCTGAAATTTCTGGGAAGTTATAGAATGACTGGTCATGGACTGATTTGATTGGTGTTGTATCAAAATGTAGCTATTAAACCTTCAGTAGTGGAGAAGGGGGGGAACATTGTTATGCAGCTTCCTGATACCACCTGGAGAGAGAGGAGAGTGGGGAAGAGTTATTTGCACCAGCATAAGGCTGGTGGGAGCAAGAATTGCCTTTGTCTCAGGTTGACTGAATGAACATAGGGACAGGTCTCAGGGAACTGTAGGAGAATATAAGACCCCTTAGAAGAGTATAAGGAGATGACATTAGAATAAATATTCAGCCCTATGATCTCCTTCTACGTCATAGGCTCCAGTGGGAGCTCTGTTATGCATGATGTTACATGCTATCTGTCCACAAATTTGAAGGCACAGGAAACAATAGATTCAGAAATAAGAATGTTATCAATGGCATTTCTCTCCAGAAAAATGCATTGTGTTCAAATATATTAAAACCTAGTAAACCAACCAATCCCTTTTTGTATGAGCTCATGCCTTAAAGAGGTACCATAAAGAGTTGCCCATGTGAAAAGGCACAAGAGAAAAAACAAACAAACAAACAAACAAACACCTATGAACATAAATATTTAGGCAGTAATTCTGCATTTTTTCCATTTAGTGCAAAATAATCATGAGTCACTGCTAATAGATGATGAACTGTTCATTAAACAGATGAAGACAATCATATGTCCATTCTGTAAGAGGAAAAAAATGCTTTTATTTAGATTTGCTACATAGTTAAATTTGTAAGTCTACTACAGAAGTGCTCTGAAAAAAAATACAAAACTATTTTTAAAACACAAATTTTATAAAATGTTCATGTTAATAATTTAACTGTATAAAACACTAACAGGTTTTCTGCATTTCAAAGAACTGTAAATCGAGTTCAGATGGCAAAATATATATACATTATATATTCAGACCCACAGCATGTATATGTAGTTCTGTCTACAGTTGTTGTTGCTGTTGTTTTTAATATGGAATTTTGGGGCCTTAATTAAAATAATTTATTTTAGTTATGAAGCACAGACTGAGTTAATTGTTCAAAACACATGCAGATGTAAGTAATGTAATGTTTTGTCTATGAAGCTATTACTGAATGATTAAGATCTGCAGGCTGTCAAGTATTCTGCTTGACATGCTTGACTTTAGATGACTTAAAGCACATAGTGCAAATTCTGGTATCTCATTGAGTTCCTACTAAAGTCGGTGGCAGTCATGGATTTCATTCACACTTGGCTTCAGGAATTCTGGTAGAATCTATTTACTTCTCTTCATTAGACTCCTGGATATATTCTGTAACCAAAGCATTTAACTGCCTCTGGCACAGGAAAGTGCTGGTCTCTGCTCCTTGGTAACCAATGACAAGACACCCAGGCATAGCACAAAGCCATGGTAGGGGAGGTTCAAACTGGACATTAGGAAAAATTCTTTACTACCAGGGTGGTCAAACATTTGAGCAAGCTTCCTAATGTTGTTGGTGGCTGATGTCCTATGCCTGTCAGTGTTCAAGAGGACGTTGGACAATGCCTTCATTAATATTCTTTAACTTATTTAGCTCTGAAGTTGTCAGGCAGTTGGACTTGATGGTCTTTGAAGGTCCTTTCCAACTGAACTGTTCTCTTTCCCTTCCCTTCCCTTCCCTTCCCTTCCCTTCCCTTCCCTTCCCTTCCCTTCCCTTCCCTTCCCTTCCCTTCCCTTCCCTTCCCTTCCCTTCCCTTCCCTTCCCTTCCCTTCCCTTCCCTTCCCTTCCCTTCCCTTCCCTTCCCTTCCCTTCCCTTCCCTTCCCTTCCCTTCCCTTCCCTTCCCTTCCCTTCCCTTCCCTTCCCTTCCCTTCCCTTCCCTCCCCTCCCCTCCCCTCCCCTCCCCTCCCCTCCCCTCCCCTGCCCTGCCCTGCCCTGCCCTTCCCTGCCCCGCCCTCTCCTCTCCTCTCCTCTCCTCTCCTCTCCTCTCCTCTCCTCTCCTCTCCTCTCCTCTCCTCTCCTCTCCTCTCCTCTCCTCTCCTCTCCTCTCCTCTCCTCTCCTCTCCTCTCCTCTCCTCTCCTCTCCTCTCCTCTCCTCTCCTCTCCTCTCCTCTCCTCTCCTCTCCTCTCCTCTCCTCTCCTCTCCTCTCCTCTCCTCTCCTCTCCTCTCCCCTCCTCTCCTCCACATGTTCTCACCTTGTGGGAACATTTCTTATCTTCCTAGACAACATGTGGGACTAGTCTGATATACAATACTGAACAAAGCAGATGAATGATACTTTCTGTTGTGGCTGTCTCTCTAATAAACACACAGCTGGAACACTTGATCATGCTCTCAATCTACAGCACTGCATAAATCAAGCATAAAACACTAGTTAAGGGATAGAAATTACCACAAGTATTAGTAACTGTCATTTGCTTTCTTGCTGAAACAGCTGTGTTGCTTGCTTTAGAAGATCACATTTATATATATATATATGATTTATAAAATAATTATCTAATATTTACAAATTGGAAATTCTACTTAATGCATTCAAAACAGAGCTCAGGATGTCCTGCATACTAACATAATAAAATAATATCCTTTTTTTTTTTTTAACAGAAATGCAACAATTTTTAATTAATCACAGAGGATATCACTTTATTTCAGAATTCAGAGAAATTTCAGCCTCAGATAAAACTGCAATGTTCACTCATTTTGTCTTGACACTGTGACCTATTTACAAAAGACAGTGTTATAATGAAAATTTGGACACAGTCACTCTCTCCCTTGCTCTAACATGCAGTCCCTCCCACGGGATGCCGTCCTTCCCAAATTGATTCTGTGTGGGCTCTCCACAAACAGCAGCTCCCCAAGAACTGCTCCAACATGGGTCCATACCATGGGGTCCATCCCTCAGGAGCAAACCATTCCAACATGAGTCCCCCATGGGCAGCAGCTTCCCCAAATCACCCGCTCCTCTGTAAGCCCCTCCCCACAGCTCCTGCAGGGGCTATCTACAAGCCACAGCCTCCTTCACGCCAGACCCACCTGCCTCAATGTGGTCTCCTCCACGGGCTGCAGTGTGGAGATCCTCTCCGCTGTGGTGCTCCATGGATTGCAGGGGCACAACCTGCTGTACTATGGGCTTCCCTACAGGCCACAGGGGAACCCCTGGCCAAGCATCTGGGGAACCCCGTCCTCTCCTTCCTCAGCAGTCAGCGGGTCCCTCCTGGAGCCAGCTGGTCCCTCCTGGAGCCAGCTGGAATTCCCATCTCACATGGGGTAGCTTCCAGACTCCTCCCACATAGGCCATTCCTGCAGCCCCACCACCACCAAGCCACATAAATCCATGACAGACACCCCTTCGTGAAAAGTGGTGTTATCCACAGAATCACAGAATCGTCTAGGTTGGAAGAGACCTCCAAGATCACCCAGTCCAGCGTCTGACCTAACACTAACAAGTCCTCCGCTAAACCATATCACTAAGTTCAACATCTAAACGTCTCTTAAAGACCTCCAGGGATGGTGATTCAACCACTTCCCTGGGCAGCCCATTCCAATGCCTAACAACCCTTTCAGTAAAGAAGTTCCTCCTAATATCCAACCTAAACCTACCCTGGCACAACTTTAACCCACTCCCCCTCGTCCTGTCACCAGGCACTTGGGAGAATAGATCAACCCCCACCTTGCTACAGCCTCCTTTAAGGTAACTGTAGAGAGCGATAAGGTCTCCCCTGAGCCTCCTCTTCTCCAGGCTGAACAATCCCAGCTCCCTCAGCTGCTCCTCGTAAGACTTGTTCTCCAGACCCCTCACCAGCTTCATTGCCCTTCTCTGGACTTGCTTGAGCACCTCCATGTCCTTCTTGTAGCGAGGGGCCCAAAACTGAACACAGTACTCGAGGTGCGGCCTCACCAGAGCCGAGTACAGGGGGACAATCACTTCCCTAGCCCTGCTGGCCACACTGCTTCTTATACAAGCCAGGATGCTGTTGGCCTTCTTGGCCACCTGGGCACACTGCTGGCTCTTATTCAGCCGGCTGTCAACCAGTACTCCCAGGTCCTTCTCTGCCAGGCAGCTTTCCAACCCTGACTGATTAATTTTAAGTACTTCCTGCTAAATATTAATTTACTTTCCTAATAAGATTTTTTAGATGTAAAACTTTGTTAGAATATTTATTGTTTATATCTTGCTAGCTGCAAAGGTGAGTAACCTAAAGAACAATAGAACAGGAGATAAAATACTGGCTTACTGGAAAAATAAATAAGAAAGAACAAACAATCCACCAAACTTACAAGACAGATATTAAGAAAACCTTACCACAGTGGCACTAAAGAATGAATGAGTGACAGAACAGAACTATGTAATCTGCTATAACATAAATGCCAAATAAATTAATTTCAGAAATGTAGTTACAACTGTAATTTCTAGTCCAACTTGAGCTGCAGCAAAAGTATAGATGTTTCTGGTTTGTCTTTTCGCTAAAAGGGCCAGCACAATGATATTTTTTATCTGTAAAGCTCAGTTCTTGGATCCAAAGAAACACCTATATCCATCCTTTTATATTTTCATATAAGGTTCCTGAATAACAATCATTCAAAAGTGTTGTCACAATCTGCTTTATTTTGATAAAGAAGAAAAGATGCCATATGCAAAGATACCATGCTGAAATGTGTTAGTTTTCCTCAACAATAACATGTTTGTTAAAGAACAGTTTTATGTTCAAATCCTTTATATTTTAAAATGAGTTTGAGAATCTAGGATTAGAATTCAAAAAAAGTGAGTCTCTACCAAAAGAAGTCTTTATCAAAAGAAGTTGAGTCACCATCCCTGGAAGTCTTCAAGAAATGTGTAGATTTAGAACTTGGTACCATGGTTTAGTACTGGACTTTAGCACTAGGTTAAAGGTTGGACTAGATGATCTTAGGGATCTTTTCCAATCTGAAAATGATTCCAACCTGAATGATTCTATGATTTTATCTGATTTATTTACATGAGAGCCAAATTTTCCACTGGACTTGACATTCAGTTCCACAGATGTTGTATATAAAAGGGTAGTGGTCTTTTTTCCTTTTTTTTTTTTTTTTTTTTTTCCCTAAGTGACGCTTCCTCTTACCAACCTAGAGCAATTCTCTTTGGAAAATTTCTTTTGAAGAAAAAGAGTCTAAAAAAAATCAAACTGTTGGTTAGTAACTACTCTGTTAGAGGATGACTAGCTCATTTAGTGGTTTCTGTATGTGTCTGAAGCCTGCTGAGTCATGTATCAAAACAGAGTGCAGCAACTGCCCCTGATGTAGGATATCTGTGCAGGTTCTTCCCAATAGAAAATTTGTTTAGTGATTCAAAGAGGTATTGTACACATTTTTTCCTAGTTTGAGTCCAGAAGTGTAAGTAAATACTTTTACAATGAAAGTATTAGATTCTTTACATATATATATACATATACATACATACATATATATATTATATATATATATATAAAATTTATTTCTTTCCCCAGGGGAATATTATGCATGGGAATAAACAGAATTTTGCATAGTCTATATACCTCCAAAGGCAACTGCAGACAAATATAAGTGTTAAAAACATGCTACATACATTTCCTATACCCCTGGTTCAGTCTTTCCTTAGCTGTCCAAATGACCCTATTTATATTTCAGAATACTTTTCCTTGCTTTATCCAGCTCCTAGAAGTACCAACAAATTTTCCACCTGAATTCATGAAAGTGTCTAAGAAACAAGTGTCATTTTATTACTTTCTAATCCACTCATTAAATGAGTTAAGGATCAACCATACCATGTGAAACTTGTGCAGATATCTTTATTGGTAAGACATATTCCATTATAAAATAGTTATAAATAGTTATAAAATAGTTTCCTTTGAAAGAAAATAGCTAATTTTGGACACTGGATGCTGGAGACTTGTTTAACTCCTTCAGGTTTTGTGCTAGTTTTAATCCAAAAGGAAAGCAAACAGACAACAGAAAATGGTTGAGGTTGTGTACTCAAAATGAAGCTGACACCTTCCTTAAGATACACACAGAGAGTTCAGAGCCTTGCACCAAGCTTAGGAATCGAAGAGACTGATTTTCAAAACTGTCATCCTTCCTAACAGTTCTTCAGTTTTACTGACATCTGTGACCTTGGACAGATTCTTAATTAAGCATTAATTAGATATGCTCTGAGCAGGGTAAAATGACACTGTATTAAAACCACAGGAAACAGCCTCTCTCTGCTAAAACTCCAAAGCCAGCTGTTCACTTTCTTGTGACCCTAATATATGTAAGACCTTCAGTACTATGCTTCTTTCTGCAAATGGGGTGCAAGAGGATGGGACAACACCCTCTTGAGAGACTCTGTCCTTTAGGAACATTGAATCTACCTTTACGACGTTGTCTTACTGTGTTTCTCTCAACATTTGTTTCACTGTGTCACACACCATGCATAGAAAGCCTCTGTGTGTTTTCTTTTTGATTTTACATGGCTACAGCAACTACAAAATAATGCAAGAATAATGCAGGTAATTGATATTTTGGGACGTTGGAGAAGTGCTCAGTTTATATGATCAAAATAATCTCCAGTTACTGCATTATATAAATCTAAATGAATGACAAAATATGTATAAAATATACAGTATGCAATGTATAATACACAATATACAATACGTAATATAATGTATATAATGTGATTGAAACATATTTTAAATTAAGAAAATAATTTTTTTTCCAGACAGTTCTGTCTTTCTCCATTTCCAAGTACCAAGTACATTTCCAAGTACCACTCATTCTTATTGTAACAACTGAGCTAATTGTCTTGTGCAGTCCACAGAAAAAATAAAAATATTTTTGCATTTGTTGTTGACAGCATGCTTTCACAAGTTTCATTCTCATTTATTTATGACACAGACAGGATATAGTCTGTCCAGAGAAGGCAAAAGGGAAGTGATCACAGCACCATGGACAAATAAAACTGAATAATAATAATGATAATAATGATAATAATGATAATAATGATAATAATGATAATGATAATAATGATAATGATTAATAATAATAATAATAATAATAATAATAATAAATAATAAAAAATAGCAGACAAAACCCACGGGGTTCTTAGTTAGTTTGGACTGCATGTGTACAAATATAGCTAACTCTTTCATGGTGTTAGCTAGCCAAGATAAGAACAAAGTGCTAAGTCCACAGAAAAACTAGGATCAGAAGAAAATATAACTTCCAACCCACCTCAAGAGGTTTTCAGTAATGAAAAGCCTAAGGGCATCTGAAGTGTGCTGAATGTAGCTACACATTCAGTGACTTGACTTTTTATAGAAACAAAGATTGAACTATACCTTTGTACAATTTAATTTATTTTCACAGTTGTAATTTTAAAAACTTAAAATAGAATTTAATTGAAATTATAGGAATTGTTGTAATTCCACTGGTAATGGAATAAGAACTATTTTGTAAGATAAAAGTATGATATATTTTATCATAAATTCTTTTAAAATTTAAATATTTCTTATATGCAGTCTCCATTGATTTTGTCTTTAAATGACTTTCTACAAGTCTTTCCTAAGAACTTAGATAATGTGCTAGAGTGTCAGTCTAATGTAGCATTTTAAAAGAAAAGTACTCTTTTAATAGTAATCAATATGGTATGATCCATGTTAGAAAGCCCCTTTGTAGGCAGCTAAAGTGTAATTTAGCCTTGTAATGTGTTTCCTCTTTGACCAGTAAACTGGCTGGTTTATACCTTAAAGAACAGTTTCACATTTCTTTAAAAAAAAAAAGACCAAAAAAAAAAGTATTAAATATTGTTTTACTCTCTCTCTAAGGAAAAAAAAAATAGAGTTTAATTATCTTTAAAACCTTCATACTTCTTTGCCTCAGTGGTGCCTTCTGGCAATAGAAACTACTGATTAATTACTCATTTAGAAAAAGACGCACTTCTTTTATCTATTTCTGAGCAGGACAGTTCTCAAATAAATTGCACTGCAGGAATCAAGATCCGAGTCTCCTTCCTCTTCTAACTTCTTCATATTGTGCGTTGCATTTTCAATGAACACAAAAGATGTAATGTAGTGGGAAAGCAATCCGCAATCCAACAGTGACAAAAGCATAAATTACTCCCTCTGTCAGAAATGGGAAACAAAGATAAAAGAAGTCAGGAATGGGGAGGTGGGGGTGGATTCAAATAAAGCAACAGAATTTATTATCATCTCTAACTGTCGAAATGCAGCAGGGAATCATTTGGGAATTTTACATTACTCACCTTACTAACAATTCCCTTTGATACCAACCCCATTTTCTCATATATTTCCTGTGGCCTAACACTATTATCTTTGCCTTGTGGGAAAGTAATACCACTGACCTAATTTTATTCCTTCATTAAAAGTGAAGGATACCCTGATACCTACCCTATCAAACTTCCTTTAAAAATAAAAGAGCACTGACAGACAGTAGCCTTGTGTAATGGAATCAGTGTAGCTCCTGAGTTACAGACACTGCAGAAAACTGATCTCTAATTTACCTTCTAGGTCTCTCCACATTGTAATAAATAAATAAATGAATAAATAAATACAAATAAAAGAAATATAAAGTTATACTTGTACAGTAATCTTTGCAGTTAATTTTCTTATTGGACAGTAGTGTAGGAAGACCAGAATATATAAGGCAATGGAAATTCCGTTTAAATGGTCCAGAAATAAAAGTGAGTTAATAAGCCAGTAAAAGCTGCAAAGTGTCGTGCAAATACAGGAATAACTGGGATACCACAAAGGGTGAGGAGAGAAAGAATATAGAGATTTGAAGTAGTCTGGAACAATCTGTCAGCTCATTAAAGCATATCAGTTTATATTACTTTTTTTCTCTATTTTCCCAAGCCTAGAAACATTTAATTAACACCTCATGTAAATGGCATTGTTTGAAGTCATAGCACCAAAATAAATAAATAAATAAATAATGAATAAATCAATGCCAAAGCTGTTAGTGACATTGTGAGAGGCAGGGTTTCACTACTGAGTCCTACCATTGTCCTGAATTAGACTATTATTTTCCTATTATTATTAATTTAATTTCCTGACCAAGACTTGAAAGAATATTCCTTAGTATTCATTATTCATGAAAGAAATCTAGAAGGGCAGACCGTAAGGATATGTGGAAAGTGACAGCATCTGCTTCACTATAGGAATCTGATCAAGGACCTGCTCAGTGCAAAGGAAAGTACATGGGGAAGTGAAAACAAGAGGATGTAGTGATACAAATCTGACCTATGTGGGACAGCAGAGCCATGCCAAGTGCCAAGGACAAAAAGCCTCCCATCCCTCACTGATGGCCATTAGGAAGCCCCAGGCTTCTAGAGAAAACTAGCCTGGACTTTGTAAATCATAAGGGGGAAACAAGATCATGGGGATTTGGGATGTTCAAGAGGAGTGCCGGTAGGACCATGCAAAATGCAGGAGGGAATATTCAGGTGACAAGGCTGGGAAGAGTAGTGGGGGAAGCGGGCAGACCAGGGATACAGAGCCTGGTTGTGTGCAGCCATGGCAAGTTGTGACTTGCCGTCAGATGGCAAGCTTATCTGACTGAACTCTGAGCCTCGTCTGAACAGCCCGTAGTATTTCCTGTTAAATCCCATCACAGCTCTTCCTGCGCCATCACTATCACAGCTCTCCTTGCATTATCTCTCTCAGTTCCAAGCATGGGGGTGCTGCAGGGACAGGGGCCCAGCTTCTGGGGGACTCAATGGGTTTGTGGCCAGAGGCTGTAGTCAAACAAGGATGAGGAGCCAAGGATGGTGGTGGAAGTAGCTGGAAATGGTGGGATATCAGGGACACCAACCGGAGTGGGTGTGGGTCTCAGCCACAGCCCCTGGGGTGGGAAGAATATTTACCCCAAAACCACCTATGTGGTGAGTGCAGGGCTATGTACCAGCAGCTGGAACAGGGCCTCATTCACAGTCTATGTGCCTGTTTCTTGCTTCTGGGGGAAAATATCTGGATCTTTCCAAACCTCATAGTGGACAAGGGCAACAGCCAGGAAGCAGGATCATGCAAGTCTTTGGGATTACCTGTCAACGTGTTCAGATAATATAACTCATCAGGGTCCTTCTTTAGGAAGTCAAGTGAAGGTGAAGGTGTACCCCCATATTTCTAATTTCAGATTTTTATATATTCATACTTTAACTGCATTGTAATGAAAAAAAGTTGTAAAAAAAAATAAAATAATCACATGGTATGTTTTTATATATCTTGAATAAATGTCCCCATTTCAGGTCTGTTTTGTAAAACTGATGACAAAATCACTGTGTTGTGTCTTTTCCAAAACAGGACAGGCTTTTAAGCATACATAGTGGAAAGGTAAGTGAGTCATCTGAAAGATATGACCATAAAAATGTAGAGCCTACACATGCAGACTATGGTACAAGATGTGCCTGTTACTATTCCCTCTAGGTGATACTTTGAAAGTCTAGCTTTTCACTGTCATGGTCTTGCCGAGACTGAATAAGAGAAAACAAAACAAAGCAAAAACCCAAGTACCTTACATTAAGAATACATCAATCAAGAAAAATGACAGGTTTGACATTTAAAATATGAGTGATGTGACAGTTACAACAAGATACATCTTACAGCTACATCAGTGGATTTACACATTTGTGAGAAGTCTGAATCATGTCTTCTTGAGCAGGTGGTGTTTACAATGTGAAACCCTTCCAAAACTATCATTCAGACAAAAAAGATATACTTTCATAGCTGAGAGGTTTTATATCAAGTTCTGCTTCAAAGCAGGCAAAGGTCTGATAAAGCATCATGCAACAGGTCATATCAAGGTAAACATTCCTCCAGATATTTGCAATACTAAACTGTGAATACTGTATTTTATTAGCAGACAAATTAATTTTTTGTTTGCTTGTTTTGTGTTGTTACTGAGTTTTATGTCAGAAATATACTTTTAATTTAACTAAACAGGAAACAAGATAATACTGTTTAAGGATTTTTTTAATTTTTAATTTTTTCCACTAAGGATATATGTATTCTATGTTCTTATAAAATTTAACCAAATAGAAATGAGCATTTTCTCATGATCACAGAGAAAAGTGTAAGGATGTAAGGCCAACAAGTAAAGAAGTCTAATTCCAGTAGTGCATATAAGAACAAAGCTTAGACATAATTTAAAAATTCAGATACCAAATTTCACATAAACGTGCTCAGCCATGAGCTAAGCCCAAAAGAACCTCACCTGGGCTACCTAGTTGTCATACCAACAAGTAATATACTTCAGTATGTTAAAGTAATTCATCAGCTTGGTATGTAACTGTTTTTCGAAATAAACACGTGGACCTTACAAACATATGTTAACTGAAATGGTATATATTCTTGCTTTCTCTTATGTGATCTCTCCGTATAAAAATGAGTGAAGTAAAGAATTTGAAGAGTGGAAGCAGAAGAGGCTTAGAATTTATATAAATTAAAATTTATTAAAAACTATTCAAAACTACAGAGAAGTGGAAGAAAGGAGTGAAAAGCAAGCTAAACAAATATCCATGACTGAAGATGATATTACAATTTAGAACTGAACCTATAAATAATGGGGAAATATTGTATAAGGAACATAAATTCAGTATTTTAGAAAGATACAGGAAAAATCTAAAAAGTATAATGCGTGTCAAAATACTTGAATATGCACAAGACAGGATTGTCAATGTGAATGCAAGAATAATAAAAAAAGTTATATTGAAGTTACTATATTACAATGGAATCAAAACAGAGGGTGTAGTCCAGTCATGAGATATCTTTTCTGAAAGATGTTACACATGAAATAACAGTTCATTAGCAATTAATTTTATTAATTCTGTCAAGCTGAAGATGGCACCATGACAGGAGGTTATATCTGGAGAATACTAAAAAATTAGACTTTTGAGAACTTACTTGGGTCTTGAAAAAAGGTGTGGGTAGAGAAGGGTGGATGCGTACAGAAAGGAGTCACATAAGTGCAGCTATGTTAGTCCAGCCGAAATATTCTGAAATACCTTGAAACTAACATAGAAAGAAAGAATGACAGAGACTGAGGGGGTGGGGATTATTGTCAAATTCTGTGTGGATTTCATAAGATTGTATGAGATTTGTGAAGTTTATTTATTTCTTACACAAAAACAAAATAATATTTTTAAACTTTAAATGTGTCTTTTAATGGAAAAATGTAAGTGAAGGTTATGAATATGGGGAGCGGCTCAGGAATATAAAAAAAATCATCTCATCTAAAAAGAGAAACTGGAAATGGTTGTGATTTGTGTTGAAGCAATATGATGCTGGAAGAAAATACCTACTGAAAGTTTTCAAGTATCTATTTTGGGATACATCTTGCTTAATATTTCATGGCACTGACTTAAGATTAACAGTGAGAAGTTAAGTTGCTTGATAACAAGCAACTAATAACAGGTTTGGGAAATATTATCAAAACAGAGGTGACAAGTGTTATGCAGAAATGCCACAATGAACTTAAAGAGTGAAAACTTATGCTGTGATTTATATATACTGCTGTACTATGTGAAAGCATTCTGTTGTGGACTGATATCAGAATTACTTGGAGACTGTTACATTGAGTTATTTTTTTTATTTTTATTTTTTAAGTCCAAAATCTCTCAATATGACCTACAGAGAAAGAGGAAAAATTGTCACATATAAACACATAATAATAATAAAAAAAAAAAGTTTTTTGTTTTTTTTTTTCCATACCTGAAGCATCTATTGACT